>NC_081833.1:18964166-19267196 GCF_030867095.1 Alligator mississippiensis | reverse complement strand
TGATTAGGCCTTGAGCCTGCTCCAGCAGGGCTCAAGGCTGAACCAGCAGTGCAACTTAATAAAAACACTTATGCTCTCTGGGAACATAAAATAAAGGCCACCTGCCTGCATAAACAAGCCTTTCTCTCTGCCTTAGTTAACTACCCCTTGTCCCTAGACTTGCAGAGTTGCTTACCCAGCTGCCATCCATTCAGGAGCCCTGCTGCTTTGCTGCCAGGAGTTCCTCTCTTCAGAGCTCCCAGGGTCAGATTGCCTAACCGTCTCAGGCCCAGGGCTTGTATGTCTCAAGCCTGGCCCTCTTCTGGTCAGACGAATCTCTAATTAGATCCCCTTGACACCTGCAAGCTGCCTCTCAGGTTGCTTGCCATCTTAAAGGGACAGGGTGCACCAGTCATCCTGTCACACGCTTGTATTTACTCGGGGTACTTATGTGACAAACAATGCAAAAGCATACCACCATCTTCTGCTCGAGTTTCTTTCTAATCTCTAACTCAAATTCCCCTTGCTGCAGTTTAAGATGTTATTTCTTGCACTGTCCCTGGCAGCCACAGAGAGTAGTCTGTCACTATCGTCTTTATAAGTACACTTCATGTATTTGAAGACTGTTACCAAGTCCCCCCCCACACGTCTTCGCTTCTTCCAATTAAATAATCTCAGTTCTTCCTACCTTTTTTCATACATTTTGCAGACACCTAATCATTTTTGTTGCTGTTTGTTGGACTCCTTTCAATTTGTCTACATCTTTCTTGCACTACAGTACCCCAAACTGGACACTGCTCTTCAGATGAAGCCTCACTGGTGCTGAGTACAGTGGAAGTTTGATAGACAGTAGTAAACACAGATGGAGTGGTTAAACCATCTAGCAGTCTAGTAACAGCTTTTGCAGTACAGGTAGTATGTGTTTACAGGTAGCTAAACAGGAGGGAGTTAGAGAGCATGGTGGATTCAGAGAGACTTCTGCTTCTAGTGTGATCACTTTTCTCTGCCAAATTCCCCAGCCAAGTGTAGGTGAGACTTGCTTTTTCTTGTCACAGGTAGCCAGATATACCAAGAGAGAAGTGTGTATTTTGTTGCTTTGGGTGCAGCCAATGAGTTAAACTATGGACTTGTCTCCTGTCTCTCTGACCAATGACCCTATCCAGCTGCAGGTCCAGGCAGGGGGCAATAGGATTGTACTCCCCACTCTGGCTGTGCCACACATGTGCAGTGAGCTCTGAGCTCGCTGCCTGGTCAGTGTGGGCTGCTGCCAGGGCTCAGGGAGTTGGCCAAAGCTGCTGTTTTCACATGGGTCTGGAGACCAGGGGTTAATGCTGCTGCTGTTGACTCTTCCTGTCCTTCTCCCTCCTTACTGGATTCAGCAAAGAAAAGGCTCACAAGCAGCGCAGCCAAAGGGGGTGTGACTGCACTGATGAATCTCCCCTAAATTTGCCCCTGAGCCTACCCACCCATGCACCTGAAAGCAGGTAAAGTAGGTGCCTGCAGTTTGGCCACAGAGCAGAAGAGGGTAGTTTGGGGGAAGGGGTATCTGGGGACACTTCATGCTAGCACATATACATGCAAATGCACCAGGAAAGCAAAGCAGCACTGGACTGAGGTGAGGTGGGCTGGGGGTATTCCTAGGTGTTGGGGGGAAATGGGAGATTTCCCCATTGCAGATGGAGGTGCATGGTGGAGAAATCTTTCAGTGGGGGGAGGCATGATGGGGATACTCTCCATGGCGGCACAGGTTTCAGAGCTAGGGGAGAATCTTCCTGGTTCTCATGGTGATTCATGAATTAGAAAATGAAGGATCCACTTGTGCAGCATGACCAAGTTTGGAGTGAAGGAGTAGGGCACCCCTATGGCAGCACATGCTTTGGAGAAGGGAGGTCTGATACATCTGGAGTGGGGAGGTGCAGGGCAGTGAGGAGGCCATCCTTGCTAGCATCAGCTGGACTAAAGGCTTGCAGAGCTCCTCTCTCCAGACCTGGGTTCCTGCTAGCAACAGTGACAGCTCCATGCAGAGATGCAGCTGGGACTTTGGACTAGATGGAGTGCTTCCAGCCATGTCCCATGTAATATTCATGAACTCTTAAGGCTTCTTCCTGCTCTCACAGCTGAGGCTCCCTTTGCAGCCCACACGACCTCCTAAACACTGTGGTGCTGCCTGCCCTGCCTGAGGAGTACATCTGTTCAGTGCGCAATTGTTAGATTTCAGAAATGATGGAGTTAGACTAACTGGTTATGAGTGAAATTCTGCTAATTCCATGCAAAATAATCAAATTGTAGCTAATGCACCCAAAAGACTGGTTTGTTGGCCTCCAAAGTGCCTATTAGTGACAAATTTGTGATGCTAAAGTCACATAAAATATGAGACAAAACTGCAAGCACAAGACAAATTGTAGACCCTTTCCAGTGACACATGGCATTTAACCATGAACTGCTCACAGGGAACCTTCCTATATACACAGTGACCCATTTATAGATATGAAGTAATTTAACCAGCAGTAAGCGGTGGGTGTCTGCCTCCCACATTTGAGTTAACATTTCTACAGCAGTATTGGCCCCATCCACTCTGGAAGGACCTTGTCAGTTGGCCTGTTACTTGAAACAGCTAACTCTAAGCACAGCTTTGTAGTGAGGATTTATATTATGTTAGGAGGGAAAAAATCATCCTCACAACAGCCTTTCAAATAAAGCCTGGACAGTGGTACTAACTACAGCAGTAGTGGAAATGTATGATGCCAGCATCCAAGGGAACAGTCAGAATGGGAACCCATGGTGCTAGATTATTTTGTCCTGTAAAAGCTCAGAACACGGATGCCAGGACATGACCCTTTCCAGTCATAGGGTGCCAGGAGATGTCCCTGGAACAATGCCTCTGGTGCAGCACTTCTACTCAGGCCCTTCCAAAACACTGACTGTCACTTGCCTTTAGTACAGTTGAACTCATCCTAGATTTGGTCAGCTAATTAATGCTGCATGGACAGACAAGAGCATGCCCAGACTCTCAGACAAAAGCCCCTCTCCAACTACGAGCCCACTCAGGAAGGTAGCGTCTTCTTTTGTTAGCATAGCTGCTGGTGTTTGTTTGCAAATGAAACCCCTGCCCCTCCTGCCCCTTTGCAGATGGGGTTCCTATGTGCCTTGTAAGAGAAGCCTGGTTTTCCCTCCTCTGCTCCTGGCTGTTCAGCCTGGCTGTTTTTTTGATTCAAGTGTTCCTGACATTTAACAGACACTGAAGTCACTCAAGCCTCAACTCCAGGAGGAAACAGCATCCTTTGGAACTTAAGTTGTTTTTTTTACATGAAGTTACATAATGCAAAGCCCTATGTGCACTGGCTTAATTCAGTTTGAGAGCAGTTCATTTCAGCTGTGTTTAAACCTACTGTCAGCTGACTTCAGCAAAACAGATAAAAGCCCAAGAGAGTGCACAGGGGAGGGGTTGTACCAGCTGGACTAAACCAGTTTAAACTCATCTTCCTGACAGCCTTATAATACTTTCCAGAGGCTCACAAAACGCCCTCTCCTGACCCAGCATGCCCCAGCAAATAGTCCTGGATTAGCTAAATCTGGTTTGTCAGCCATGTACCCAGACTAGCAAGGGACAGTCCTGATGGTTGACATAGGCTCCCTGAAAAGGGAGGAGAGGATTCCCCATTCTACACCCACAGTGAAGCTCTTCCCCCCTGCCCTTGATCTGGGACTCCTCATGTTCAGACTTCCCAACCTTGCTAATCTTATGAACAGCTGCAGGGCTAAGGGGTGAAATTTGCCTCTGTATAGATGACCAGCTTGAGGACTATGTACTACCAAGCCATTGAGCCAGGGTCCTACATCAAGAGCAGGGCTGGAGATTGTTATCCCCTTAGACAGAATTGCGGGTGAATTTTCTGTGCCAAGACAGCATTATGATGGGTGCTTTTGAAAGCCAGATAGATAGATGGAGAGAGATCCCATAGTTAGATTGTACACATTAACTGCATATGTATCTAAGACCTTCCAACCTAGGTGGAGACCTCCAGAAAAGGCTGAATAATATTTCTCATCAGAGGCACTTTTGTGTAGGGATTTCTCAGTATCTTAGTTGCCATATCAACCTTTTTGTGGTTCATTGCAGGCTGGAAACAGGACTAGCTGACTTTATTTCTTCTCAATCAAACCATTTCTCTCTCCCTCAATATCTGGAGATCATTTCTTTGAAGAAACTTCAATAAGATAAGAAAAGAAACCTAATAAATATTTTATAACAATAGGCAATCAGGACTGGTAGTAGAGATGATACCTTTTATTAGACCAACAAGATTTTTGCAAAAAAAATTATTTTGTTGCAAACTTTCAGGCACAAAAACCCTTCATCAGGCATTGGAGAAAAGATTGTAGGAAGAACTTCAATCTGCAAAAATCTTGTTGGTCTAATAAAAGGTATCATCTCTACTACCAGTCCTGATTGCCTTTTCCTCTAGACCAATACGGCTACAACCTGGATACCTTATAACAATAGGGGCTCAAAGTTGCAGAGTTGAGGATAAAAGCATTTTCTGAAGTATCTCCTTCTCTAAGGACTGGGAAGATTTTAGAGGGAGGTCCCTTCCACACCTGCAGGTGAAAACTCCTCGTCTAAAGGGGTTTTCCATTGCTGATCTATATTTCTAGGCTAGGCTCTAGAATGCTCTTTCTTAAATGTTTCACAAGGCAGAAGAAACCTGTTGATTGTTTTCATGCATCATATATAGCTCCGTAACCAAAGGAGCCATGGTCTGATGTTGGTAAGTGAAGCAGAATGAGCTCTTCTGAAACCTCTCAGTCTAACAATTGGGCCTGGAAGGAATTGTGCTGAATGGAACCAGTGTTTGGGGAAAGACAGTGCATTGGCCATGTGCAGGCACTCCCTGCATGTTGCACATGCCTTTGGATTTGTAGCAGTTTCACTCTCCGGTTGTACTTCCCTGGGGTTTACTGAACTCCTGAAACTAAGGTTATCCAAGATGATCTGCCAACAGGGGGAAGACATTGGACCCGTGCCCTTTGGTTACTTGCTCTAGTGCTTTGAAATGGCCTCAGTTTCATTTTTCTTTCTTTAGACATTTGAGCTGTGTCTAGGCTAGAAGACTTGAGGATGTCTGGAGTGTTAGTGGAATGGTGAGATCACAAGTGCCAAAAGAGAAATAATTAAGCCACTGAACAAGGTAGGGATATTTAAAAGCCATCTGTTCTCTATTGGCCCATTTTTTACTTCAGTGACTATTTCCACTTGGGATAAAGGATGTCTTAGTCGATTCAAGAGTTCACCTTACACATCTCCTGAGACAGATCATAGGTCTTCTGGTAAAGGCAGGGAAAAATGTAGCTGGCACTCTTGATACTGACAAGGGGGAAAACCAGGAGAAAAAATCCTTCTTGTGTCTTTTTTTACTTATCATAAAGAAGCAATGGAGGTTCACCTAGAAGGAAGTTTCATATGACTCCCAGTTCCCCTGAAGCAGAGGAAGGGAGCAGAGAGTGTGGGATTTGGGGTTGGAACATACAGAGCAATGGATTGACTCCTTTCCACATGGCAGACCCTGTGGGAGCTAATATGCACCCCAGTGCTCTCTTTCCCAAGAACATGGACTATAGGACTGTGTGGTTCCAATTCCCTGCTATTGCAGGCACCACATCATATTGTAAACAAATCCAACTCTGTCTTAAAATCTGCAATTTCTTTCTCCTCAGTATGCCTAATGGGCATATTATTATCCCAAGCTTCAGACTTCTCATGGTTCAAAACCAGGCTCTTATTTTGCACTTGAAATGGACCTTTAGACAGTTTATATCCATTTGCTCATGTGCCAAGATTAAATAGCTTAAATTGCAGCACAGCACAAGGAGAGCTTTTCCTTCTGCCGAAGCTCTGGGCACCTGGCTACAATGCAGCGTGAGCACAGTCCCCACTACAAATGCTGCTGAAACCACAGCTCTGCAGACCAGCTCCAGCCCATGGCTCATAGGTTGCCACCCCCCAACCCACCCCCAGGCTAGGGCCTGGTCTATCCTACTCAGGTTCTGTCAGCAAAGCTGTGAATGTGTCCATGCTTGCAGCTTCTCATTGGCAGTGGCACCTCTTCATCCTACCAACAGAGCAAGGCCAGGCCTGTCTTGCAAACTACAGAAGGCTTTTGTCACTACAGGGAGCCCTCCAGAAAGCATGTGTAGGTGTGCCTGCACTTTCTGCTGGCAGCTGCAGTCTCAGCGACTCTGCCCCAGTATGTATTGTGGTCCTGGCTGACACTGCTGGCTGCTAAAGGCTGCAGGGGCAAGGCCATGCTTTGGCCTCTTCCCTGTGGCAGTAGCTGTCTGCTGGCAGGGGGCTTGTCACAGAGCAAACCCTAAGAGCAGAGACAATGGACAAGTGCAGACAGATGCACAGGGGAACAGACAGGAAACTAGGACGATATTGGTACATAAGGGCTGGGCTTAGCTGCCCCAGTGCTGGAGCATTGTCAAGTTTTTTGTAGGTGTCACAGCCAAAAGGAGCTTTTAAGGTGGGGCTGGGAGGAGGGCGGTGAAGCCTTGTGGGTGTGTACAGGAACCTTGCCCCAAGTCTGAGAGCCAGTTTGGGAGAAAGCACAGAAGTGCTTCATTGAAACATTAAAACTGGTCCCCAAACCTTGTGTATAAATGTCATCTTTCAACGGGTTAATTCTGCTACTTCTGTACTGTCATTCCATAGATCCCATACATCCTGCAGTCAGCTGAGCCTGCTCTTAGTCACCTAAATTATGTGCAGCTGCCAACTCCTGCATCCTGAGTTCTGGCCCTGACGCTCTTGCTTAGAGAGACTAGAGACACTGAGCCACACTTAGTGCTGGAGCAAACTCCATAGGAACCAAAGGGGTTGTGCCTGCTTTCAAGGGTGTTAAATTTGGCCCCTGCTATCAGCAGTAGGATCCTGTTTTCTTCCAAGTCTTACATTTTGTCTCCTGTGCAGGATACCCAGAAGCATTTGCTAAGTGGGTTTTTAAACCACCACAGAACCATGAAGGTAAGTGAACCATGGCTCCCCTTGGTTTGCAGCGTTGATGCTGTTAGCTGGAGCATGAAATGTGTTATTTCCATGTGGGATTCCACTCCCTGCCCTGGTTGGGATGAGTCTCTTCTGCAGGCCTTTTCCCAGCAAAGCCTCTTGCACTATTCAGAGCTAGCTCCATTTGTATTAGCATCCCCTTTGTGCACACTTTCCACAGCAATGCCATGCACAGAGCCCATTCTCAACACCCTGTCAGAACATATGACACTCAGCAGCTACATTAACTGTGCAAAACTTTGGATTAAAGTACATTTTTAGTTTTAGAATAACAGAAGCCCATGTACTGCCTCTTTGTGGCAGGCTATAAAAATACATTGCCCTTTTCTGTTGTTTTTTGTGTGTCAGGCCACACGTGCCCTGTAGCACCCATTGCTAAAAATCATTCATTAGTAATTTAAATTTTTGGGAGGAAAGAAAGTTGTTACCTCAAGCACTAGTGTCAATGCACTTTTCTCTTTCCTCCTGGTGGGCTTGTGCCATTTCCTGAAATGGGTCAAACAGATCTGAGCCAGTTAGAAGTAGATTAATTCTTCCCCCTTTATTAGTACAGCACAGCCATGAACACCCAACTGCTCTGATGTTGGCATATTCTGCATAATAGTTGTGAAGTTATATATGCACACACACACACACACACACACACACACACACACAGCAGGAATGATCTAAACATGAAGATCCCTTATAAATGTAAAGACTGTACAGCATTCTGCAGCTATGCTATGAAATGCCACAGCTAATGGCTGGGTTCCTTCAGTGCTAAGGGAATGCCTTTTGCATTTAGGGCTGATTGAAAATTTTCTGATAGAACACTTTTTCCATTGGAAAATGCTAATTTATTGAAATCAACACATTTCCCAAGAAAGTGGTGCTTTCAATTTTGTTCTCATCGAACCTGCCATTTGCACATCCAGTTCCTTGGCAGCCAGCCTGGTGAGCTGATGGGGAACCCAGCCTTCCAGAAGTGGGGTGATTATGTTTAAATGCCACCCACCAGCAGTATCGCATGACAGCTGTGACATCATAGCACAAGGCAGGTTGGGATGTGGCAGTGTGGGCAAGCAGCCAGTCTCGCTTCAGGAAACTTGAAACAAAGTCAAAGGCAATTTGGCCTTCTTCTCTTTTGTCTGGCACTTTGTTTAGTCATTTACACAAGCACAAAGTAGGTGAAAAACTCTGCTTATATCATCAGCTCTTTGGGTCAGGAAACTCATTTTGTTCTGTGTTTGTATAGTGCCTAACCTATGGGGTTCTGTCTCCCTGACCTGAGTCCTCCATCATAATGCCAGTGCTGAATAGTGTATTACATCTGCTTTACATAGGTGCAAACAGCCATGCAAGGGACAGGGCAAAGGCAATTCGGACCTGGTTGTACAGAATGTCCTGTTCTAACCTGTCTCATGGGGGAGGCCTTTGATATATTACCTTCTTTCATTCAGAACATTGCAGGTCACCTTTAAATTTCTTACAACTTAGAGCACATGCCATCTAGCGCCCAGGAAAGGAATTGCAACTTATTTAAGACACTTTTACCTACAGGAGAGCAGACCGAAGGAAGTAGCTCTGAAGAACTTTCCTTTCTATCCAAGGAGGCACATCATACAAACTGCTTGTGAAGTGATGTGCTGAAAACACCTATGAAATGCCACACAGACTGCATGGGAAATCAACCCTTGTTCCAGGTATGTTTGTATGTGCCCAGGTGTGTTTGTAGGGCTAGATGGAAAGGGGAAGAGCATTGGTATAATGTGAGGTTGCAGGTACTTTACCAACAGCACACATAGCTGAAGTGACCAGAATAGTACCACACTGCTGGAATTAGGAAGAGCTATTTTCAGTGGCAGCTCTTATCTTTGCTTTTTAGCTCTTAAATTACCTTCACACAGTCTGAGAATTCCAGCCACAGGTGCCTGTTTTAATGAATGAAATTACCTACCTTGGTTTGATCTTGAATTGTTCTGTCTGGTTAGATTTAATTTCTGCTCCACACTGATCTCCCAGCAGCTCTTCCCATGTGAATGCCTTGGACTGCAAAACTCTTTGTTTTTTAAACAAGAGTACAGGGTTCCCGGCACAGTCCTTATGTTATACTGTTCCCTGCATAGACTGCCCATGCTGAGTTATGTCATTATTTTTCAGCGCTGCGCTCCAGTGGTTGTTGATGGATTTATGTGTTCTCATCCCTGATTCTGCCTCTTTCGTCTTTATCTTTTTCAGAGAAATATCCTTTCCCCTTTACAAGACAACATTTAATTTATAAACTGTAAATTAAAGAAAGTGAATTAGGAACCATCATGGTTTTCATGGCATGTGTCAGTGTTTCTGCCACAGTTTTGGGCTGCATTTTTTCCTCAGATTTAAAGAGACAAATTTTTGTGCCACTGTTTCAGATCTAGATGAAAAATGCCACTGATCCAGCCCCACCAGTGTGCACTGGGACTTTACATTACTCTTTCCATCTGGCATTACTACTGTGTGCTTATCCATGCTGGGTTTCATCTGCCATCCATCATATAATACCTTTAACAGCTCCTTGCAAAGTTTCCCTTGATCTTCACAAATCTAAGTGCTAATTAATGCTCCCACTTCCAGATCATTAATAAATGTTCACCTCTTTTTGATCCATAGGCCACCTCACTCTGAACTTCTCTCTCTGCCACATTTTGGATGTTCCTTCCTATACTCTTTTATTTCCTATCTTTTAATCCAGGACTGGTCTTTATCTCATGGCCCACGGTTATTAAGTTTACCTTTAATAGCCCTCATAGAAGCTGGTTTGGTCCTATCAGATTGAACTGATAGGTCAAGTGTCATAATCCTGTCGACAAGGTTCCTTGGGTGAATTTGATATATTTTATTACACCAACCCAAATAGTTGGAGAATAGTTATTAAGCAAGCTTTCGAGTTCAAAAACCGTTCGTCAGGCTAAGGAAGTTTCAGCTGTTGGTGTGTGCTCTTCCTGGATGGAATGAAAAGTAAAGCAGCCAGGGGCTGGGCTGGGCTGGGCTGGGGAGTCAGTTGCCAGGCAGATTATAATGTGTCAAAAATCCAATGTCTATGTTTAGTCCATGATCTCTAGTATCCAGGAGGTTGATGAAATGGAGCTCATAGGCTCATCTCTGGGAAGTGTTGTGTAAGTTTCCCTTGAAGATCCTGTTGAATAATTTTTCACTTATTTTTCTCAGTATTTTAAGACCAACTGCCTAAAAATGTATAGTCAGTCTCACTGCCCTTATTAACCCTTTATAAAACTACAAAATAGGCTACCTGCTAAACTCTGGGTTTAGTGATCCTTCAGTAATTTCCTATGCTGCTGCTTTCATGGTTCTCACAGGCAGGCTGTTGGGTTTTGGTGATTTCTTGTAGTTGGAATCACTGATCTCACAAGGAGAGGATACCTATTTAGGAAATACTTAAGTATGTGCTCAAGTTTCACTGATTTAGGAAATCACCATTGGTTTCACTGGGACTTAAACCCACTCTGAAAATGTGGTTACAGGCTTCCTGGAATCAGGGCCTTGTTTTACTGTGCGTGAGGTCTTATTGACGTACAGCGAGCTATTCAGAGCAGCAAGTGCCATGCCCTTTAGCGAATGCTTGGAGGAATGGGTTCTGGTTTCTCAAGGTGTTTCATCACCTCTTTGCTGATCTCTCTATCTCTGATGAAGCCCTACACTTTTTGTCTGGAAAGTATAACCTCAGGATAGGTGTATTTCTGTGATCGACTCTGATGCAAAGAAATACATTAGTTCATCTGCAATTGCTAAGGCCTCTTTGATGGTTCCCCTAACACCTGCATGGTACTTTCTTACTGCCTTTATATCATCCTCTTGATAATTCATAGATTTCATAGATTTCATGAACATTAGGGCTGGAAGGGACCTCAGAAGATCATTGAGTCCAGCCCCCTGCTCCAGGGGCAGGAAGTCAGCTAGGGTCAAAGTATCCCAGCAAGATAGGCGTCCAAATGTTTCTTAAATGAGTCCAGAGTAGGTGCTTGCACCACCTCTGGAGAGAGTCTATTCCAGGCCTTGGGGTCTTGGACAGTAAAGAAGATTTCCTTATGTCTAGCCTTGGAGGAGTTTGTGACCATTTGACCTTGTCATCCCTTGGGGCACTCAGGTGAACAGATTCCCTCAGATCCTTATGTACACCCCTTCTATACTTATAGGTAGCCACCAGGTCACCCCCTTTGTTCTCCATGATCCCTCTCAGGTCTTATAATCTCCCCTGTCCAATAGGCACTTTAACTCGTCCAAGCCTCCAGAAGATCTAAAGTAGTGGGGAACCATATAGCAGCAGCAGAGGTCTTCCTCTCCAGCACCCAGTTGTCTCTTTTATGGCACTTTTCATGAGGAGACCTCCAAGAGCTTCATATATCTCCATGATACACATGTGGGCAAAATGTCCCAGGTCCCTCAGGGGCAGAGACAGGAAGAGAAACCCCCACACTCAGCTCAGGCCTCTAGCTTCTAGTCTACAGCCAAAATAGAAAACCAGTAGCATTGTCTAGCTGTAAATGAGGGCAGCATTTGGCAGGGAGAGGCCATTTCCAGTGTTGACAAAGTGTTTTGCTTTGGATACTGCTGTGGGTGTGAAGGAATGAGAGATGGTACTTGAGCTGAAGGCAGGGTTAGTTGCTCAATTCAAATCCAGTTCAACTTTTTTCCTCATGAAGGTACAAGGAAGCACCTTATAGTTCTTTATAGCCAGCCACATTCTAGCCAGGGTATCCACCTTGAATGATGGCATCCTCCCAGCCTTAATTATACTGTGCTTCTCTCTCGCTGTAAATAGTAGTTGAGAAATTACAGGTGTGATGTTAATAAGGTAAGAGTAACATAATTTACCTTTGCATAACAGATTTTCCATAAAAGAAAACTATAATTAATGAGCCTAAATACATCAAACAAAGAAACTGTGCATGAGTGTGTGGTATGTAGCCACGTGCTCCATGTTATGTGTGTTATGCTTGTACATACTGGGCCTAGCACTGAGGTCTTAGCTCAGTATCAGGCTCAGGTATAAGGCTGTCACAGATTTTGCAGTGGTTCTGCCTTGAGATGCTGCCCTTTATACAGTCTCTCTAGTGCTCCTGAAGGACAGTCCCAGGCATGGCTGCTATATAAGAATGAATGGCATGACTCCTTCAGGCCTTTGGGTCAGAGACTACTGCCTGTCTCCATGGCCACAGCAGCAAGCCCAAATTAACTCAGCTGCTTAGGGAGAGTTTTGAGAAAAAACACAAATGAAGGTGTGGAGGGAGGCAGCTTTGGCAGCCCAAGCCAGCATGCCTTGGGTCAGAACGTAGGGTTGCCAACCCTCCTGGACTGGCTGGGAATCTACCAGAATGGGCATCGATCTCCTGGTGACTTAGAAAGCAATCCGGGAGATTGATATTGTGAACGGGTTGAACAGTACAATTAATGACATTACGTCATGTTGGGAAAAAAATCTCCCAGAACAGCTTCAGTCAGAGTTGGCAACCCTATCAGAATGACCAAGCCAAATATAAGACAGAGTCTGTATCAGTGAGAGCAACAGGCCTTGCTGGCCACGTTCTTCTGGAATCCATGTGGTCTTTCTCTGTCCATCCTTATGCTTTGTTCTCTGCCTGTCCTGGTCTTTCTGTTTGTCTCTCCCTTGATGCCCTTGAAAAAAACAGTCTCTGCCATCTGCTGTCTCTTTGTTTCCCCACTCCTGGGTCTCAGTCATTAAAAGTTAATCCCCAGTCCCTGGGGATGCCATTGTCTGTCTGAGTTTTCTTCCCTCAGTGGACTGGCCTCATTCAGTTCTTGATGGCCCATTTCACACTAGCTAGCTATGTGCAGGTATCTATCACAGCTCACTCTCCTCTAGTTGAAGGATGGAAGTTAATTTGATTTACCCCCACAGAACATAACAGCACACACAGGAAGTGGAGAGACTGAGGCACACATGGTGACTTTTTAAAAATGTTACACAATGTTCCCATATTCTCCACAGGCATGTTAGAAGCTCATACCATAGGACATACTAGTGTGGGGGTTCTCAACCTTTTAAGACTCAAGGTCCCCCTCAGTAGATTCAAGGCCACTCTTGGAAAATGTCAGCACTTGTCTACAAGTGATTGTTTCAGTTGTTTCTTGACTACAGAAAAATTAATAGAGCAATTCTTCTGTTGCAAAGAACTTAGAAAGACCATGGCAGGTCAGAATGGTTTTGACACTATGGATTCCTGTTTGAAATCTCTGAGTTTACCTTGTGAATCATGTGTGCACACCTAACAGTGTGAATACTAAAATGATCTCACGGCACCCCAGGGTGCCATGACACACTAGTTGAGAATCATTGTAAGTAGCCTCAAATGCCCCTGTAGCGGGGCCACAGACTGTGGGAGCACTTCCTGACCAGCATGACTTCCTTCTCTACCAGAGTCCGGAGGAAGGCACTCTTGTGGAGGGGCCCCTGAGACAGGCCCTGTCCTATACCTCATCCCACCAAGCCCCACTGACTACACACAAATGCTTCCCTGTCCTCCCTCCCTCACCCCATAGAGGTTGCTCCCCTGGGGAGGGACCTGGTGGCACTTACTGGCTGGGTCTTGGCTGTCACAGAACTGAGGGAGCTGCCATGAGTGGCAAGCGAGTGTGGAGGCCTCCATGAGGATTGATGCATTTCTTGGGAGTGTGCAAGATCTGATCACTAAGCCCTCTGCCCATTCTGCATTTTCACCTCAAGAGGCTGAGGCCAGAAGAATCCTTCACAGATGCCAATGTCTGTCCAGGGCCCAAGGAGAGCAAGGCAATGTTAGCACCTGCATTTGTGTACTCTTTCACACTGCTTGGGAATACCAGGGGGAGTATCAGCAAAAGTTGCCAGCTGACAGTACAGAGCTGAAGACAGGTTGTACTCTAGCATTTCCATTTCTCCTCTAGCTCTGCAGTGCAGGTGGGACTAGCATGCTCCCTGCCAGCTAAGCACAGCCCTGGCAAACAATTTGCTGCAAAGTCCTCCCCAGAGATCAAATTACTGTTGGTAAAGAGATCTGCACTCCCCTACTGGCAACAGAAACAACAGCAATAAGTATGGATAACAAGATGGGGCTGTTGCACTGTGCAGACAGGCCTGCCAGATGGACTGTAGTGTATAGCACCACAGTGGCCCTCTCATCTGGGCTGCAGTTCTCTGGCCTGGCTGTGGCCGTTGCAGGTGAACCTGGCACCACCACTTGCTTTAGAGGCGGCCAGGGTGTTACCATTTCTGTATTCCATTTTGTGATGTATGAGGGATTCTCACATACCTGATGAAACAAAAGGCGAAGTCCAGAAAGCAGTAGGATCATGTGTAGGGCTTACATTCATCAGCCCTTACTCTATCCAGGACTGGATTAAGGGCATCAAATATCATGGGTCCTCTTTTGTCGCTTATTCCATAAGACGAGAGCTTTCTGTCTGTCTGCATACTTGTGGTGCTAGATACGGGTGTTCTCTAGCAAAATCAGATCATTTCAGCTTACAAGGTCCTTAAAGCAATATCTGCCTTTGCTCACTATGTAAAGTACATTGTGATGCTATGGTGTTCTGTACAGTTGCTAAATGAATGAGAATAAAGACAGATGGGTAAAGAGAGTGGGTAGAGTACAGACAGATGCACTGCAGTGTGTCTTCTCCTGTTTTGAAAGCTGGCATATGTGTTACTCTGGTCTGTGTGTCAGTCCTCTCACAGAGAGCTGACACCAGCTGACATGCTCCTATATGCATTAACCCTTTCACCTTCTACATTCTTTTGTCATGTTCTCCCTAAGGGAAACAGCTGTAGGCCTCACTGGAACATTGATCAATATATACTGCTCACACAAAGTCTTTGCTAAAGCATTGGCCAGAGTAGGCCTGACCGATGCATGAACTCCTTACATGAGCGAAACATGGCATGTGGGCCTGATGGACATGCCTGTCAGAAGATAAGAAGGGTGATGGCTGTACAAGAAGTAGGATACTCCAGTACCAGTATGATGAGACTAGAACAGAAACACCCAGGTCAGGATATGAAACAAGCCCATGGTACAGGATGGTTTGAGATATTCAGGATATGGATGGAATGCAATATATAATTTTTTTGATCATTTTATAAAAAGAGAATTAGAAAGTATGGAAACTTTGTAGCGGCTTAGGAGAGCCTGCATGGTGTTGTGCCAACTACCTTGTTACAGGTACAAATGCCTTAACTTCTGGTTTGATGTACTTGTTAAGCCAAAATGTGTTAGAGCTGTGCTTGTAGGCAATACATCTGGCCAAATCTTTGCCACAAACCAAACCTGTGGTCATTCTTTAAGACAAATTTGGTGTTGGGATCACCTGGCTGTAACTTTTGCTGGTGCTAAAGTTCCTGAGACTTGGACACTAACAACACATCAATAACACCTAACGAGGACAACAGCGACTGATAACACTGGATGACACTGGCCGGCCACAGACTCCAAGTCTGAGTGGTTTGTGCAGTTAGATTGATGTTTCACCTCCTAGGCCCAAGATTTCTACACTCTGGTTCTACATTTCTTTTCAAAGATCTGTGTGGGCTATAGCCCTAGAAAAGTGCTTATATAACTTCAGGAAGGGATGACAAGCTGTTTTAACCTGTTATCGTTTGTGCCTACAAATATCAGGGTTACTATCCCAGGAAGAAACCAAATCATACAATGATTAAATCTGTACCAGAGTCCCACAGGAATTGAGTGGAGTTAAGTGTATGCTGGATGTTATGTGCCTATTTAAGTGTTTTGCTGAATCATGACACTGGTACTGATTCTGCCTCTGTTACAAGGTGCAACTCATCCTGTGCATGGTTTGAGGGGACTGGCAAGCAAACGTTGTCTTTGCCAAATGCTTATCTGTACTGTTTACACTCTTCCTTGGGTTAGCAGCTTCTGACTGTGAATGAGAATAATTTGTGATTCTGCTATGTACATCTTGTATGTACTGTGATATGTATGATATCGTTAAGAGAATATTAGTATTTGTCTTAGTAGCAAGAATGGGTGAAATTTTTGTGAAAAGCAATCATATTTACTGCAAATAGCTCTTAAGATAGAGAATCAGAGGATGGCAGTAGTACCTAGAAGCCATTCTAATAATGGCTAGTAGTTATACTGAGGTCCCCTTATAACACTCTGGAAATTAAATCTAGAATGAACGTGTGTGGGATAGTGCAAATGTAATGCTATGTAAATTACATTGACAACCACTCTTAGATCCCCTGTTATATAGCCCCAGCAGCATAAATGGACCTTGGCCCAACAGCTTTACATAAGGTAGGCAGGGCCAAAGCAAAGACAGGTGTTTTCCCAACATGCGTGTTTAATGTCAGGCCACAGAGTAAACTGGTCTCTTGGGAACTACCAGTACTGTAGAAGTGGTTTGTGTGGCATTTCCTCCTTCCCCACTTGGCACATTATCTAAAGCTGTTTAATTAATTCAGGTAAAACTCTACCCACATGGCAACCCAGCCATTCTCAACAGGCTTCTGCTCAGACTGCACCCCCATGTATATGATCTTAAGCAGGTGGTGGAGCAAATGCATAAGGTGGATACAGGCAGACAAGGTTCCTTGGGTGAATTTGATATGGTGGATACAAAAGTTTTCAGTTTGTGTCACTCAACCTTGACGTGAACACAGCAGGTCCCTCATCCTGTGAGAGAGAAAGGGTCCAGGACACATTGCCTGTGCCCAGTCAGACTTTAGCTCAGCTTCTGAGATTGACAGCTGCAGAGGCTGTAGGTTGATATGTGCAGCTACTTAGCATGGACTTTGGTTACCCCTGGTAATAGCCCTCATCTTGTGGTTCAAGTGCCTTCTTGTCTTGGTTAGACTTTAACAGGAATCAGTCATGAAACAACTCTCTCTGTCAATCTTAAAGTTTTATATTAAGAGACAAATACTTTGAACCTCCTTCCAGCACTTTTTCTACATTCCAATCTGTAATTTTTCACAAGTCTGAGTTGCCTTTATGTTTTATTCATTTCCTGTTTACACTGGAGGAGAAACCAAAGCCAGAAGAACCAGGAAAAACAACAGCCCACACGGAATTGGCATTGTGCAGTTAAATCACGGCCATCATTTGCAGTAGCTGTTTCCAACTTTGTCTGCTTATAATGACTACGCTAGCTAAAAGACAGGATAAGTTTTGCCTAGGAATTTGTGCACAGGAGTTGAGAGAAAGAAACCTTTGAGATCAAATTCTAGCTCTGATACTGACTTGCTGTATGGCCTTAGTCAAGACAAGGTTCCTTGGGTGAATTTGATATCTTTTATTAGACCAACCCAAATAGTTGGAGAATAATTATTAAGCAAGCTTTCGAGTTCAAAAACCCTTCGTCAGGCTAAGGAAGTTGCAGCAGTTGGTGTGTGCTCTTCCTGGATGGAATGAAAAGTAAAGAAGCCAGGGACTGGGCTGGGGAGTCAGTTGCCAGGCAGATTATAATGTATCAAAAATCCAATGTCTATGTTTAGTCCATGATCTCTAGTATCCAGGAGGTTGATGAAATGATGAGCTCCATTTCATCAACCTCCTGGATACTAGAGATCATGGACTAAACATAGACATTGGATTTTTGACGAGCTCCATTTCATCAACCTCCTGGATTCTATATCTAATAAAAGATATCAAATTCACCCAAGGAACCTTGTCTGCCTATGTCCTTAGACCAACACGGCTACAACCTACAACCCTGGCCTTAGTCAAGACACTTTAAAGCATTTTGCCTCAGTTTTCCTATCTTTAAAATGGGGATGATAACACTTTCCTCATGCAGTGTTGAAAGGATTAACTGACCCTGTCTATGAAAGGCTTTGAAGCTAAAAAGTGCAGTGTCAATGCTGAACATGGCTACCATTATCAAAGCAATATTGAAATGTGTAGCAGCTCATGCTTTTATTTGTAGAAGGCCCCCATTTAGGCACCCCCGCCCCCCGCATGATTTGGCCAAGATGGAAGTTGTATTGTTCTGTAATCACTCAGCAAGTAGCCTGAGAGACGTCTGCTTCATTCAGTGTCTGAGTTCTAACTGATCAGCACTGACCCTCTGTGCAGCAGAAGAACAGGTTTCATGGGCTATTATGAGACACAAGTTCCCCTGAATCTTCCTTCTCAAGCCAAACAACAATTAACAATTGGCATTAGTGTAATATAGAATTTCAAATGTATGTAAGCAAAAAACTAACTGATACCGTTTGATCAGTCCCTGAGACACTCTGTGCTGTCCTGTGGACCTGCATTTTGCTCTTGAGAAACCAACCACTTGCATCAAGGTGGTATGTCCATTATTTCTGGTTGTGTCACCTCCTGGGGCTCAGCTTTTTAACTCTGGAGTGGTTGTTGCTTCTTTTTGACCATCTCAGGCAAGATAGACAATTCAGTGCCCCTTATCTCCTCCCCTTCTGGACTGCAGAGCTCTCATGGGTTCTTTGGCAGTACATATCCATCTGCAGTGATGTCCTTCTAGGACTGTGGGGTTACCTTTTGTGATACCATAGCTATTTCCCACCATTTTTCCCCACTGAGGAGACATGCAGTGTCTTTTTCTCAAATTATGACAGATTCCATGTTCCTGAATTGTATTGAACTTTTAGTTTTGCTTTATCCCTCTCCCTATATACCTGCAAGTCCTAGTGACTCTTACATCAGCTTCTAATAGCTCGGGCATTCTTGTTTTCAGGTTGCTGTTATGCAGAATGTCAGCCAGCAGTAACCCAGACTTCATTGATAGCATTTTGGAATTTAACAGGAATAATACATACAGATCAGAGTCTGACTCTGCATTATTTTTTAGTAGATGCTTTACTATTTTGATGTTGAGAGAGGAACCCATACTTCCCTGCAAATTGCTTATGTTCATGCCCATTACACTGTGGTACACTGTCAGACATTACAAGGTCAGGTGTATCATGTCTAGCAAAAAGGGATGTGATATGTAGGGTCACTAATTTAGCTGTAGTATTCTGGTAAGATGGTCTCAGGAAAGTGAAAATAATGGCACATAGGTTTTCCAGATGACATAAGCAAATGTATGCCTGCTTTGCTCCAAGGCCCCGAAGTTTCCACTGATACCAACAAGGCTTCTTTGCTGGACTTGGCCACTCCTTTTGACATATGTGGCAAGCTTTAATAGCTTCTTCCATGTCACTATCCATTTGAATCAACATAAAACATCTCTGGTGCTTGTTTTCAGTTTCTCAATCCCTAAATTACCTTGGTGTGTCCTTTTTAACATATTCTCTATAACACCAAAGGTATCAGCATCCTGAAGCCTTTAAACAAAACATTACCTTGTTTTGAGAACTCCCTTAAATTGATACAGAGCTAGGGATAAGGCTGTCTCTATCACCTTGTGCTAAGAGCCTAAACTTCTTTCTTCAAGGTCTCATCCTCAGAAGTAGTTATGGCAGTCAATCCACATTCCATCTGAGACTAGAGAGTTTTTTATCAGATTTACATGTACATGAATTAGTTCTGCACTTTGCGTCATTGTAATTTTCATAGACATTAGGGCTAGAAGGGACCTCAGAAGATCATCAAGTCCAGCCCCCTGCCCCAGGGGCAGGAAGTCAGTTGGGGTCACAGGAGCCCAGCAAGATAAATGCCCAATTAACTCTTAAAGGAATCCAGAGTAGGTGCTTGCACCACCTCTGGCAGCCGTCTGTTCCAGGTCTTGGGGGCTCGGACTATAAAGAACTTCTTCCTTATGTCCAGCATGAAACGGCCTTGGAGAAGTTTGTGACCATTTGACTTTGTCATCCCATAGGGCGCTCTGGTAAACAGACGTTCCTCCAGATCCTGATGTACACCCCTTATATACTTATAGGCAGCCACCAGGTCCCCCCTGAGCCTGTGCTTTTCCAGGCTGAAGAGTCCTGTAGCTCTCAGCCTCTCATCATAAGGCCTGTTTTCCTACCCTCTGATCAAGCATGTAGCTCTCCTCAGACTCTCTAAAGCTTCTCCACATCCTTTTTAAATCGTGGAGCCCAGAATTGGATACAGTACTCCAGCTGCGGCTTCACCAAGGCTGAGTACAGCGGGAGGACATTCTGGGATTTGCTAGAGAAGCATCTATGGATGCAAGCCAGAGTTTTGCTCACTTTGCCGGCTGCAACATCACACTGGTGGCTCATATTCATCTTGTGGTCAATCATGACCCCCAAGTCCCTTTCGGCCATAGTGCTAGCAAGCATAGCACTGCCGAGCCTATGAGTAGGCTGCAGCTTTTTCTTCCCAAGGTGGAGTACCTTGCATTTTTTGGAGTTGAAGGCCATCAGGTTTTCATCCGCCCATTTTCCGAGCCTGTCAAAGTCAGCTTAGATCACCATCCTGTCCTTGGGTTTGGACACTTTATCCCAAAATTTGGTGTCATCAGCAAACTTGGCCAGTCCACTCCTGACACCAATGTCCACATCATTAATGAAGATGTTAAAGAGTATAGGCCCAAGGACAGAGCCTCAGGGGACACCACTGGTCACGGTTCACCACAATGATTGACTTCCATCAACTACCACTCTCTGGGTCTGACCTCAAAGCCAATTTCCCAGCCAGCAGACTGTGATGTAGCCAAGGCCGCAGTGAGCCAGTTTTTCTATAAGACTGTTGTGGGATACCAGATCGAAAACTTTTTAAAGTCGAGATATATGATGTCAATCTCTTCTCCCTTGTCCAGGTGATATGTCACCTGGTCATAGAAGGAGATGAGATTGGTCAGGCAAGACCTACCTGTAACAAACCAGTGCTGGCTATCCCTCAAGAAGTTGCCTTCAGCCAGTTTGTCAAGAATGGTCTCTTTGATGATTTTCTCCAAGATCTTCCCAGGGATGGAGGTAAGGCTGAGGGGCCTGTAGTTCCCCGGTTCTACTTTCCTCCCTTTCTTGAAGATAGGCACCACATTGGCCTTCTTCCAATCCTTAAGCACTTCACCTGAGCGCTATGAGTTCTCGAAGATCCGTGCCAGTGGCCGAGCTATGATGCTTGCCAGCTCCTTAAGAACCCTGGGGTGTAAGCTGTGTGGGCCAGCTGACTTGAAGGTGTCCAGCCTCTCAAGGTGTTCCTTCATATGGTCAACACTGATGTGGGGTAATAGTTCTCCCTCGCCCTGGCCATCCCATACCATATTGGGCAGGGCCGTCCCTTGGGGCTGGTGAAAAACTGATGCAAAATACCTGTTGAGCAGGTTGGCTTTTTCCTGGGCGTTGGTTGTCAGTTGACCTATATGGTTTAGCAGGGGTCCAATGTTGCCCTTGCTTTTCCTCCGGCTCCCAACAAATCTAAAAAAGGACTTTTTATTGTCCTTGATACGTGTAGCCAGGTGGAGTTCAGTTGCAGCCTTGGTTTTCCTGATTCACTCCCTACAGATCCGGACCAGTGCAGAGTACTCCTCCTTTGGGATGGATCCAGCCTTCCGTCCTTTATAGGCCTTTTTTTTTAGATGCAGGAGGTCCACTAGTTCCCTGCTGTGCCCTTTTGCTGCCTTTCCTCCAAGATGGAATAGACATTGCTTGTGCTTCCAGGATCGCTCCCTTGAGGAGCACCCACTCTTCCTGAACACCCCTCCCCTTTGGGTCATGGTCCCTTAGGGCCTTACCAACTAGCCTCCTGAGCTTGTCAAAGTCAGCTTTCCTGAAGTTGAGGACTTCTGCTTTGCTGACTGACTTGCCTGCTTTACAGCGGATGGTGAAGGTGATCGGCTCATGGTTACTGTCTCCCAGTTTCCCTTTGATCGTTAAGTCACTGCTTAAGTCATCCCCTGTTGCCAGTACCAGGTTGAGCAGCGCTTTGCCTCTCGTTGGTCCATAGACTTCTTGAGTCAGATAGAGCTGATCCACACACATGAGGAAGCTTTGCAACCATTCGGATGTGGCCGAGTGCTCTTCCCACGAGATGTCAGGGTAGTTGAAATCTCCCATGACAACCGTGCACCAGGAGCATGAAGCCTCAGCTAGTTCCCTGGTGAATTCCTGATCAAGCTTTTGGCCAGGTGCTTTAGCAAGCATGTCTTCAGCCACCAAATGCCTTAAGTTTGTAATTGGTTTGCAATTTACGCTTGGTAGCTGAAAAAAATAATCTTGGTATTCTTGATCTATTTTGTCCCAGGCCCCTTTTGGCAATGACTGTAAGTGGATTGTACTCAGTTTCAGCTAATCCTGGGTTCCCAGAAATAAAGACATATTGAATAGAACCAAAGCCACTATCTCTGTTTACATGAATCGACTATTCAAATTTTGCTTGCCCTGCTATAAGGTGTCCATTGACAACTTAGACAATGTTTACTGCCATAGCATCTCAAAATAGGGCCCTCTTTTCTTAACTTTGTCCATGTTTCCAATGCTTCATTAAGATTTGCCTCCTATCTCCAGTAGGCATCTATGCATTCTCATCCTCTCAGTTGGCTTGTTTGGGCAGCAGGGTAAGGCACATTTTTAACTATTCCAAAGACTCTTTCTGTCTCTTCCCTACTCTGCTGGGGATGGCTCATTGGTGATGATTTCAACCTAGCTGTAGTCTAGCTGTACTCCTTGCTGCCTTAACTTTTCTCCATGGACTGTTATTACCAGAGTGTGGAATTTCTATGTTAATTTGTTTAGGCCTGCCCAGATAGCTCTGGCTCCTTCCAGAGCTTCTCAGAGCCTGTGCTCATGCTATCCTACTCTTTTCTTCAGTGCAAAATGATATCTTAGTATACCTTAGTACCCTTTAAATTACTGGTTCTCAACCTCAGTAGACTCAAGGCACCCCTCAGAAAATCTCAGATCTTAGTTTTCACCTTTCTTGACTACAGAAAAATAGAGCAATTCTTCTGTTGCAGAGAACTCAAAAAGACTGCAACAGGACAGAATGTTTTTAATGCTATAAATTCCTATTTGAAATCTCTGGGTTTATCTTGTGAATTATGTTTGTACACCTAACAGTGCTAACGTTGCGTGGCAGCCCACAGCACCCTTGAAAGGATTTTATGATACCCCAGGGTGCCATGGCTCCCTGATTAAGAGTCAGTGCTCTAGACCATCCATTTTTATATTCTCCTCTGGTGGTGAACACAGCCTTAATTGTAGGGTGTGACAACACTGTCCCCAAAAGGGTATAAAACAAGGGTAGGCAATTATTTTGGGTGGAGGGTCACTTACTGTGTTTTGGCAAGCCATCGAGGGCTGCATGACAGGCAGCCATGGGCAGATAAATATTAATTTTCTAATTTTTTTAGGGGCTCCGTGGGCTGGATAGAATGGCCTGGCAGGCCACATCTGGCCCTCGGGCTGCATTTTGCCCACCCCTGGTATAGAACATGCACAAACATGGGACTGTTTCCTCTCGACCTGCCAGAACCCTGTTGGCATATTCATACTAGAAGTAAATTTGGCCTGACTACCTTTCATATTTTTTCTTCCTTGTAGGTAATGGAAAATATTTTCTTTTTAAACATAATTATGTAGTTCTGTGGAGACCATACATAATGGAGGAGTACCATCAGTTTTTTTCGCCAGTGACCACCCTGCTCATTCTTTTAGTTGCTCTGTGACTCAGAGAAATGAACCTGTCTATCTTCCCTTTTAGCCTCTGCCTCTGGGTGAAAGGAACTTTCCTAGGTCCAAGAATTGTGGGATAACTTGTTTTTTTTCAGTTTTATTATTATACTTTGTTGAGACATTCCCTAGTCCAGGGGCAGACAATTATTTTGGGTGGAGGACCACTTGCTGAGTTTTGGCAAGCCTTTGAGGGCCGGATGACAGGCAGCCAGGGGCAGATAAATATTAATTTTCTAAATTTTTTAGGGGTCCCGCGGGCCAGATGGAATGGCCTGGCAGGCCGCATCCAGCCTGTGGGCCACATTTTGCCCACCCTTGCCCTAGTCACTAGAAAATGCCCTCAACCCCTTTTTTCAATTGTTTTGGTCCCCTGCCTTTCCAATGAGTTTACCACTTGATGAGACTTAATATATTTTAACCAGTAATGAGTAATTTTCTCCCCACCATAATTGCAATGTATATCTTTTCCCGTGTGTTGTTTGTCCATTCTAATATCATATTCTTATAATTGGGGCTAAAATCACCACAAAAAACCTTGGTAGTGTTGAGTTGATGTTGTTGCCATGATGGCCTAGATGATCTGCTTTGTCTCAGAGGACTGAGGAAGGGTACCATGGTACCTGAAAGCTTGCCTTTTATTGGACCAACCGTATGGTTGGTATCGTCCACAAGAATTCTTGGCTTTTGCACTATAAACCTTTATTTTTTAGCCTTTTATGTTCTACAGCCAGCACTAATATCCCTGTTTTTGGAACCACATCACTTATGTCTAACTTAACATTAACAAATGTGCTGTTTGTTGTCAGGCCATTCCTCCTATGAAGGATTCCTCTGAGCTAGTGGTACTGTTGTTAGCTTTTTTTGTCCATGGCCTGCACACTTTGTTGGTGCTTGCAGATTCTTACAAAGTGATGTTATCTGTGACACTTACTGCATCTTTTTCAAATACTAGTCGCTGTCTTGCTTCATGTTGTTTGCCACAGTGGTAGTGGGTCCTGGGGTGCATTTTGTCAGCTCTGACATTGAGCTCTTCTTCCGTTTCTGCCTTAGGACTCTTCTTGTGTTATTTTGGATTCTCCCATATACAGTGTCAGAGCACACTCAGCCCTCCATAAGGTTTGGTCTGGACTGGATAGCTTTCTTTGCTTGGCCATTTCTAATAGTTCTGTTAAGGATTATTTTTGGCTTTTCCACTGGTCTTTCTTTGAGTTTTTCATACAAGATTCTAGTCACAATCTGCTCTCTTATCAGCAACTCAAACCTTCAAAATTGCAAGATTGGCGCATCAGTCAAAAACTATTCCTTGTTTTCATTTTTTGTATTTTATTTAAAAATATACTATGTAATTGTTTCATTTTCTTAGAGTGCAATTTGCTTTGGATGCCTTTATTATAGGTGGTCTCATCTGCTTAAGCTTACTGGAAAATATTAAAAACATCAGATGCTTCAGAACTAGCTGTTGAAATAAGACTGCCTCCTGTCTGCCTTCCCTTTTGCTTGCAGATACAGTGTTGTGCTGTTCAAACCATCTCCAGTTGGCTTCCAGTGTGTCCAAAATGACAAAACTTTTGTGGGAATTTTAACTTTTCCATTCTTCCACTCAGGGAATTTTCTGAGTTTGCTTTTTCCTCCTGGTGCCATGTATTGTTCTGAGCCAAAGATTCTGAACAGCCCTACTTCAGTCAAGGTATGATTCCCACCTGGTCCACATTATATAACATGAGCCTCTGCCTGACACAACTACTGGTTCCACTTGTTCCTTGAGAGCTCCTTAAAAAGTGCATTCTCCACAGTGGTCATAACATAATTAAGAAGCCATCTGCAGTGCACAACAGTAATAATTGTATTGGGCCCACAAATATAGGAAAAGGGGTTTGTTTTTTTACTAAAAGTGATTTTTCTGAATGGAAAAGCAGCAAGGAGCACTGTGGGTTCAATAGAATTAAAGACTGGCTTCCCAATGATTCTTAGAGCTGTGGAAGGCAACATTTTTGTCCCCTCTCCCACTCTGAACACTCATGTGCACCAAAGGTAGCAAAACCTGCTGTTTTTAATGAGTTCAAAAGCATGGGAAAAATAAACTCATCCCCCCTCAGCTCATGTTTGCGGGGGTGGGAGTTTGGGGGAGATGGTCTAATTCATAGGTTGTTCAGCTTTTAGAGGTAAGAGGGTGAAAGATGGTACAGAACCATGCTTTTAGCATACTGTGGCAATAAATCACCCTTCATATATTAGAAGCACCTAAATGTAAGCAGTAAATTGCCACATGAGCAACACATCATGCTCATTTAGTCCCTTCTGCCACAGTAGTTCAAAGTGTCTTACTAAAGCCTCACACTCTCTCAGTGAGTTAGAAGACATTTATAGATGGGGTAAGGGTGCCATGCCCAAGATCAGAGTAAAACAGTGGCAGAGCCAGAAATAGAACTTGAGTCTCCTGACTCCAAGGTCTATGCAAAAGCAACAAGGACATCCTTACCTCCAAGGATGTTTAAACTAGCTGTACTGTAGACACTGTTCAGGCCACATCTATTATAAGTGAGATGTGATGTGCACAGAACATAAAACTGGCCCCAAATGGCTTATACTCCATAAACACAAATACGTACGATATAGACAGGGGTCATGTAGGCTTGGCTGCCATATTCAGATGCCTCGTTTTCTAATGGGTTTGTTCAGTACTACTACTCTTACTGGTTGATACATGCCATATCCCCTGTAGAAGTTTCTTGGGGTGGGGAACAGCAGCTTCTAGTGATTGGCTGGGTGGCATTGTTAGTCCAGAGTTAGTCCAGGTCAACTGAGCTGTGTACTTTCTGTCCAGGCCTTAGGCAGTTGCCCAGTTCACCCATGCCTGTGTCTGGCCCTGTGCATTTCCCATCTAGGAATGTCACCAGAGAGGTTGGTCGGAGTGGTTCCTTTGTGGAAACAGGGTTCTGACCCTGTCACAGCCCCTCTTGTATCCATACCCATGACCTTTAAAATTAAAGTCAGAGACAAAGTTTAGGGTAAAGGGCTGCAGACACCACAGAGAAGGGAGTTAGAAATGACTTCCTAGTAAGTTGGGAGCTCTTAGAAAGTTCTGGTTGTCCGGTGTCTTTGGTGAGTACCTCTCCCCTAGCTGAAAAGGGCAGAACATATCTCCCTTTGGAGCTGTTTGGAGCACTGATTTGGGACAATGCATCAATACTTGAGCAGTGTCTCAGGGAGCTAGCTAGAAATGTCTCTTCCTCCATTTCTTCTTAGGTAGCAAGAGAAGGATAGCTCTCTGACATGTGGGATGCCTTTCTCAGCAAGCACTTCCCCATGGGGTTGCAAGGGTGGGTGGGGTAGGTAAAGCTAACAATTAGCAGAGCATAGCTATTAGGCCTGTGCGAGTCGGCAGCAATCTGATCCAGCTTTGGATCCGTCCACTTCGGATGCCAGGGATCCAATCAGGAGCTCCAGACCAGGTTTCTGCTTTGATCCAGCCAAAGTGGCTCCGAAGCTTTGGAGCTGCCTTGGAGATCCGGCCATTGGGTATAATGGGAAATCAATGAAATATCTATAACTTTGTTGTTTTTTGTCTGATTTGAATGAAACTTGCAGGGATGGTAGCTCCTGCTGAGAGAATGAAGTCTGCCAAGCTTCAAGAAGATCAGTGCAGGGGTTTGAGGGGAACTGTACCCCAAATTCTTGAAAGCAAAACTCATGTCATGTTTATATGTTATAACACAGGGAGGTCAAAACTGTGGGGGTGGTAGCTCCTGGTGAGGCCAAAAAGCCTGCCAAGTTTCAAGAAGTTCGGTGCAGGGGTTTGGGGGGAACTGCACCTCAAGCTGCTGACAAGCAAAACTCATGACATGGATGACTCTGTGTGTCTTAAGGTGCAGCAGGATGAAAGCTGCAGGGATGGTGGCCCCTGCTGAGGCCATGCTGCCTGCTAGCTGTTAAGGGGATCGGTGCAGGAGGGTTCTGGGGCTCTACACCCGTAGCTGCTGTTGGACAAAACTTGTGACATGGGTGCTTGTGCAACTGACTGTCTCTGTCTTGGGGCAGTTGATTGTCTGTATTGATTATTTCCTCTCCTTAGTCTCTGCTTTTGTAGGTGTTAATTGATGGTAATTAACTGGCTATATTAGCTAGGTCCTGTGTATTGAGCTGGTCCCTGAGTGAATCATGACTGATTGGTAACTGGTAAGACAATAGCTTAGCAGCCAGGTCTGCAGTAGTGTCTCCCATGCCCCAAGGCAGACACAGTCAGTCGCACAAGCACCCATGTCACGAGTTTTGTCCAACAGCAGCTAGGGGTGCAGGGCCCCAGAACCCTCCTGCACCAATCCCCTTAACAGCTAGCAGGCAGTGTGGCCTCAGCAGGGGCCACCATCCCTGCAGTTTTCACCCTGCTGAGCCTTAACACACACAGTGTCACCCATGTCACAAGTTTTGCTTGTCTGCAGCTTGAGGTGCAGTTCCCCCCAAACCCCTGCACCAATCTTCTTGAAACTTGGCAGGCTTTGTGGCCTCACCAGGGCTATTACACCTGCAGTTTTTATCCCCCCCCCACCCATGATGTAACATATCAACGTGACATGAGTTTTGCTTTCATGAATTTGGGGTGCAGTTCCCTCCAATCCCCTGCACCGATCGTCTTTAAACTTGGCAGGCTCTGTGGCCTCAGCCAGAGCCACCACTCCTGCAGTTTTCATCCCCCTGTGATGTAACATGTACATGACATCAGCTTTGCTTTCAAGAATTTGGGGTGCAGTTCCCCCCAAACCCCTGCACTGATCTTCTTGAAACTTGGCAGGCTTTGTGCTCTCAGCAGAGACTACAATTTCTGCAAATTTCATCAAAATCAGACAAAAAGCTACAAAGTTATAGATATTTCATTGTTTCCCCATTATATCCTATGGCTGGATCTCCCAAGCAGCTCCAAAGCTTTTCCGAACTGCTTCAGAAAGCCTAAAGAAGCCAGTGCTTTGATCCAGACATGCTACTTCGGACGCCAAAGCATCCAAAGCTTCTCTGGATCCAAAGCTCTGTCTGAAGCCTCGCACCGCCCTAATGGCCATTATGCAAACAAACACCTCTTCCAGTTGGGGATTTCAGCCCTGGAGCAACCCCTTTCCAATGGGCCATCTCAATCTGACAGAGCACTTTGTCCTTTTGCTGTGCTCTATACCTCTGTCCCTATCATGAGAAAATGCAGCCAGAAAAAACCTGACCATTTTGTTCTCAGCTTTCCCCTGTAATCAGACAATTAGCTGAGGGGGGAAGGGAGAGAGAAAAGGAACAAGAAAAAGAAAATGAGTGAAAAGCAATTTTCCACCAATAGCTTTGGTGCCAAGACCTGCAAACTCATTGCATCATGCGCTGAAGTTCCTGTCTGACCACTCCCATTTATAAAGTTTAACTGGCAGCACTGTGTTCTCAAAGGACCTTTCTTCAGAAATCCTCTTGAGAGCAACTGAGGCAAGACTGAGGTGGCTGCAGGTCCTCCCAGGGTGCAGGTGAACTGAACACCTCCCAGCTGACATCCCACCTTTCACAAGGGTAAGTAACCACATGGATTTATTTCCTTAATTCCAGCTTTCTGTTGGATTTCATCCTGTCCTGAGCACCGCGTGAAAATTTTGTTCCTTTCCCTACTCAAACCCCTTCCCATGCTGGTGTAATAACATTTCATTAAAGTGTCTTTGCTTCATAATCCTATAGATAAGGATTTAGAGAGGAAATGTGGTTTAGGGAGACTGCAGTTATTAGCCGTGTGGATAGTGGCAATGGGGCAGAGGGGGAGCCTAAGAGTCAGGTGTCCTGTGTTCTTTCTCAGCTTTTCCACTGACTCGTTGCATGACCAAGAACAAGACATACTACTGCTTTGTGACTCAGTTTGCCTGTCTGTCTGTTAATGGTGCTGCTTGCCTACCATGCAGTGTGGTTGAAAGTCTTCATTAATTAATAGATATGGATTGAAACTCCTTTGAAAGTGCCAAGTTTTTGTGTTGGACCAGTTTGACTTTGGTAGGGTTACCATACATCTGGGTTTTCCCAGACATGTCCTCTTTTTGAGTCCTCCCATTTCTGTCCAAGCATTTTTTTTAAATATGATCAAATGTACAGGATTTTGGTCAGCTCAGCTTCAAAGTTTTTCCCAGCTTGCCCTAGCAAGGAGCTGCTTGGGGCTGGGGGGAGGGTGACTGGAAACAGAGCACGCATGCATGTAGCTGGCATGCAGCCAGACAGGGGGGTGGGAGCACCCCTGGCAGCTGCATAGATGTAAGTCTGTGGGGGGCATGGGTTGGAGCCCCAGGGCTTGGGAACAGTCTAGGGTGTGTGTGTGTGTGTGTGTGCGTGTGGCAGGGGTATGTGGCAGGAATGTCTGGAGGAGATGGAGCGGGGGGTAGGTGCCTGCTGGCACTCTGGGAAGGTGTCTGAGCACTGGGGCTGCAGCAGGGGAGGGGAGCCGGGCAGGAGGCGCCTGTGCCTCCAGCAGGGAAGGGGGGGCACCTTTAGGGACAGCAGGGAGCTGTGTGGCCCAGCCGATGGCACTGGGGCCAGTGCCCTTGCTCACAGGGGTGGGGTAGCTGGGAGACGCTGCAGGGCTGGAGGGAGCAGGGGAATGTGGGTCAGGAATGAGGGGCACTGGCAGGGCTGGGGAGGCTGTGGCTTGGGAGTGAGGAGTACTGGGGGGGCAGGGGACTGTGGGTTGGGAGTGCAGGGCACGGGCAGCACCAGGGGGCTGCACACCGGGCATGAGGGGCACCAGCATGGCCCAGGAGGGCAGTGTACTATGGGTTAGGAGTGAGGCACACTGGCAGGACCAGCGGTCTGTGGGCTAGGAGTGAGGGGCAACAGAATGGGTAGGGGTAGGGCACTGGCATATCATTGCCCCACCAATCATCTCTCCCACCACCCTTGTGTGACAGGTGTCCCTTTTTTTGGGACTGGAAATATAGTAACCCTAGACTTTGGTCCTATATATATTGTGGAGAATGAGGGAGGCTGTGGGAAGGAAGGTCACTTTGGTGACTTCACTAACATGAACAAATGTCAAGAACTCCAGGAGGGAGTTTATTGCTAGATGAATAGTGGTGGGTCAGGGCTTTAAAAGAAAAGAGAAATTCTTGGTCTGCTAAAGACTCTTCAGTGAAAAGCACCCCCCTTTCATTCATAGGAAACTAAACTACCTGGTTTCCAAGCCCCTGATTCCAACAACAGATACTTAATTATTTGGGGCTTGAGAAGCCACTGTGGGGTATTCAACTGGTGGGCTGGAAGGATGGGGCAGATTAGGGCAACTGGGTGCACTGAATCCCATCCTATCTGTTCCTTACCCTTCTTTTCCATCATTTTGTGTTCCTGTGTGACCAGCTGCTACTCCTGCTAGTTCCTGCCTCTTGGCTCAGGAACCAGTTGGAGGAGATTTAGCCTGGAAAAGCACAGGCTCAGGGGTGATCTGACGGCCACCTATAAGTTTATTGGGGTGACCATCAGTATCTGGGGGAACGTTTGTTCACCAGAGCGCCCCAAGGGATGACAAGGTCGAACGGTTATAAACTACTGCAAGACCATTTCAGGCTGGACATAAGGAAGAACTTATTTATTGTCCGAGCCCCCAAGGTCTGGAATAGCCTGCCATCGGAGGTGGTTCAAGCACCTACATTGAACACCTTCAAGAGTAAATTGGATGCTTATGTTGCTGGGATCCTATGACCCAAGCTGACTTCCTGCCCTTCGGGCTGGGGGCTGGACTCGATGATCTTCCGAGGTCCCTTCCAGCCCTAATGTCTATGAAATCTATGAGAGGGACCTGGTCAGGATGAGAAGTCAAGTACTGGCAGGAAGTGGATACAACATGTGGTACCAGGAGGAAAAGCCAGCAGGCAGGCAGGGAACTGAGAGCCATCAGTAGGAGTAGGGGTATTATCATTATTGTATTTTATTTTTTGAAATGTCATGTCTTGCGCCAAATCAGCTCCAAATGTTATTGACTGAACAGAGCTCAATCGTTCAAGTCTGTGTGCTTACTGGAAGGATGGAGGGGACAGAGGGAGGTGAGAGGTATTGCCTTCTGTCTAGATCAGGGGGACAGATGAGAAAAGAGGTGAGAAGAGAGTAAGTTTGTTGTAGAACAAGGAAAGGTTCGGGCAGGTGGGTGAGATGCTAATAGCTGCCAAGAGCACCTCAGTGCTGAGTGCTCTGTAGCAGGGGCAGATACTGAGGGGCTGCATTTCCCCCCCTTCCCTTCCCAAATATTCCTGCCAGTATGTTAACTGAAGAAGTGGACACACCAAAACCTCTCCCCACTGCAGCATTCAGCCCCATTCTGCCCTAGGCTGCCAGCCTACTCCCAGGGTGCCCCTGCTCACATTCTGGTTCTGGGAAGGCTAATATTTCCCCTTCCTGCCAGCAAAGCATCTGGCTCAGTTTCTTCCCCTACCCCCTCTCACCTCCCTGACTTTTCAGCTCTTCCAATCCAGAGCATCTTCTTGTGTTTCTCTCTTGGCTTAAGGATGTACCTGGACTACCCACAGTGAAATCTCTAGCCCTGTGTCTGCCCAGTGGACTGTATATTAGGAAGTTAGGAGGGCATACAAGTGAGGGTGCTGAGGTAGGAGGAAACTGCCCTGTGGAGCAGAGTTGGATCAGCCTGATTCTTAGGTCAATAAGCTAATCTACAAGGAACCACTTGAGGGCAAATGCAGTCACAAAGATCAGGGGTGAGGCATTGGCACAGCACCCAGGAAGCTGTTTGCTTGCAGGTAGAACCAGCTGCCCATAGGCCACACTGAACACCCAGTAAGGAATGAATAACCTCAGGTTTGGTAGCAGCAAGTTTTCTATTGGCTCCACTCTTTGCAAGTGGGGTCAGTGCCCTCCGTGTCCCAGTTTTACTCCTAAGTAGGATGCCAAGGGCTGGCGTCACTAAACCTTCACCAGGTTAATTTTGAATCCTGATTGTTCAGTAACTCACAGCACATCCTCTAGGACCAACAACTGCTGCTCCCTTGGGGACACATGTTTGGGGATATCATCCACAGAGACTGATTTTATCCTAATGTCAGCATCGATCCAAGTGTTTTATAATATGCCTGTGACACATGGCCAGGGCATCTCAATCAGTAGCCATTACTGTGACTGCCAGTGGTCCTTCTTTTTCTTCCCTAGGTCCCTTCTCTAAGATGTCCTATTTAGACAGTCGTGCCAAAAGCTTCCAAATTGGTAATCTATCTGTGCGTTCCTTGGGTTCATACTTAAGGAACTTGCTCCCAAGCCATGCCCATGGAGGCATATCATGGAGGCATACCATGGAGGCTGTCCGCTCCCTGCCATGGCCAACCTGTCTTCCTAGCTTAGAGACATCCTCAACCTGTTTTTCTGCCTCTCTTGGACCTCTGCTTCTTGGGCATGGACTGTTGTTTTCAAATAGCACTATAGAGCACCTTGGAAACTAACTTGCTCAGTAAGACATAAGCTTTCATGTTAGTGACAGCAACTAGCATCTGACAAAGTAGGCTGTCACCTACAGAAGTTTATGCTACTCTGAACAAGTTAGCCTCTAAGGTGCCTTCTACCCTGCCTTCTGCCTCAATTCCCTTAATGATTACCCTTCTTATGGTCCTCCATTCCCTGTTAGCAGATAGTAAGTAATACCCTATCTCGCAAATCAGATTACTTATTCTCTTTCCTGGTGGGACCAAAACCAGGTTGCAAGCGTGTGGCTTCACTTAGGATTTGCTAAAGTGACAGGGAAGTGCAAAATCTCTTATCACACAGCAGCCACCTGCCCGAAGTTGGTTGGCTACTAATAAGAGGAAACAGGTCTATAGTCTGACTTGTTATTGCTTATGTCAAGCACAAGAATAAACACTTATCCCAATGTGTAGCTACCTGGTGCAATACAGATTTCACCTATATTGGCTGGAGAGACTCAGGTATGCAGATTGGCAGCAGGTCATCTTGAATTTGCTTGGGGCTCCAATTTTCTCTGCAGTCTATCCTATATTTATATGTGGATTATTCTAATAAGCATTCTCTGACTTTTTTGTTTCACTGACTTTGGTAACTGGTCTGAACCAGTTTTTCTGCCAGCTTAGAAGGTACCAGTTAGCTGGGATTTGTCTTTATAAAAATTACATTGTTGGAAGGGAGGATTTTTTTACCTTCTTTCACCATCATGGTGCTTGTCACTATCCCTTTTCTTTTTCATCTGGGCATATGGTTTTCACTGACAAGGTAGCTTTGTTTTTAGAGTGTATTTAATAAACTTAACACAGATCTATCTGTTATAGCAAAACTACATCTAGTACACTGAGTTACAGCCAACACTACTGCCAACAATTTTAAAGTAAAGCTGTGATATACTCTACTTGACCTTTTATATAATGTTTTTCTTTAGGCCTTCTGTTCTGTTTGACTTGACCTTTGCTGACCAGGATAATGGTCATGTTCACTCAATAGTCATTCAGAAACAAGCCCTAGGACCCTTTGCTTCAGTTGCAGCTTTGCAGCTTAACATAAGCCTTTCCTCAACCCAAAACAGGTGGTCATATAGGTAGTTATACATTTCCACCTTATACTCAGTTAGTGAGGACATACTATTGTCTCAGTAGGATTCCAGCTGACCATACACAATTCAAGTCCTCATATTAAAAGCTAAAAACATCAAGTTACTGGAGCGATTACCTCTAACTACTATTCACAAAAGCTATTAGCCACACCTGTCCTAACTTGATACAGGTTGCCTCAACTAGCAGGTTTTGACTCTACATTCCCAGGCAGCTGCTTATTGATTCTGTGTGGAGCACTTCAATCTAGACAAGCCTAAGCCCATATTATGTATAACTTAGGCTCATGATAGTTCTGCAACCTGCACCAGTCACTGTGATTCTTCAGTTATTGACTATATCTACAGCCTGTAGGTCCCACATGCCAGTTTCCTTCTCTAAGGCCACTATTTGAAGAAACACCAGAGCATGTGGGTAGTTTCCTTTAAAGACAATGGGACAGATGCAGGTGTGTAAAGTTTCCTGAACTAAGGTCTGACCACTCTGTTTCTCCTCTGAGGATTTGTGGGGCTGGAGGAAGCCCAGAGGGACTTCACATGCTGCACAGGCCTTTGGCTGGCTGTGGTTAGATGTGGCAGCCAAGTTGCACTGGAAAAGTAGCTTCTATGAGGTGACTGCCAGTTGGTTTCAGGATGGTAGAAAGGCTTATTATCAAGTACTGCGAGGTTTAAAAATTACATAGCAGGACTTAACATTAGGAGTAAGAGATGAACTTGGGTCAAAGGATAATTACCAAACTATAAAGTAGAGAGAGTCTGTGATACTGGCACAGAGCATTGAACTCGAGACACCAGCTCTTTCTGGAGAGGAGTTGGCAGGTTCCCAGGGATGGGATTAAGTCTAACTCACAATAGGCCATAGGGCAGAATGTCTACTGACCTGGCAGCTAGCAGAAAAAAAAAGTTAAAAATCCTTCCTTTTGCAGATTAGCTTTCATCACCTGTTTGTCCTGAGCCCATCCAGGTGAGCTCAACTGGGGTGATTACTCCATTAGGGAGGGAACCCAGAGATTATAAAACAAGAGCACAAGATTTGTGTGGTTCTGTCTTGGAGCTGGACAGTACTAGGAACTGGTTTCCTCCCAAGGTGAACATGAGTCCAGGTATGAGGTATCCTTTGTCTCTTGAGCTTCAGCTGTAACACCAGATTCTTGACCATTTTAGGTTTGCATTTCATGCACTTGATCTCAGTTTACCCAACCTATCCCCAGTCTGGGAACCTCTTCTTGTTCTCAACATTTCTTCTTTCCATAGGATCTAATCTACATGTTTGCTTTCTATGGCTTTGTCAGCAATATCAGGAACATAAAAGATTTTCACACTTCTGTTTACTGGGGGAGCCGAAATTGTCTTGTAGATGCACCAGTGTACCTAGAACCAGGTCTGAAAAGCTTTGACCCTTTCACCTCCTTCCACCGCCTTCTCTATTCTTACAAAATTTCTGGGGTTTGCCTTGTACCTCATACCTTTGCCAGCTTTGTATTTAGACAGCCTGAGAGTACAGGAACAGCACACTAAACCTCTGTTACTGGAGTCTGAAGACAGGTAAAATATTTCCTGGGAGGAGAGAGTCAAGTCATTCCCAACACAGAACATCACTAGGAAGCAAAGAGGTGGTTTGGGAGAAAGTGAAGCTTTTAAGATGCCTGCCAATTGACATTCAAGCTATGCATGTTTTAGGTTCTCTTTTCTGTTTGTGCTCTTGTTTGTAAAGATGAGTGTCCTACAGGAACTGCTTTTGCTGTGGGGATACGCACAGGCCTGATGTCAGAGGAAGCCTGCTGCTGCCTTCTCCCCAGCCATGCACATTCTCCAGGTGCGATTCTGATCTTGCATGTGTTGATGGGATTCCCTGGTCTGTGGAGTTGCTTCCAGATTGGGATGATAATGAGTGAGAGGGGAATCAAACCCAAGAGTCTGCAGCAGCTCATCCCAGCCATCTCTTCCTTGGAAAAGGGAAGACTCCTTGGGCATCTTGCCAAGTCCAAGGGCTTTTCCTGCTAGGGGAATCACTGTGAGCAAAGGGGTATCATATGATTATATGTAGGTATGTAGTGGCAGTTGCTTATCCCTTTATCTTCATGTTACATGTAGGAAAATATCATGATGGTTGCAGAGAAGATGCTGAATTGGGCCTGGGAGCTGAGGAGATGCATCTTTATTCTAAGTGCTCCTGACCTGTAGCAGTAGTTGGCATGTCAGGCTATGTAATATAATCCTGGTTCATAGTTCGAGCTCAGTATCATGCATGGTTTCTTGGCTTGAATAAAAGAAATGCATTTATAGTTAATTGTTTGCTTACCCAGGGAAATCTCACCAGCTGCTCTCATCTTCTTTAGCAATAATAAGTAATTTTTTATAACCCTCAGGAATACACTGCAATGATGTGCCTCAGGGATGCATTCTGCCGAACTCCATACTTCTAGTAAAAAAAAAATGACCCAGAAAAATATTCAGCAGAAGGAAGAAAATAAACTGTCCCCAGGTATCTCTAGGAGGAAGAGAATGAGGTGACATGTACTTGGGGTTCTTGAGATGTAGATGTCCGAGTGCATTGGGGTGACCACCTTTCTAATTGTGCAGGACAGTCCCAAAATGTAAACATCAAGTCCCGGTCCTGGGCTGAATGACTCCGGGGCAGTTTTATCCCAGATTCCCCTCAACACGGTCAAACTATAGCAACTATCATTCCAGAATCATGTGCAGGGGACTGGGTTTTCCGTTCATCATGAAAAAACATGGATTTTCTCTTTGAAGGAGAAAATCACAGCTTTTTTTCTTTAAAGGAAAAAAAACACAGGAGACTGCTGGGGGTGCCATGTGCATGTTTGCACATGCATGTTACCAGCAATACCACCAGGCAGTGGTGGAGAGCAGCTCCCCTAGCTGCCTGTGGATAAGTCTGGGGGGGAGGGGAGGGGAGGGGCATAGGCAACATGGGAAGGGTGGGAAGATTCAGGCCCCCAAAGTGAGAGAAGGAGTGGGGCAGGGTTGGCACCTGGGGCTGGGGGTGCTGCCCAGCCAGGGCAGTTCATGGGGCCCAGGATGGGAATGCATAGCTGCAAGGCCCAGCCGGGGAGCAGGTGGGGGGCCACAGGTGGCTCATCTATAGGGAGCTGGGGGGAGGTGGCAGTGAGGTGCCATGTATCATAGATTCATAGATGTTAGGGTCGGAAGGGACCTCAATAGATCATCGAGTCCGACCCCCTGCATAGGCAGGAAAGAGTGCTGGGTCTAGATGACCCCAGCTAAATGGTTATCTAACCTCCTCTTGAAGACCCCCAGGGTAGGGGAGAGTACCACCTCCCTTGGGAGTCCGTTTCAGACCTTGGCCACTCGAACTGTGAAGAAGTTCTTCCTAATGTCCAATCTAAATCTGCTCTCTGCTAGCTTGTGGCCATTATTTCTTGTAACCCCCGGGGGCGCCTTGGTGAATAAAACCTCACCAATTCCCTTCTGTGCCCCCGTGATGAACTTACAGGCAGCCACAAGGTCGCCTCTCAACCTTCTCTTGTGGAGGCTGAAAAGGTCCAGTTTCTCTAGTCTGTCCTCGTAGGGCTTGGTCTGCAGGCCCTTAACCATACGAGTGGCCCTTCTCTGGACTCTCTCCAGGTTATCCACATCCCTCTTGAATTGTGGTGCCCTGAATTGCACGCAGTACTCCAACTGCGGTCTGACCAGCGCCCGATAGAGGGGAAGTATCGCCTCCTTGGACCTATTCGTCATGCATCTGCTGATGCACGATAAAGTGCCATTGGCTTTTCTGATGGCTTCGTCACACTGCCGACTCATGTTCATCTTGGAGTCCACTAGGACTCCAAGATCCCTTTCCACTTCCGTGCCACCCAGCAGGTCATTTCCTAGGCTGTAGGTGTGCTGGACATTTTTCCTCCCTAGGTGCAGCACTTTGCATTTCTCCTTGTTGAACTGCATTCTGTTGTTTTCTGTCCACTTGTCTAACCTGTCCAGGTCTGCTTGCAGCTGTTCCCTGCCCTCCGGCATGTCCACTTCTCCCCATAACTTTGTGTCATCTGCAAACTTGGACAGAGTACATTTCACTCCCTCATCCAAGTCACTGATGAAGACATTAAAGAGTATCAGTCCAAGGACCGAGCCCTGCGGGACCCCACTGCCCACACCCTTCCAGGTCGAAGCCGACCCATCCACCACGACTCTCTGGGTGTGACCCTCCAGCCAATTTGCCACCCACCAGACTGTGTAGTCATCCAAGTCACAGCCTCTTAACTTGTTCACCAGTATGGGGTGGGATACCGTATCGAAGGCCTTCCTGAAGTCTAAGTATACGACATCCACCCCTCCTCCTGTGTCCAGGCGTTTCGTAACCTGGTCATAAAGAGACTAGATTGGTCAGGCACAATCTGCATGCCACGAACCCGTGCTGGTTTCCCCTCAGCATAATTTGCCCTGCCGGGCTCTCACAAATGTGAGCCTTGATAATTTTTTCAAAGACTTTGCCAAGGATGGAGGTGAGACTGACTGGCCTATAGTTGCCCGGGTCCTCCTTCCTCCCCTTCTTGAAAATGGGGACCACATTGGCCCTTTTCCAGTCCTCCAGGACTTGGCCCGTGCACCACGAGCGTTCGAATATTCCCACCAGTGGCTGTACAATGACGTTGGCCAGTGCCTTCAGTACCCTCGGATGGAGCTCATCTGGGCCTGCCGACTTGAAGGCATCCAGTTCTTCCAAGTGACTCTGCACCATCTCAGGGTCTACGCGTGGTAGTCTGGCGCCTTGCTGCTGCCTCTCTACAACCCCAGTGAGAGACTTGTTGTGCCCCTCGCTTAGGAACACTGAGGCAAAGAACTCACTGAGGAGTTCAGCCGTGTCCCCCCTGTCCGTCACCAATTGCTTCTGCCCATTTAGCAGGGGTCCTATTCCTCTCTGGGCCTTCCTTTTACTCCCTATATATCTAAAAAACAATTTCTTGTTGTCCTTTACTTGGGATGCCCTCCTCAGCTCCATGGTAGCTTTGGCCCGTCTAACTGCCTCTCTACAAGCATGAGCAGAGGAGGTATATTCGTCTTTGGTGATCTCTCCCTGTTTCCACTTTTTATGTGCTCCCCTTTTGGCCCTTAGGCTGCCCTGGATTTCTCTGGTCAGCCAGGGAAGCCTCCTGGCCCCTTTCCCTCTTTTACCCCGCACGGGGATCGTCTTGCTTTGTGCCCGAACGATCGTTTCCTTAAGGCACAGCCACCCTTCCTGGGCTCCCATCACTTCAAAACGCCTACTCTGCAGTGCGTCCTTGACTAATCGCCTGAGTTCATGTAAATCAGCTTTCCTAAAGTCTAGCACTTTCACCCTACTAGTTACCTTACCCACTCGACATCTTATGGTAAATTCTATTATTAGGTGATCACTGTCCCCCAGATGGCTACCGATCTGTAGGTCCCCTACCATGTCATCCCCCGTTGCCAATACCAGATCCAGTATGGCATTCCCCCTAGTGGGACCATGTACCTCCTGTGTCAAGTGGAGGTCCTGTACACAGGATAGAAACCTGCGTGAGTGGTGGGACTTTGCCGTCTGTTTCCCAGCCCCTCTTTAGCTTTTTAGATTGTGGGTTAGGCTATATGGGGGGCAAGGAGAAAGGGATTTGGTGGTAGGGTCTGCTACAGACCCCCACATCAAGGGGAAGAAATAGATGCGGGGCTCCTGAGGCAGCTCACGGAGACCATAAAAGCTCCATATTTCTGAACAGGGACTCCCCCAACTAGGATTATGGACAGACCCAGAGGAGGCACCGCCATGCCTAGGGTCAGGGACAACCTAGTTGGGGAACTTTTAGAGGGGGTGGATATGTTTAAATCAGTAGGTCCAGATGCTCTTCACCCAAGGGTGCTGAGGGAATTGGTGGGGGTCATAGCAAGGCTCCTAGCACAGCTGTATGACCACTTGTGGGGCTCTGGCCAGGTTCCAGAGGATTGGAAAGGGCCAATGTGGTCCCTATTTACAAGAAGGGGAGAAAGGAGGACCCCGGCAATTTTAGGCCAGTCAGTCTTACCTTGGTCCTTGGGAAGACCTTTGAGAAAATTATCAAGGAGCACATCTGCGGGGGCCCAGCATGGGAGGTAATGCTCAAGGGCAACCAACATGGGTTCACTGAGGGCAGATCCTGCCTGACTAACTTAGTTTCTTTTTATGATCAGGTCACAAAGTCCCTGGACGAGGGTGTTGAGGTGGACTTTAAGAAGGCCTTTGGCACTTTTCCACCACATTCTCTTAAAAAAAACAAAAAAAACACCTGGGTGGCTGCGGCATTGATGCCTACACAGTCAGATGGGTAGCAAATTGGCTCGATGGTCGCACCCAGAGAGTGGTGGTGGACTGGTCGTTTTTGACCTGGAGGGATGTGGGCAGTGGAATCCCACAGGGCTTAGTCCTGGGGCCTGTACTGTTCAACATCTTTATCAGCGATCTGGAGGTGGTGTGGAAAACACGCTGTCCAAATTTGCTGACGACACCAAGTTGTGGGGCGAGGTGGGCATGCTGGAGGGGAGGGACAGAATCCAGCTAGATCTAGACAGGTTACAGAGGTGGGAAGATGAGAATAGGATGAAATTCAATGCAGACAAGTGCAGGGTGCTGCATCTAGGGAGAAGGAACCTGCAACACACCTATAGGCTGGGGAACACCCCTCTTGTCAACACGGTGGCAGAAAGGGATCTTGGAGTCATTGACTCCAGGATGAACATGAGCTGCCGATGCGAGGAAGTGGTCAGTAAGGCTCACTGCACCTTGTCGTGCATCTGCAGATGCATCACAAGCAGGTCCAGGGAGGTGATCCTTCCCCTCTATGCGGCGTTGGTCAGGCCACAGTTGGAGTACTGCGTTCAATTCTGGGCACCATCAAGAGGAGGGCCACTCACATGGTCAAGGGGCAGCGGGTCAGGCCCTACGAAGAGAAGCTAAAGGGCTTGAAACGATTCAACCTCCACAAGAGGAGGCTGAGAGGGGATCTGGTGGCCATTTACAAACTCATCGGGGGGGGGGACCAGCGGAAATTGGGTGAGGCTCTGTTTCCCCCGGGCACCACTGGCGGTTACTAGGAATAATGGCCACAAATTGTTAGAGAGAAGGTTCAGGTTGGACATCAGGAGACATTACTTTACAGTTAGGGCTGCCAGGCTCTGCAATGGGCTCCCAAGGGAGGTGGTGCTCTCTCCTACCTTGGGCGTCTTCATGAAGAGGCTGGACAGAGATTTGGCTGGGGTGTTATGACCCCAGCACTCGTTCCTGCCCGGGGCAGGGGGTCAGACCTGATGATCTGTTTAGGCCCCGTCTGACCATAAGCACTATGAAACTATGTATTGCACCATCAGCAAATTGCCTTTGAAGCAAAGAATGGAAAGAAAACTTGCCTAATGTACTCACGGATACCGCCTCCGCCTACCTCTCCCTGCTGCTGGAGAAAGGGCAAGTGGCAGGGAATAATTTGTACTTTGTATCAGTGTAACCATTAGGTCTTTGGTTTTGAGGCACAGTGAAATTGGATATAGTAATGTTTGTGGTAGAGGAAAGAGGTGACCAACATGTCAGAGTGTCCTTCCTTGTCAGTTGATTGAGATGTAATCCATTTGAGATGAGTGAGAAAGCAGTAATATTTTCTGTGTTGACTGTGGAATTTGTGTGTTTGTTCAGTATGCAGTATTGTAATTCAGTTTTGCTTCTTGAAAAGAGAAGACATAAGCAAACAGAAACATTATAGGCATGTTAGTTGCACTGTTTACATACACGAACATTGGTTTAGTTTAAGACAGCAGTCAAAACAAGAACTGCCACTACTTGCGTCACTAAAAAAAAAATACCCCTTGGAACCAGAAACTCTAACCTCAGTATGTGTTTCTAACATCAACCTTAGCTCCCAGTGTACACAAGTAGAGGAAGTATTGCTGACCAGGGTCCAACCCTCTTCAGTTTTGAATCTGTAAAAACACACCCCGGATCTGCAGACTAATCCTTCTTATACAGCTGCCTGGCAGCTTTTAACTTCATGTTAGTGATGGTATTTGTTACAATTCCAGCCCTTTCAACTCCAGTACAAAATCTACAGAATGAAAGCTCCTATTGTAGACCTTTGGAATAGATTAGGTTATGTTATCAATAATGTCGTATTTTAGTAGGCCTTAAGCACTTTTAAGTTAGCATAAGTTAGGCTAAGAAAAAGTAGCATAAGAGAAATGGAACTGGTCCCCTGGTGTGAAATACTTCTTGGACAATTAGCCAGTCTCAGGCCATCTAATCCTGATAAAGGGATTAAGTCCGTGTATACTATCTTGGCTGATAGAATGACATAATGGCACCTTTCATTACCATATTTGTCCAAGTTTCTATCAGGTAATTTTGTAAGTCTTTATGGGGGGAATAAAAAAGGGGTCAGCGATCCAAGATATTTTCTTTCTGCATCCTGTGCTAAGGTTCCCATTGGCAAGAATTCTGAGGATCCTGCACCTCTTAGAACTTAGTCTCTATTTTGAATAAGATCCTCTTGGTGGGTTGGTGACCTATTTGGGCTTTTAGGATTTGGAGTTTTAAATGATACTCAGTTGCAAGACTGCTTATTTCTGTTAAATTTATAAGTGGTTGTAGAGCATATCTAGATATATTCATGTAATGCATTATCTGCATTACATTCTCATTTATTTGCTAGCCATATTTATTTTTGCAGAAGTTTTAATGAAGTTTGCCATGTGATCGCTACATAGACACTTTTCTTTGCTGGGTCCAAAGCGCTGACTTAACGTCATTCCTTGGACCCTAGCTCCCCTGGGGTGGGGGATGAGAGTTCAATACTACAACAATTTGGAACCACGTGTATGTCCTATAAATTGCAGTGCTTTTCCTTTAAGCAAAATTTCATAGATTTCATAGACATTAGGGCTGGAAGGGACCCTGGAGGATCATTGAGTCCAGCTCCCTGCCCCAGGGGCAGGAAGTCAGTTGGGGTCATAGGATCCCATCAAGATAAGCATCCAAATGTGTCTTGAAGGCGTTCAAAGTGGGTGCTTGAACCACCTCCGGCAGCAGTCAATTCCAAACCTTGGGGGCTCGGACAGTGAAGAAGTTCTTTATTATGTCCAGTCTGAATCAGTTGCAGCAGAGTTTGTGACCGTTTGATCTTGTCATCCCTTGGGGCGCTCTGGTGAACAGATGTTCCCCCAGATCCTGATGAGCAACCCTGATAAGCTTATAGGTGGCCACCAGATCACCCCTGAGCCTGCGCTTTTCCAGGCTGAAGAGCCCCATGGCTTTCAGCCTGTCAGCGTAACGTCTGTTTTCCTGACCTCTGATCATGCGCGTGGCTCTCCTCTGCACCCTCTCAAGCTTCTCCACATCCTTTTTGAATTGTGGAGCCCAAAACTGGATGCAGTACTCCAGCTGTGGCCTCACCAAGGCCGAGTACAACGGGAGAATGATATCTAAAACACCATCACTGAAACACTTCATCTGTGGCTGTCAGATGCCTAGAATGACAAGGAAGGGTTTCCAAATCAATGGAAAGAGTTGCCTCGGGTATGAAAGGGATTTTTTCAGTCTTGGTCTCTTGATTCTCTAAATGTTATGGTAGGGATCTGCTTAATTCCTGTTGAGGTGAGGGGAAAAATCATGGGTTTCTCACAGCACCTGGCACCATTTCTGTGGTCTTTCTGCGACAGCTCACCCTTGCTGCTGAGTGGCCAAAGGGGCCCTGGCAGCCTTACCTCTTGCTTGGCCAAGAGGGCTGCCCATCGCGTATCCCCACTCCTCACTGCTGATTGGGGGGGGGGAGGCAGGCAGCCCTCCACTAATCAATAGTGGGGGGAGGGGGGGTGGCTACCACTTTTGCTGCTCCCCTTCACACTGGAGGCTCCCTCCCTGCCCCATGGGTTGTGAGGCTGGGCCATAGTGGCCCCAAGAACCCGGGTGGATAAAAATCTACAATTTAAAAAAACAAAACAGGTTTCTAATTTAAATCAGATTTCTTAGACAATTTTTTTTTGTTAAGTTGCTTTTTTTTTTTTTTTAAACTAACCTATATGAAGATAGTTTTAATTTAAGACATGTTAAATTTCAAGTATATTATCACAGAATTGGGATAATAACTCCTAATTATATACAACTGGAGACAACATATTCATGTAACCTTCTTAGAAATTTTATGAATAGGTTATAACAGGCATGGACTATATTAGGGGCCCAATTTTATGTGGCTCCCAGAGACTAGTAAAGATTAAAAGAAACCACTCTACCCAATGGGACTCAGTGCTCAGTCTAGAACAGTGATTCTCAACCATTTTTGTACTAGGACCCATTTGTAAACACTGATGGCCAGTTCCAACCCAGTAAATAGCCCTGCTGGTGGCCCTCACTCCCAATTTCTGCCCCCCACATCCAGGCTCTGGTCCCCCAGTGTATGGGGCAGAGGGTAGGGGTCAGGCGGCCATCATAGAGGACATTCCCGTTTTCTGCTACTCTGTCCTCTATTGATATGAAATCCAAAGCCTTTATGTCCTCTGTTTTTCTCTTCAAGACATAAAGGCATTGGGTTTCATATCAATAGAGGACAGAGGACAACTGGACTGTCCTCTATGATGGCTACCCTTGATGGGGGGGGGGGGGGGACAACTAGGGGTGGGGGGGATGACAACTGGGGGGCAGGGGCCCAAGCAGCCCCTCACAGACTGGGACTCTGCCAGCCCGTAAGGGAAACCCCAGTTTCCCAGTTTTTTCTCCTTTAAGGAAGAATTCATTTTTAAAGTTTGTTGATTCATTTTTAAAGCTTGTTTGTGACCCTTTCATATACTTTTGTGACCCACTTTTGGGTCGAGAAATGCTGGTCTAGAAGATCTCATGAAGCATTCCTGTGATGCTTGGTTTCAGTTCTCAACCTGTGGATTTGTCTCTAGAGATAACATCCTTGATAACAGCAGTATGCCGAGATGAGAGAGAATAGATCTGATTACCTACCATCGGTTCTATAGTCTCTCTGAAAGTTTGTGTACACAATCAAGCCCTTATCTCTCTCTAAAAGTGCAAAGTTTCAAGAAGTTAAATGAATATTGCAACCTGTCCTTTCTCCAATTGTCCCATTTTGCGTATGCAACCCAAGCTGCTTTGAATAGCAGTTGTGACTGCACTGGAGTTGCAAAAGGCAGAGCTTTCTCATTCAGAGAGATTTTTAGCCCAAAGAGCAGGTTAGATTGCATCTTGAGCGACAGAACCTGATTGTGGGGAGGAAATCGGAGAAGCCCAGACAGGGCAACATGTAGGTGAACCAGCCTTGAAATGCACATGTAATCTTGGAGGAGTTTCTCCTCTTAGCTGTGCCTCAACTTGCCCACCTGTAAAATGGGGAGAATTCCTTCCTTCCTGAAAAGGCTGGTGATCTGGGGATGAAAGGGGTGAGCGCTTAGTGCCATTATAGTCCCTCCTTCCGGCCAACAGTTCCTGTTGCTCTATTACTCTCTCCAGCTCCTCCAAACTTGGGCCTGCAAGGGGAATTATTCCAAAGCACTAGGTGCTGGGTGATTCTACCATTGGAAGCCCAATGGAGGGACAAGCTTCTTCTCTCAAAATATACCTGTGGGTGGGATTCACAAAGCTGTTGGCATAGTTCTGCTTTTGCTGAAGTCAAGGGTGACACAGCCATAGACCCCAGGGGCCACAAGGTTCAGGTAGGGGGCCACGCATTGGACTGCTGCACCCTCTGTTGAGTGCTGTGTAGCTGTGGGTTTAGGCTGGGCCAACAGCAGCACCTCCCCATCCTACCTAACTTGGAGGTCTTCAAGGGAAGGCTTGACAGTCACCTGGCTGGGGTCATCTGACCTCGGTTCTCTTTCCTGCCACGGGCAGGGGGTTGGACACAGTGATCCATTGGGTCCCTTCCAACTATATAATCTATGAAATAGAGGATCCTTGGGTGTGGAGTAGATCGGGGCAAGGAGGAAGAGTCTGGAGATAAATGAAAGGAGGGAGGGGCAGGAGAAAAAAAAAAAAGAAACATTCTGAACAGAGTATTCCAGAAGTCTTGAAGGATACATTTCTGAGTATACCCTCTCCATTGATTTTGAGATCTAGTGAGGGAATAGTATGGTAGAAGGGAAAACCCATCATGGCAGCAGGCTTGCCAGGCTGTAGAAGAGAAGAAATCAAAGAAGAGAAGAAACCTAGAAGAAAGTGAAGAAAGGCCCAAGCTAATATGTGGCTGCAGCACTCATTTGATGTCCTCCTAATACAGCATGGTAAAAATATCCCCGCCCCCCAAATATCCATGATTAATCTAGTGAATTGCAGATAGTTCACCTCCCAATGACTTCACAAGTATCTGCTTCACTTAGCTTTGGTAAATAAAATAACCACATCACAATCTAGTTTTCTGATGTAGCTGCAATATTAATCTGAAAAAAAACAAAAACAAAATAAATCACTGTATAGTGTGTACCTTCTAAAAATGAACCCTACATCTATCTCCCAGTAGTGAAGACTATGTATTAAAGTTGTATCAAACAACAAGAATGCACTTTTTGTAGAAAACAGCAATTTAAATCAAGGCTCCCTGACAATTGATTTAAATTGTAATTTAAATCGGTTTGATTTAAATCAAATCCACCCTGCTGAGGACCACTGAGGAACCAGCATTTTATTTTTATTTTTAAGTTTTCCTTTTTCTTGGCAAGTACATACCTAAATAATGGGGATCGCCATCAACTGAGGCAAAAAAGGCATTGAGCACTTCAGCCTTTTTTGCATCCTCTGTCACACTGTTGCCTCCTCCATTCAATAAGGAACCCACACATTCCCTGATCCTCCTCTTGCTACCAACATACTTGTAGAAACTGCTGTTATTACCTTTCACATCCCTTGCTAGCTGCACCTCCAATTGTGCTTTGGCCTTCCTGTCTTCATCCCTGCATGCCTGAGCAATGCTCTTATATTCTTTCCTAGTTATTTGTCCAAGTTTCCACTTCTTATAAGCTTTCTTTTTGTGATTTTTAGTTTACTGAAGAGTCCCTTGTTAAGCCAAGCTGGTCTTCTGCCATACTTACTAGTCTTCCTGCGCTTTGGGATGGTTTGTTCCTGCACTCTCAATAAGGCTTCTTTAAAGTACAGAAGCTCCATCCTTGGAGGTTTTCAAAACCCAGCCAGACAAAGCTTTGGCTGGGATGATCTAGTTGGGGATGGTCCTGCTTTGAGCAGGAGGTTGGACTAGATGACCTTCTGAGGTCCCTTCCAATCTGAACTTTCTATGATTTTCATGGAGTTTGTGGAAACCACTTTTTCACAGTTTCTGTGAAAAACTCAACATCGCAAATAGAGTAGCTCCCTAGTTATGGAAGAAGAAGCTGTCATGGACATGGCCTAAAACTAGCGTGAGAGCATGTCATGCAAGATCATAAAACTACAACCTTGTTCAAAATAACCACTGATAGTGTTGTGCCAAATCATCAAACTTGGTGCTGTGTTACAAGCATTTGCCTACACCATGCCATGGAAAAGCTCTGTGCAGCAAATCATATCTTCCATTTCCTAGAAAATGGACTCCATACTTAATAGTGAGAGGTCAAATAAGAAGTCCACAGGAGAAGACTTAAATGTGTATAGGTGCTAGACAGGAGTTTGTTCTTCTGAAAGAGGAGAGGGAATGGGAGGAGAAGCATATTCAACAGTGTTCATGTTGAATATATGTTCATGTTGAATAGCCTTGTCTATGGAAGCACAGGTGGCACATCCATAACTTTAGATGCATTTATTACAGGAAGTGCACATGGCCAGACAGGGTTACATGGTTGAAGACAAATGGTGGTAACACCAGTTACTCCATACCTTTCTCAATCTGCAATACAGCAGTTTGCAATTTTATGGGGCAGCATTTGGTCTCTTTGGTACTTTCCAAAGAAGCCTCCTTTGTTTTCTCCCAAGCCAGCTCTCATCTTGCACAATCCCAATATTTATGCAGTAGAACTGGTACATGTACCAAATGGACAGACTTCATATTTCTGATGTGCTGTAGAACTTGAGGCATATGCTTGAAATGAAAATCATATTCTACATCATTTGAGGTAATAGTAGTTACGTACTTTTCAGATGGCTTCTGTGCATCTCCAAGGCTAGAAATAGATCACTGCATTCCAGTATGAATATACTGACACCAAATGTAAATGTTTAATAAAACTGCCGCCTTTGCTACTTTGGGCCATGTTTTCCTTCAGAAAAGGGCTTACCATTTAAATCTAGGAAGCATAGAACCTATTCCAGAATGACTTTTACAGAAATCTGACCCAGCTACAACATTAATGTTTCATTGTAATCCACCCAGCATAATTGTTATGCTTGCCTCTTGCCTTGATGTCAGAAAACTGGCTCAGAAATGTAGAAAGGGAATTTTGGAGCCTTTAACTGTTAGGTTTCTAGTTAGAATTCTATCCCCGTGGGTAGAGGGAAAATGCTAATATTTGATGGCCAGCTAACAACCTAACAGTATTTAACTTTACCTCCTTGCCATGTTAAGAGGCTGTGACTTGCATGACTACACAGTCCGGTGGGTGGCGAATTGGCTGGCGGGTCGCACCCAGAGAGTCGTGGTGGATGGGTCGGCTTCAACCTGGAAGGGTGTGGGCAGTGGGGTCCCGCAGGGCTCTGTCTTTGGACTGATACTCTTTAATGTCTTCATCAGTGACTTGGACGAGGGAGTGAAATGTACTCTGTCCAAGTTTGCAGATGACACAAAGCTATGGGGAGACGTGGACACGCCGGAGGGCAGGGAACAGCTGCAAGCAGACCTGGACAGGTTAGACAAGTGGACAGAAAACAACAGAATGCAGTTCAACAAGGAGAAATGCAAAGTGCTGCACCTAGGGAGGAAGAATGTCCAGCACACCTACAGCCTAGGGAATGACCTGCTGGGTAGCACGGAAGTGGAAAGGGATCTTGGAGTCCTAGTGGTCTCCAAGATGAACATGAGTCGGCAGTGTGACGAAGCCATCAAAAAAGCCAATGGCACTTTATCATGCATCAGCAGATGCATGACGAATAGGTCCAAGGAGGTGATACTTCCCCTCTATCGGGCGCTGGTCAGACTGCAGTTGGAGTACTGCGTGCAATTCTGGGCGCCGCAATTCAAGAGGGATGCGGATAACCTGGAGAGAGTCCAGAGAAGGGCCACTCGTATGGTTAAGGGCCTGCAAACCAAGCCCTATGAGGACAGACTAGAGAAACTAGATCTTTTCAGCCTCCGCAAGAGAAGGTTGAGAGGCGACCTTGTGGCTGTCTATAAGTTCATCACGGGGGCACAGAAGGGAATTGGTGAGTATTTATTCACCAAGGCACCCCCGGGGGTTACAAGAAATAATGGCCACAAGCTAGCAGAGAGCAGATTTAGATTGGACATTAGGAAGAACTTCTTCACAGTTCTGGAAGGTCAAGGTCTGGAACGGGCTCCCAAGGGAGGTGGTGCTCTCCCCTACCCTGGGGGTCTTCAAGAGGAGGTTAGATGAGCATCTAGCTGGGGTCATCTAGACCCAGCACTCTTTCCTGCTTATGCAGGGGGTCGGACTCGATGATCTATTGAGGTCCCTTCTGACCCTAACATCTATGAATCTATGTTTCCAGAAGGATGGTTTGATGGTTAGGGATCAAGCCTGGGACACTTGGGTTCAGTTTCCTGCTGTTGCAGATTTCCCAGGAGGGCTGAGTGTCCATGTGAGTCGTTTAGGCTGTTGGCCAGATGTGCAGTTCTACATGTGCATACCTACAGTTACTTTTAAACTAGCTCACTCAGGGACCAGTATAAACTGCAGCAGCATGAGCATCAGGTACCAAACATGGGGTCCCCAGCTGGCTTATGTTGCCTCAACTAGTTAGTTTAAAATCAACTCAAGTGTTCATGTAAGCTGCCGTCATACCTCTAGACTGTAGTGCATGCAGACCCTTAAACTTTCTGACTTGGTTCCCAGTCTGTAAACATTTACTCTTGCTTTACATACCATACAGGTTAAATGCTTCAATGTTTGTGATGGTGTAGGTTGTAGCCGTGTTGGTCTAAGGACATAGGCAGACAAGGTTCCTTGGGTGAATTTGATATCTTTTATTAGACCAACCCAAATAGTTGGAGAATAGTTATTAAGCAAGCTTTCGGGTTCAAAAACCCTTTGTCAGGCTAAGGAAGCTTCAGCAGTTGGTGTGTGCTCTTGCTGGATGGGATGAAAATCCAAATCAAATCCAGGAAGAGCACACACCAACTGCTGAAGCTTCCTTAGCCTGACAAAGGGTTTTTGAACCCGAAAGCTTGCTTAATAAATATTCTCCAACTATTTGGGTTGGTCTAATAAAAGATATCAAATTCACCCAAGGAACCTTGTCTGTCAACATTTGTGAGGTGCTTGTTGGCACTGGATTTAGGACCCAGATGCCTTGTTCTGGGCAGACCTAAATCCTCAGACCAACTACGACCTCTCCATTCTATAATAGGCGGATTTTACTGATACACAGTGATAGCAGATAAAAAATAATGCAAACAATTCTATATCTACCAGTCTTAGAGCTGTCATAGAGGGAAGGCACATCTGGTCAGTATGTGAGCTTCATCCTGAGGTCCTTTCTTGAATGCCAGATATCAGCAGACCGGAGGCTGAAGGCAGAGGCCCATCCCACAGCGGGGTGGGTGAGATGGGCTAGTGGTATGCCCTCTGTTCATGGTGGCCTCAGGTTCCCCTCTCTGGGACCATTTGCTGCTCTGAAATACCTCCTTTTGTATTCTTTCTCTCCTCTGACTCCATCTCTGGGCATGATTGATTGGTCTTCCTGTGGTGGTCAAACTGTCCACATTCTATTGTGTCAGCATATTCCTTTGTTCCAACAAACCCCTTACATGCTTACAACTTGATTTGGTTATTTACCCAGCCTCTTAATTTGGTCTGTTTACCAAAACTGGAAATCCCAAGGGCCCTGCAGTTGGGAACTATGACCTGGCGCCAATACTGCAGAGTCTCTTATCTGGGTATACTGTTCATATCTTCAACTTCCCAGCCTGTGTGTCTAATGGCTTCAGACCTGGGCCTTGAAGGATACTTTGTCACAAACAGGCTTTAAGAAATCTGTTAACCTTTGCCGTTGCCCTGGACCATTATTCTAATGCATATCTACTTTACCTACAAGCCAGTTCCCAAAAGCAAACCTTTAAATAACACTTTCTATCCGTCAGTGCTGAGCTAGTAGGTAATTACGGCCATGTGGGTACCTAAAATTACCATGGCTCTCATCCTTTCAATCTGAACTGAGTCAAAGAGACTTAGTATGGGAAATTTTAGTCCTGTACTGTTGAGCTCTCAATCTCTAGGACTATTGATGCAGCACCTTTCAGAAGCACTAAAGAAATGTTAAGATGTGGGTTCTTGATTCTTCAGCCAGTCAATGACTACTTATGTATTCTTCTGAGACTGCTGATTCAAAAGTAACTGTATGGAACCCATTTATCTCAATGATCAAGGCTACACAAAACATCAAAAACACTGGAATGCATCACAGAGCTTTTAAGGTAAGTGGTTCTTGCTAGCAATAAGTGGATGTGTGCATTTAGAAGGGAAATCTCTGTTAAAAAAGGCATGAAAGGACTGCAGCAAACAGGATTTGCATGGAAGCACAGGAGCTGATAGATTTGCAAGCACTTATGAGAGCTAAAAGTAACAGAGGGCACCCTCGGTAAAGAATTACCTGGTGCTTGCAGGTGTCAAACACTGTAGGCTTTCTCTAAGATGAGTAACTGGAATAGAGTTGGCTGCTTCTGAGACTGAGGGGTCTGACTCTAAAGGCTGATTTTATATACACTTTTTAAAATCAGATATTTTTATGACTCAAATATTATTTATTTAAATTAGTTTTAAATACCAAAGAACCTTTTTATAGTGATTTTTTTTTTAATATAAATACATTTGATGTGCTGTTTTGGACATTAAAATCCAGTTAGAAAGCAGGGTACTTTATAGACTAACTTAATCAGAGATGCATAAGCTTTTTGTAAGCAGTGGCTTACATCAACAGATACTATTTCCTCAAATTGTTAGCATCTAATTTTTTTCTTTTGAAGAATCCTTTTGATTTGACAGTTGGAAATCTAAATGAAAATTTATTTTGAAGCACCCCCTCTAAACTTTTCATTTTATCCTTAATGTCATGTTGGGTTTTGGGAAATAGAAACCTTGTTTTCTCATTTCCAGTCTTGCATGTTGGTGGTCCTCAACTAGAAATCATCAGGGTGCATAGTGTAAAAGGTAGATTTTTCTGTGCTTACCTTGCAATAGTGTTCACTATGCACTATCCACTTGAAAACTAATTGTGACTTACTGCTTCTGGCAGCATTGTAGCCAGTTATCTTGCATGTTGTTCAAACTGAATTCTTTGGTTCTAGTCAATATATTTCAAGATAAGCAGGTGATAGGCTACCTCTGGACTTTGTTATATTCTCTACCCTATTTATGGAGGGCATATCTTTACTTCACTGAAGGCCATCCCTCCTTTTAGTATGGATGCAAAGATATTGGTCCAAGTTCCAACCTTGACATTGAATGACGTTTGAAATAGCTCTTACAAAGAAATTAGATTATATTAGGGGAAAGTGGTCAGCAGGTCTGGCAGTATAGATTGCCTGTTATTTATTCAGCTTACCATATATTTTAAGAAATAACTTGGATTTGTTCATCTGTGAGAAGTTATTGACTGGGTTGAGAAGGCCTCCTAACTTAAAATACTGAAGAAGGTATTGAGCTCAATTTAGGACTTGATCTTGCATCCAAAAGGCAAGAAGTACAGACTAGTGACTAAAACTGGAGGTTATGAGTCTGTCACTGGGCCTTTCTTTGTACATCTCAAAGCTGCTTGTTTAAGCTTGCTGCCTTAGGATAGTGATGCCAATCTCTCAAGAGTCCAAGGCCTAAGGCTTATAAAAATCTATTGATCTTTGGCTGAAGGGCATTATTGGAAAACAAGTTACCTTTTAATATGTAAAAATCCAGCAGCTGAAGTACTGGTGCATAATTGTCACCTCACGGTGGACCTGGGCTGACTTGCATCTAACCTTTTTGCTTGTGTTGAATGGAGAATGAAACCATTCCCTTACAATTTCCTTAGCCCATGGGGATGAGGAAACAGAATGCAGATCTCATTGTTTTCTGCTTGATAAATATTGGCTCTCGACTAATGAGCAGGAGCCAACTGCCAGGAAGAGAGGAAGCAGATTTAGCTTTCTGGTGCTTGGGCTTGGTTACACATGGGAGCTGCATGTTGGACAAATTGAAGATGCGAGGAGAAATGCCACAAGATCTACCCCAAAGACCAGTATTTGGTCAAGAAGGCCACTGGGGAAGGGACTGTGCTTTCCAATTTGGTAGCACAGTAGAGCCACATGACAGAAGCCCTTTTTGTGCTAGTATCTCAAAAGTAAATGTTGAGGTTGGTTGGGGATTAAGCTGTCCCTTCTAACATATTATTGGTTGCAAAGCAGGATTGCCCTGTCCCACACATGGACTTGTTCAGACAGCAAAGTCCCATTTACCTGGGAGAATATTAAGGAAAGAATGGTTAGTAAAGCAAATGCTTCTCATTTGTGTTGCCTGACTGCGTTGAGAAAGGGGGGTGTCTTTTTGGTTGGGTTATTGTGTCTTTGTGCTTCTGATTTATGGGATACTTCTGTCTGCACAAATATTTAGATTTGGGTATGTTTGTAGTAAAGCCATAGCTACTTAAGACTTTAGGGCTACAGGCTCAATAGAAAGCCAGTTCTCTGTCTAAAAGGTAACAAGCACATATTACCTGGAGGAAAGAGAATATCCATTAACTGCTCACAATATTGACCTTTGACAGACATGAATCGCACCTGTTCTTACTAGTTTCTTACAAGTCCCTTATTGGTCTGGGGTCACTAGTTTTTGTGTGACTATCAAGGAATCTGAAGTACATACTTCAAGGAATCTGTTTCCTCTGTTGGAGACAGTGTCACTGGTGAAATGACATGACTGAAGGCTTGGTCTGTGGATCTGGCATGTCCTGGCCACTCCTGCCCTGCTTCATCCAGGGCTGTGGGGAGGTTACACAGGCAGCCAGTTTTGTTTGGAGATGGCAGCAGTGGCAGGCAGAATCCCCCTCCCTGAGCCTGCTCCCAGGCTGGCATGGAGCACCTGCAGGACTGGGTAGGGAGGAGAAACCTGCCTGCAACTGCCACCACTGTTCCCTGCTGAGCCCAGCCCCTGTGCAGACTGGCTAGAGCAGGGCAGGAGCAGCTCTGGAGTTTCCACCACCTCCAGGGCAGCTGGATACAGCAGGGACATCAGTAGTGCTGGGCAAAACTGTGGGAGAGCAGTTTGGAGGGGAGGGGGATGTACTGCTGAGCACAGAAGGGAAGGGAGAAGGTGCTGAGGGGGCATGGGGTTCTTACCTGCTCCAGGGACTCGGAGTCCCTGCTGCTGTTCCCATGGCACAGGTTGCCTACCCCATGGCAGGGGGAATCTTGGAGTTGGGGGTGTAGTCACTGCTCCTAGATGATCAAAGGATGACCTGAGACCTTAAGTTGCACGCGTTTGCATAGAGGCCCTGCTGATGCCCTGGGGAAATACTAAAATCTTAAATGTTTAACTCTGTGGAGCAGAGGAGTGCATGAATCTATCTGGATTCCTCTCCCTTCTGGAAGTCTCTGTGTGTAGTGACCTGATCCCTGGCAGAGTGGGCTGGCTGCAGCTTTTGTCAGAGCTCTTTGTTGTTCCCTCTGCTTGGCCAGAAGAGAGCACCATGGCATGTTTCCTTTCTCTACAATGCTCCCAGCATTTTGGACACAGACGCTAAGGACCTGAACTTGGATTCTCTGCCTGACATTAATTAGGCTGCTGCTCCGAGATGTTTCTAATTCACAAGCTACTGCATGTTTGAACAAGGCTGTGAAGGCTGCATCACAGACTAATGCAACTTATTCAAGTTGCTTATCCAGGCAAACTCTGGGTTACTTGCTCTTCTCCTGTTACTTCCCCATGGACTAAGACAGAATGCCAACCTAGGTTTTGAATTTCCTGGATGGTGTCAGACCCAAACATCAGTGAGAAGTAATTGTATTGCCTTTAATTGCTTTATAGCCCCTCTGTTTCCAAGTCTCCCTGCTGCTGAGCTATGGTATCTGACTGAAATACTAACAGCATTTCCAAAGAGCTGGATACAGGAAGAGGGTCAAGAGGTTAAAACCAATTGTAAAAGACAATATGCTAGAGAGTCTGAGTGCTGACTGCTTCAGAGACAGGCACACAGCAGTGGTATTTGATGGCCATCGTAATAAATCTTTGCAGAATGGAGCTCAGTTCAGAAGGGACACACTAGACTGTTTGCACAATGTGCCTGTCCCCACCATGAGGCCATATGGACAGGTAAGTACAGAATGAGTGGCCATAACACTGGATAGGACTTGAAGCATTTTTGACAGTCAGCACAAAGTAAAGAAAACCTTTCTGCTCCTTTCTTGGCTGTGTAGGACCATGTGGGACATAGCTGCAGATATGCAGGCTGTCCTGTGTATCTGAGGGATGGTTTTCTGTAGTGGCTGAGCCCAAACAAGCAAAGCACCCTAGATAAAGCGTACATAGTCTAAGGAAGGGGCCTGTTTTTCCAGACCTGCAGAACTCTTTCCAGTCTTGGTTTCACTCATGAGTGCCTCTTCCCCCTGTAACTTGCTCCTCTCTGCCATCTTCTGTCTCTCTTCAGCTGCCAACTTTTTCTATTTGCACTCTTCCTTGGAACGATTCTTCTCTCGCAGCCTCATTTTTATTACAATGGCTTCCATTTCTTCTGGATGTCACTCCATGTCTACTCGGCACCCTGCTCCTCCCTTCCTTCCATGTGCTTATAGAGGAAGGGACCTCAATAGATCGAGTCCGACCCCCTGCCTAGGCAGGGAAGAGTGCTGGGTTCAGATGACCCCAGCCAGATGCCTATCTAACCTCCTCTTGAAGACCTCTAGGGTAGGGGAGAGCACCACCTCCCTTGGGAGCCCATTCCAGATTTTGGCCACCCTAACTGTGAAGAAGTTCCTCCTAATGTCCAGTCTAAATCTGCTCTCTGCTAGCTTATGGCCATTATTTCTTGTGACCCCCAGGGGCACCTTGGTGAGTAAAGCATCACCAATTCCCTTCTGCACCCCCATGATGAATTTATAGGCAGCCACAAGGTCACCTCTCAACCTCCTAATGTCCAGTCTAAATCTTTGCTTGTGTGTACTGTACCTGCTCCCCCAGGATTCTCTTGCTAGATCATATTAGTCAATAAAAGAAGACAACCATTTGGATCCCATCATACCTTCCCTACATGGGCAAGACCCTGGTGTCATATCGGAACATACCAGGCACTCACTTGTGAACTGAATTCAAGTTGGTAAGCAGGGTGCTGGAATGGGTTTGACAGTAATGCTTCATAACAGCGTTCGACTGAGTCTGACAGGCCCAGCCCTGAGAAGAGTGTTGGGAAGAACAATTGCCAGCAAGTTCTCCTAGGTACACAGGCAAGGTATTGCCCTGTCATCCCTGTCTATCTCTCCAGCTCTGCTCCCCTAGGAGTAATGGCAACGGAGGGGTCATGTCTTAGTTTTATTCCTCCTTCCCCTTGAGGTGGCTGTCTATAGAGGGACTGGTTGTACCCGACCCATGTGTGTTAGATTTTTTTTACTCCCAGTGCAGTCACACGGCAGCTGGATATAATCTGGTTCTTTATGGTTTGGGGAAGATGCATATGGATTTGGTATTTGCATGGCTTATATTAACTGTGAGAAGCATTAAAGAAGTTCCTTTAAAGAACCTAATATTAAACACTCCTCACCTGCTGTGAGTGGGATTCTTCTGCCCATCAAAGTCTATCTGATCAGGACAGGTAAATCTTGTCCTGTGTCTTGCTGTTTGCTGAACCCAAGGGTACTGCTACATCAGACCTGCCTTGCCCACCCTTCCCCCGCCCCCAAACCAAAACCTTACGGGTTAAAGTTCCAGTATCTGGGCCAGCAAATATACTGGTGCTGATGCTGTGAGATTAGTGACATTGTCCTTCAGATGACACACATTGCTTTCTGCCTTGGGTGCAGATAAAGATCCCCTGGTGTTTCCTATGAAGCTGGGAGGTTGCTGCCAGAGCTGTAGCTGAACACTCCCTGCCAATAAACAAAACTGTCTTTAAAATCCAAGGCTGTGTGGGAGCTATTGTTGGAGAAATAATGGCTGCTCTGTTTCCCTGTATTATAGTCTCTGCACTAGAAACATGCCTCTAATTTTTAAATCAAGCTCTGAACCTAGAAAGGGAAGCTTCCTCCATTCACCATTAACTGCCCGAAGTTAAAATTCATGGGCATAACTGTGCATGCAGTAGATTAAAGTCTGGTAATGAGCTGTGTTACCCAAAGAGAGAAAATTCTCAGCACGGCAAATGGGATTAACAGAATAATTGCATACAGGGCTAGGGGAGCAGACTGACAAGGTTTGAATGATGGGGGTGTGTTCAGCTAACTCCTCCCCTGATGGGACAACCCAAACACTCTGGTTTGATCTAGCTGGTCTGTCCTGTAGCCTTCAGCAACCTCCAGCTCTCTGGTCCTGCATAAGCCCTCTGCCACAGGGCAGCAAAAGCCAACGTGACCTTGCTGGAAAGCATTGCACCTTGGGACTGATCAACTGCCGTGGAGGGGTTGGTCCCTTCGCCCTGCAGACACAATGCCTCTGACCAGCGTCTCTCTGTATGCAGCAGATGATTTGGTAAGGTAATGGGTATCTTAGCTCTTGCACAAAGTAGACTACATGTATTTAATCTAACTAATCCGTGCAGTTCAGGACAGAAGAATCAAACACCCAAAGACAATACACCAGAAGTAATACTTGCCAGGGTTTCTGGTAAAGCAGGGTCCTGACTGGGATAAGGAAATGGTTCCTGTGACAGTTGTGAAATGTAGCCACCTCCCCAGTTGTGCTGCATGCTGCAGTGATAGGCCCTGGGTAAGTGAAGTCTCTTGCTACCACTGACTTCTGCAGTGCTCAGTTGTGAAGTGCAATGCCCATCTCTGGGGTGATGTCCAGGGCGTGGGTGCACTGTGACATCTAAAGGTGCAGTTTGCAGAGAGGTGGGACAGGGGAGTCATACTCTGCACTGGAGAACATAGAAAAGCAGTCAGAGCAGACAGCTGCCTTTGCCTGTGGAAAGTGAGTTGGGAGGGATGTTCTGTGCACACACTGAGGGAGTAGGTGGTGCCTATAGTGGTGGGTTGCTTCTGGAACAGTCTAGTGGGACAACATTGCTCATTGTCTAGAGAGAAAATGTATGTTGTGCAGGCCTGACTGCCTAGTGACCTTGCACAGAGCGGGTGCAGCTGCTGGTGGTCTGGGACACTTTAATTCTTCCACACATGACAGCATTTGGGTGCAGGTGAAGTGTAATCCTACCTTGGAATTTCTCCACTTTCTTTTTTTTTTTCCAGAATTCAAAACCTTCTGGTTTCTCCCCAGGAATTATTGACAGACACTTGCAGCTTGAATTTCTGCTTACTCAAACTCTGTACCGGGGGCTTCCCCAGCTCTCTCTGTAAGAAAATTATGGGTGCCTCTTCTCTCTGGAGTGACATGCCCTTTATAAGATGTGTAAAAACAGATTCCATCCTAGGTGATGGCTTTCTTAATCATTTTGTCTAGGTCTTCTGCCTAGAACAGCAACGCTTCTTCAAAGCTATGTCTGCTGGGTTAAAAGCTTAAGGAAATCTTAAAAGAGTTCAGAGAGCCTCCAAGATTCCTTCTGGTGCTTATCAACTGGGGAGATAACTGTATTAGAATAAAAAACAGTGTTTGTGTGGGGTGGGGAGTTATGTGGAGAGAGTAGGCCTTTTCAAAGGAGGAGAAGTCTGCACTAACTCTAAAAAAGTGAAATTCCTGAACTGCATATTGAAATTGGTGTTCAGCCTGAAAGAGGCTCTATGGATATAACTAAGCACGATAATAATGTCAGTAGAAGAGATCTTAATAAAAATCTAGGTGAGTGAATATTTGGACTTGCTCCCAATTTGATAGGTCTTATTTGCTAATTCAGTGATTTAGTGAACTTCCGGGCAACTATTTCTTAAGTTCCGTGGAAACCTGGCTTAAAAACAAGGATGGGGAGAGGGAGGGTTTGAAAGGAATTACATGTGCAGATTTCCCATATGGGTGAGCTAAGGCAAAGAGCAATCTTGCAGTTGCTCCCAGGCAAACCTGAATTTGAAAGAACAGTTCCATTCTCTAAGGGTTCATGAGAAGCAACAAGCTACAGTAAAACCACCGTTCTCAGGTAATTATGAGCATTTTTGGATCAAATTATGCGTTGGTGGATGAAGAGCACACAAGTTATAATAGATTTGGAGTTTGGCAAAACATTTGAAACGTCTCATCAAAGTTAATTGGAGAGAATCCACTCATGGACAGTCTGGACTCTTTTATTCTTGCAATATTGGTAGTAAATAGGAATGCATTTTTCTCATACAAAAGTGGCTTTTTTGTGCTAAGTAAGGTAGGGATGATTCAAGTTACAGAAGACAAATTGAGTAGGGTACTCAACTGCCCACTAGGCCTTCTGAAGAATCTCCCCCCTAGATAATCATAACCCCTTGGCTTGCCAAATGGATAGGCCTTGTCTCTAGTTTCTCTGTATTGAATGGTCTTCTTGCTCTCCCATCATATCCATTCACTGTATCCCTACTGCAATAGAGTAATTCTCTGTGGGGGGGCAGGGCATCAGAAACCAGAGTTTGAATTTGGATAAAAAGAAACTAATTTTCACTGCATCTGAAAACAGGTTGCTGGATCCATCCTCCTGGGTACTATGTTCAGCAATTGCCTAGAGGCAGATGGGAGAATCACCAAGTGCCTTTCTGTCTCCACAGAAAGATGAAGAAGCGCAATGTGGTGGTTGGAGTCCTGATTTTGCTTCTGCTGGGCCTGTCCCTTTTCTTGGGGCTGTTCTTTGGGCTGCGCTCTGCACAAGATGGATATCTTTATAAGAGGGCAGCTGTGGCCACAGATGCTGGGCAGTGCTCGATAATTGGAAGGTATCTGTCCTTGTTCTATTCATTGCTTTCTCTTATCACCTGTAACAAAATGGAGGACCCAAGCTTCTGTGGCTCGAGAACTGTCCTGACAGCCTTTTGCCAGTGTGGCATACAAACCATTCTCTGGTCACTCCTGAGGATTAAGCTGGAAGATGTGAGGGCTTGGGGATGCCTTGCTCCATACTGGACAAATACCATTGCTGGCAGTCTGAGGGTGCTCACAACTGGTGGAGATTCTAGTCACAGAGATCATTTAAATGGCTGAAAGAAATGTTCCCACTGTTTCTAAAATGCATTTATTGAACTACAGTCAAAGCCTGGACAGAGGGGCTAAGATTTTCTCAAGGGGGGAACGTGGAGGAGAAAGAGAATCAGGTGGCTAGTTCTCATTTAAAACTAATACAAGTTGGGCATCTAAAACCCACAAGGCAGATCTGAGTAGCTCAACACAATTTTCAGACTGGTCTGAGTTCAGGTCTATTCAGCTTGCATCACCAGGGGAAGCTGCTTTAATAAATAAATAAATAATTAAAAGTCATCTCCCTTCAGATGAGAGCAAATCAAGAATAGATGTTTCTGTGAGGGGATATGTGGTTTGTCTGCAGGTTTCTTTGGGAAGCCACATCAGATTGGACATCCTTTTCCTTGTAGAAAATACAAAGACAGGCTGCTTCCTTCCTGCCTATACTGAAGCAGTCAAACCCAGGAAGGAGAGCATGTGCTGGGGACAATGGTGATGAATGAGCAGGCTGCTGGGCTGTCATTAAACTTTGAATTTTCTTCCTTTCTGCTGCACAGGGATATCCTTCAGCAAGGAGGATCTGCAGTGGATGCTGCCATTGCAGCTCTGCTCTGTGTAGGCCTTATGAATGCTCACAGCATGGGAATTGGAGGGGGTGTCTTCCTCACAATCTACAATGCTACAGGTAAAGTGGGTGGTAGTGAGTGGTGGGAGTCACTGGTGTGTCTAAAGCAAACCTGGGAATGATATTGTATCTCAGTGTTGGTAGATACCAGCTTTGTATCCTGTTCACACAAGTGGGGTATGCTCAGGCTACAAACCCAACCAAAGAGTTTGTTCTGGATGCCTTAGGGTCCCAAGATTGTGCTGAGTAGAGTAAAGCAAAGCCAGCATACTGTTTAATGTCCTCTCTACCTTGTCTTTCAAGGGAAAGTCGAAATCATTAATGCAAGAGAAGCGGCTCCAAAACGTGCATCCCAGGGCATGTTTGGGAACAATACGGAGCTCTCCCTTAAAGGTAAGGAAATGCCAGATGGAGCTGCCTCACAAATTCCAGCCAGTGGAGGCTTGAGCTGTTGAAGTATCTGACTTCAAAGCACTTCTGATTATTCTAGTCTCAATGCTGGGCTTGCCAGGCAGCTGGGATTCTTGCCCCAGTGTTCCTTGATATCCCCATCACCTCGCACTTGTTGTTGTTTCGTATTTCCTTTTGATTAGAAGTCACAAGGTAACGTCCCCTCATAACTTCAACAGCCCTTGTTGTCTCACTCCTGCAAAGGATAATGTAGAAGATCAATCCTGAACTTCAAGAAAACCCGGCAAGGCAAAGTCTGACCCTTTTATAACTTATTTGCTACTTTTCCTCCCCACCCCCAGCTGGCAGAAAAGCATCTGTGCTGTTGATCCTGCTAGCATTTGTGTTAATACAAGAGCCATAATTGACAGCCTTATTAATGGTGGCTTCATTTGGTAACCTAGAAGCCCAGAAAAGCAGATCACTATCAAAAATATCATGAAACAACTAACCCAGTGACTCCCAGAATGCTTTGAGGCATGGAAGAAAGCAAACTCCTGTTGTTGGTGCACTCGGGTGCGTTCTGCTTTTACTACCACCTCCCTCTTGCACTTCCCTTTCCCCACCTCTCCCCACCACCCAGCAGTTGGTGCCAGGTAGCTGCATGAATGTTTTCAGTTCAGGTCTGGCAATACAATGCCCTGTACTATGAAGTTCCTCCTCTTTGTGGGCTGAAAGCCATAAGCAGCTTAATCAGTTCAGCTATGCTGGGCAGCTCTGCTCCATAAACTGAACCCTTGTACTGGCTTTATCAGATAAACACTTCAAGAGGTTGGCAAACATACTGGGTGCAAAGACACCAAAACCAGTGCATCAGACCATGCTGTTGTATGAATAGACTGAACTGTTTATGCAGGCTACACCCATATAGTAGTAAAATCCTCCTTCAGTAAGGAAGCTATTTACGAAACTGGTGTACTGAACTCTGTTCACTTTTATTCTTTTGTGTATTACACAAGTAGCCTGAAATCTTCCCTGTCTGCTCTAGGAGGATTGTCCATTGCAGTCCCAGGAGAAATCCGAGGCTATGAAATGGCTCATAAACGTCATGGCAGGTTAGCATGGAAAAGCCTGTTTCTGCCCAGCATCAAGTTGGCAAGAGAAGGGTTCCCCATTGGGAAAGGCCTTGCAGGAGCCATCAAATCAAGGAAAGAGAAGATTGAAAGCAACCCTTCACTGTGGTAGGTAACACAGAGAAGGCCAGGCATATGGAGAACTTGAAGCGGTTGCATCCTACCTCAAGAGTTGCACCATAGCTAGTCTTTGTACTTAAGTGAAATTGAGTGGGTGTCCATGAGGACTTTCCCAGGGATGATCTTGGGCCTCCCACACCTGCCAGTTATTAATAATGTCAGTATCTTGGTGCCAGTGAGATTTGTTCATTTTGAGTAGCACCCGAGACTGAAGACTATTCTGAATTTCTGGGTCCTACAGGGAGCAAACTGCTTGCATTTATCTGAACAGTGGGATTTAGTGTTTGTGAAGAGGGAGAGTTAGAAGCTACTAAACAGACAGTAAATCTGTAGGATTCATTTGTCATGTGCCAAAGCCACAGCCTCTCTTCACCCTTCTTTAGGTGTAGTGGGTGAGTGCGGCCTGCCTTGGGGAGCCCGCAAAGGTGCATTCCCTTCTGCGAATTGTTAAGCCATGGAAAGTTGGCTTCTCTTTTGCCAAAGGTCTGGGGTTTTTTTGGAGTTATGCTGGTGCATCCAGTTCTTCTGGGCCAAGGAGGTGAAGGTGTGCCCCTCTCAAACAAGCAGTGGCTCTGCACAGCCCTGCTGGAGAATTCTCAGTCCCATACTTTTGCTCCCTGAAGATGCTGCCAGGAGCAGATCACTCAGTCTGAGCTTCCACCTCAGCACCCTGCTTTTCTCTTGCATCTTCCACCCAGCAGGTTTGAGTGTGCCTCAAACTCCCTGGTGAGAGATGGAAGGGGAGGAGTATTTGCACACCATTTACGAAGGGCTTTGACATCTGTGGATCAGAAATGTCTGTAACTGCAGTTTGGATGGGCAGCAGCCTCTGTGCTTTGGAGTTGGAGCATGTATCTCTGTTGCTTGAATTCAAGGACTTAAGGTGGCTGCTACAGCAGTTGCTGTGTCACCAAAGTTACCATTTGTGTTTTCCCTGGGAAGCTGTCAGGCTGATGTAATGTAGGTTGAATGCTATGGGCAGAGCTGACTCTCCTCTTTTCCCCACCAGTGAAGTGTTCTGCAGAGAAGGAAAAATCCTACAGGAGGGGGAAGTCATCAGGATGCCCAAGCTAGCAATCACTTATGAGACTTTAGCCAATGAGGGACCCAATGCCTTTTACACGGGAAGCCTGGCACAGCAAATTGTCACTGACATCAAAAATGCAGGTAGGAAACCACAGCATGCAGTGTCAAAATATCAGCCCTTTGTACTCCCGAAAGGAGTGGCAGAAACCTAGACTGACAGAGCTTGTACTGCAGCAAAGACTGTTTCAAGGAAATCTACTTGTGATAACCAAAGAAGTGAGAGCCCATTATCAGCTGGCTGACCAATAAATGGACTCCAGAGGTTGATAGTGGCAGGACTGCTCCCCAGTGTGGTGGATACAAGCATTTATTAATGCAGATGGGTCAAGTACTAAACACGCATGTTCAGGCGACATTTCTGTCTCTATGGCTGGCCCTTTCCTGGGTGCTGAAGCGTGATGCCTGCCTGTGCAGGGCAGGCAGCAGTGCAGGCTGCAGTGACCGGGACCTAGGCCCCATGCTAGACAAGTAGGATGTGGGAGGGTGTGGAGGGGGGGCACCCATGGGAGGGGTGGGTCCCCTATCCACCCCCCAGCCCAGCCCCACATCACTCTCTCCACTGGTGCCAGCGTCCCTGCACTCGCCAGCAGTAGCAGCAACCATTGGGGCTGCTTGGGGCCTCCTGGCACAGCCCTCCCCTCCCCCCACACAGCATGGGGCAGTGGGGCTTGGACCTGGCCGCCTGGCACCCATGCTACCGCCACTGCATCATGTGGCTGTGGCCTTGCTTGGCAGGGCGCTGCACGGCATGCCATGCTTTAAGGCAGCTTGGGGCTATGACCTAGGTCTCCCCACCTCTTGCTATATATATATATATAATAGTGGTCTTTTGTTCTACTTGTGGAAGAACATGAATTTTGGGGTATTTTAAAAAGTGATTTTTGGGGATGCTGCTTCAGCAGTCTGTCTGGCACAAGGGGTGTGTCCCCAGATACCAAGTGGCTGGGCATCAGAAACGTCTGAGGGCATGTAGCCCTGAGCAGCTGGCCAGGGCAGATCCAGGAGGAGCTGGGCAGGGTTATTTTGACCCAAGTGACACGACTTGCATCACAGCAAAGTGCATGTCCAGGCATGTACCCTGAGGCAAAAAGCCCCAGCTCAAATTTGTGCCACTTCTATTTGAGCTGCTGCAAGTGCATGTGCCTGCATGTGTGGACACACCCTAGGAGCTAGACCAGGGGTCAGCAACCCCCGGCACGTGTGCCGAGCACAGCACGTGAGGCCATTTTGCTTGGCACACCACTGCCAGCCTGGCTTCTAGGCAGCTGCTGCCAGCCACGAAGCCCAGACTGCTCCTAGCAGGCAGCTGGGTAGTTGAAAGCCCTGCTGCAAGCAGAGCAGGCTCCATGGTTGGCAGCAGCTACCCAGAGCCTGGGCCAGTTACAGCCAGAAGGCTGCAAACATCTGCTCTAGGCTCTGGCATTGGCTCCATACTGGCGGGCGCACACACGCCTCAAAGCGGACAGTGGGGGAGCAGCCTGAGACAGTGCAACCCCGGATTTTCCCCTGCTGCCAGCGCAGAGCTGACGACTGGGCTCTGGAGCCCGAAGCAGCTGTTTGTAGCCAGCCTGGGCTCTGGGCAGCTGCAGTAGGCAGCGGGCAGGCTACAAACAGCTGTGCTGGGCTCCACAGCCCCGGCATCAGCTCCATGCTAGCGGTGACTGCACTTGCACCTCAGAGTGGACAGTGGGAGGGCTGTTCTGCCTCAGGCCCTATCCCCACCATCTGCTCCGAGGCACGCGTGCACCCACCAGTTTGGAGCTTATGCCAGAGCCTGGAGCAGCTGTTTGCAGCCTCCCAGCTGCAGCCGGCCCAGGCTCTGGTAGCTGCTGCCAACCATGGAGCCCAGGCTGCTTGCAGCAGGGCTTGCAGCTGAGCCTGCCTGACTCCCACCCACTCTGAGCCCAGCCCCCCCCCACCAGGATGAGGCTGGCGCTGCCCCTTGCCAGGAGCACCACACCTTTTTGCAGGCTTAGCTGTGCGGAATGGGTGGGTGGGTGGTTGGGCTGATGGCAGGCTCTGGGCCAGGGCCTCAGCCAGCTGCGCTGTAGCCTGGGGGCTGGCTCCCTGGGGAAGCACAGGCTTTGGCGGGACCAGGGCATTGTTGGGTCGGACTTTGTCCAGTGGCCCAGGAGCCCAGCTCCATATGCCTGCACATCTGGCTCTGTTCGTCTGTGTGCACGCGTGTCTGGTTCTGGGTGTGTTCTGGTTCTCTGTTTGTGCACGTGGTTCTGTGTGCATATGTGTATGTCTAGTTCTCTCTCTGCTCTCCTTTTTTTCTTTCTCTCTCTCTCTTTCTCTTATTTGTCTCTTTTTTTTCTCTCTCATTGCAACATGCTCAACAAAAAAGGAATACACAACAACAAAGGCAACATCTATGATTATCAAATATGCTAATATGCAGTGCGTCCTGCCATGTACCCCCCAGCCCTCATTTTGTTTTTCTGGCATGCCAGCACTCCGGCACCTTCCAAGGTAGACTTTGTGGTTTTTTTCGGCACTCCAGACAAAAAACGTTGCCTACCCCTGAGTTTAGACCTACCAGGGCATGTGAAAGATGGATTATCTATTGTGAGGTACAGCCTCTGGCACTGGCCTACAAAGCACTTGATCTAGGACCCTGTAATGTAAATTATATTCTGCTTGTCTGTGGTGCTTGGACTCCATTTCTAGATGGTGACATAAGCATGTTCTCTACTAATGTACTGTTTAGCTGTTCAATGTTCATTAAGGCATTTACACATCTCTTGGGCTCGACTTCATGCAGCACTTTGACCCTGTGTCTGCCTTAAGAAAAACAGTTCCTTTCTCTGGTTCTAAATGCTCTGGTTCTTACTTTTTGTGGTAACTCCCTTTTTTGTATTATGGGATAGGAGAAACCCTTCTGATTTTTAAGGTCCAGGATCTCTGTAAAGCTCTCCCTGATGGATACTAACCTGACTAGAGTTTTGGGTACCACCATGCTGGGCCCATGTGCCCAAGTGATGCAAGGTATTCAGTTCAGAGTCCAAAGGGCTCCATTTTTGCAAGCTCTTTTTGCTCTGTGCTTCATTCTTGGCATCTTAAGTCCACTGCATTTCCACCATCAGAAGCCATAATAAGGGCATAGGCTCTTGCTGCCCTTGACTACTGTGTAAAGACATGGGCAACCTCAGACAGTATTTCTCTGTAATAGGGGGCATCATTACAGTGGAAGACCTGAGGGATTATCGTGCCATCCTAACTGAAAATCCTACGCAGATCCAAATTGGGGAGTTCAAGCTGTACACTCCCAGTGCTCCATTGAGCGGTCCAGTGCTAGCTCTCATCCTAAACATTCTGGAAGGTAAGAGCCAAGCCTCAGTGAGCAATGTCGGACACAGGAGCGAGCATAGAATTTGCAGAATCAGCTTTTCTTCCAGCTGTGCTGGAAGAAGCAGGTAAATGGCAGTAGCATTCTGCATCAGACCTGGTTCTTAAGTAGCCAGCATATACACTGGGTATGGCAGATCTGGGAATCATTCCTTTGATTCCATAAACTCAGAGATACAGCTGCAGGGTGTGAAAGCTCAGGCTTGGATGAAAAGACTTCTTCTGAGAAGTGTTCTTCCATTATCTGCCTATAGGGAAGCTAATGAGATTAACCTATACGTGACATTCTTGAATACTGTTTTTTTTTTCCCACCTGCAATCATTACATGAAGCACCTTGGATCACTTTAACACAGTAGAAAAACCATAGCCTTTTTTCAATGCTGCTGACAATACTTTTTGCATTGTCAGCTTCCTTTTTTGTCTTCATAAGGCAGAACAGAAATGGTGAAAAGTCCTAAAAGAAAAAAAAACGTTGCAAAACCAGAAACAGCCCCAAAGGGGCTTTGACCATATTAACGTCTTCAGTTGAATAGATTTCAAGCTGACCATGTTTTGCACCCAGTCCCTGTTGGTTACCCCTGGGCCATGTGCTTTCAGATGTGCTCACATTGTTTTTTCTCCTGTTACCAGGATTTAACTTTTCTGGTGACAGTGTCAAAACCGTGGAGAAAAAGGGTCTGACTTACCATCGCATTGTGGAGGCCTTTCGCTTTGCATATGCCAAGAGGACTTTACTGGGGGACCCAGAATTTGTCAAAATCAAGGAGGTAATGGTCAGCAAGTTCTTTTTGCTTGTCTAATGTAGTGTCAAAGTTGAATGGAGATTGGCTTGTAGCCTGTGAGCACAGGATCCCAAATAGAGGCAAGGATGCTTCATTGCCACTTGTTGCTAGCAAACACTGTACTGCAGCTCTGAATCCAAGTGTAAAGTCTTATGTTACAACTGATCAATTGTTGCACTGTCAGGGGTAGAATTGAGAGATGCCCTTACCAGGGGCATGGGTTTAATTTCCCAATATAATTTACAAATATAAAGAAAGAGAAAGGGAATATGCGCTTCTTACATAGCGAAGGAAGTGTTCAAAGCTCTCTGCCCATGTTCACATGATAACCCTGCAGCATCCCAGTGACATGGGAGTAGTACCATGACAGAAAATGGAAATACAAGTAAAAGAGGAGGCAGAGGCTATACAGTGGATCAGAGCAGAAGCTAGATGTCTGCTCCTTCTGGCTCCCAGCTGTGTGGGTTCCAGAAGAATGAGCAATAACTTCTAAAAGGAGGTGATAAGAGCACAGGCCCAGGTGCTACTTAGAGATGCCAGCACGCCCAGTAATTTTTTCTGTAACACTCAAAATGCTGGCATAGCTCAATGGGTTCTTCTTTCTGTAAGAAGCAAAGATCCCAGGGTGTTGAACAAAGGAAAGTTGGTAGCCTCCTTGCTAGACTCTGCCAGCTTTTCAGCATCTGGTGTGACTCTTTCCCATTGGATTCTACACCTTAATCATTCAAACTAATTAGTAACACTGGGTTTCACTCCTTTTTCCAACAGGTGATCAGCAACATGACGTCTGAATTCTTTGCAGATAATCTACGGAGGAAAATCTCTGACAACATGACCCATACAGTTGACTACTATGAGCCAGAGTACTACACTCCAGATAATGCCGGTACATCTCACCTCTCCATTGTGGCCGATGATGGCAGTGCTGTGTCCGCCACCAGCACCATCAACCAATAGTATGAGCTCAGATGTTACTTCCATGTAGGCCTCTGCCATCTTCATAGTGGTTCTGTGGTTGGTATAAACATCACTGGACTGGTATCTCCATAGTGGGTTAGTAGTTGGCACTCTTTACTGGGTCTCAAGTTCCTATAAATGGCATAGGACTACTGTCCTTAGTAGAACTTGGTGTTATACAAGTGTTATGGGACTGGCTCAATTTGTGTTATAGATTCTGTGCTCTTCTTGAGTCAAATCCACAGGAATCTTTGTGCTGAGGGCACTTCACAGCTCAGGCCTGTCACAGTCTCATGCTTAGTAGGACCCAGGATATGTAGAGTAGGAGCTTCTATTGCAATTCAAGCCTACCCTGGTTTTATTTTGCAGTGACTATTCCAACCCCTTCTTCCCTCAGTCTCGGCATCAGAGTCCCCTGTGGCACTAAGATGCATCTTTCCCAGTGCTGCATTGACTGCCACTCTGCTTTACTGTCTCCCTGTTGTCTTGGGGAAACCAGGATGCGAGAAGCTGTGTTTCCACAGCTGCCCTCATTGTTATCAGAACGCTGAGTACTGCATTGTCCTAACTGGTATGGATCTAGGGAGAGAGCTTGTTCTGACCAGACTGAGACCAGAAGGTGCTTTTCTTCCTTCTGCTTAATGTGACTGTCTTTCCTGATGTACATATCTAAGGAGATTTAAAATCTGCCCTATGGAAACAACTCTAATATTGGGTAATGGTGCCACTGAATAAATTAGGTATAAAACACTGGCCAGTTATAAAGGGAACTCTCTTTTTCTTCAGCTGTTCAGCTAGCTAATCATGAATGTTGGTGAAAGCAATGTGCAGTGGGCTTTTGGTGAAATGCTGTCTCCTCTGATTAAGATGAGTCTGGATTAGCTTGTGCCTCAGGCTCTCCCCATGATGGGATGAACTGGAACCCCAGAGCCTCTAGCTCTGTAGTCACCAGGAAAGTTTCCACCTGGAGTTCACATTCTGGCATGTTTGGACCAGACTGGGTCTACCCTTTGACTGGGCCTGGAGACCTGGGACAGGATTCTGTGCTGCCCTCATACCGTGCAGTTCTCTGTGTAAAGTCCATGTAAACACAGGATTCCCTACTCATGCCAATCTATCTCCCCTGTACAGAACAAGGTGAAAGTCGGGGAGGAATCGGTCCCTTTCCTTGGACCCTGGGGCTAGTTTAGGCCTACCTGTTAACCTTGGAGCTTTCAGAACACAGGCCTATTCCTTTTTGGCTTTTATGCAATCTGTGGTTCACCTGAAGTTTGGGACTTCGCATCTGATGAGCCTTCTTGACTGCTTGTCTTGTTTAGCTTTGGCTCAGAAGTCCGATCCAATGTGAGTGGAATCATATTTAATGATGAGATGGACGACTTCAGCTCACCTTTCATTGTTAATGGATTTGGAGTTCCTCCCTCTACTGCAAACTTCATTGAACCAGGTAGCTCAAATTCCCTTCCCTTATCCAGTATTGGGGTTACCTTTTGCATACTAATGGATGACTATAACCCAGAGGGCATTATCTCTGTTCTCCTAGGCTAGGTGAGACACAGGCCTGGAGGCCTCTAAAGTCTCTGTTATAGGTGAGAAATCACTGAGTTATGCCCTTTGCATCCCTGGATGCAGTTGCTATGATCTGTGTATTTTTGCGCCTTCTGGATACAAGCTTTTGAAGCCTGAAGGAAAATGTCTTTGTGCTTGTTCCCTGCTGCCTCATGCCCTCACAGATGAACTTCAATCATTTCAAGTGAAAGGTGTCAGAGCTGCAGGGAGTCTTTGACATCACAAATCAGGCAGACAGTGGGAGATGGCATAAGACTACTCAAGATGCTCAGCTCTGCAGCATTAAAGCCCAGGCTGGCAGTGTTCCAGAAGTGATGGCTGCTGGTGCTTTGTATCACTATTGAAATGCCTTGTCTCAATGTTTTCTGCCTTCCTCCAGTGCCTTTGGAACGTGTAATAGTCCAAACATATTTGCTGTCCCTTGCTCACCTTAAAGGCAGGTCTGCTCCTCCCTTTGCTAGCCTTGGGTCTGTTTCTTTGTCAGTAACATGGACTCTGAGAAGTGCACTGCCTGCCTGTAAAGCACCTTGTCAGTGATCATGGAGTATGATGAGAGGACCTCATACTAGTAAAGGGAGCCACCCCCATCAAATCCAAGGCTGCAGAGGTTCCCATCCAAATGTGGAAGTGATCAAGGACTTGATACCTTGGGCTGGGTCCTGAAACTTAGCAGTGCCCTCCAGTGTATGCATACATGGAACTGAAAGGCAGACTCGTTCCCCATGTGTCAAGGGCAAGTTCACTTCCTCCCCTTCCATTATATCAAGGGGAGGGAGGTTCAGAAGATGAGCCTTGGGCACTTGTGTGCTGAACCAGTATAGATGGCTGCTGCCACTGGCTGGCAGGTCCACAGCTTCATAGAGTTCAACACTAATGGGGCTCATGAGTTAAGAGCATGGTGGAGGTCAGAGTGTCTATGCAAACACAAATTCATATTGGTGTTCTCTTCCCAGGTAAACGTCCCCTGTCTTCCATGTGCCCATCAATACTACTGGATAAAACAAATAAAGTGAAGATGGTGGTTGGTGCTTCTGGAGGGACAAAAATAACTACAGCAACAGCACTGGTATGTCATGCCATGGGATGAGAGGGCAGTGAGATAGCTGAGAGGCAGGCCAAGGTGGGGCAGGAGGCTGACTTTTATACAACAAAGACCACACACAAGGTCACTGCATAGAGTCTGGCAGTTTGGCTTGTTTTGTTTTTTTTTTTTACTGGGAAGGCTGAACCTGATGAACTTGCTTTGAGACCTGAGGCTAGAAGTATCCATTGTGACCTAATCTAACCTTCACCCAGTAATTTCTAAATCAAGACCAGATATGCTTATTCAGCTCTAGCTTGCATTTTCAAATGACATCTAATGAGTTTGTGATGGAGGACAATGCCCCTTACTGAGTTCTTCCAGTTGTTAACCATCCTTGTGCAAAGGTTAACAGCAATTTTATTTCTGGTATGAATATACCTAGTGTCAGCTTCTATCCATAAAACCCTGTTACATCTTCTGCCAGGTTAGAGCCAACTATTATCCAAACTCTTCCGCTGATGAAGTCATCTCTTAACTTCCCCTTGGATAGCTAAGTAGATCCATCTTCTTGAATTTCACTGAGGCATGCTTTTGAAATCTCGGATCATTTCTGTCACTTCTTCTGAACACTTCCCAGCTATCAACCTGCTTTTCAAGTTGGATATCAGAATTGGATATAATTATAGTAATGCTGGAACACAAGGGTAATATTAATCTTCTAATCCCTCTTGATATTCCTCTCCTTTACGTAGCCTAGGCTTTTCTTCCTCTCTCTTGCCTTATTGCACTAAGGGCTTACTTTCAGCTAGAAGTCCTGTCCTTGTAAATGTTCCTATATTCCAGGATACACTGTCTTCAATCTTGTGCGACTTGCATGTGCTTGGTTCCATTCTTGTCACGGGAGCAGATGGCCATGATGTAACATGATAGCTAGGGAGTGAGGCAGAAGATACAGCTTCTATTTTCAACTCTCTTATTGACTGACTCTTCTTGGGTGCATTAAATAATTTCTCCCTCAGTCTCCCCATATCTGAAATCAAGACAATGCTCGCTTATCTTTGCAAGTCTATAGATGAAAGTACTGTATAGTAGTAGTGCATAAAATTGTGATAATTTGAAGCTTCATTTGTACTCAACCTTAGTATGATACCTCCTAGCTGAATCATTCCTCCACGCTCTGAGATCTGGGCATGCCCAAATCCTGATACTCTCATGCATACTTTGTACTAAATTCTGTAATCAAGCAAGACACTATGTACAGATACAGGCAACATGAAAGACTTGCATTTATATCTGATACCTAAAAATCAAGATGCTTCTCCTAACTGCCACTGAAAATAAGATCGCCCCCCCCCCCCCCCAATAGTTTGCAATAAAACCCCTTCATTACACAAGTATAGAGTGTGGCCCTATTGTGTAAGCACTCTTGCTGAGGGATCTTTTTTTATTATTCAGGATACTTGATGGTTATGATCACTCTGTGTTATTCAGTGACATAAAGTGAGATGCATGTGCTGCACTGACAACGTACACTCTTTATACAGAATGGCTCATTTCTTCAAAGTGGTATTTTAAAAGTGCTCCTTGAAGGCATCTGCTTATGTAATTGCTTTAGATTAATGCCCCTGGAAAGTGTCATGCATCATCTGTAGTTGCCTCCTTGAGACTGGGTGCAAAAGAGCTTGTGTGTCAGTAACACTCATCCATCCTCAGGGACAAAACCTCATTCAGGGTTGGGATCACACTATCCCAAGCTTCTATGTTGTGCTCTAATGCCATGAACTGCTTTGGGGCACTGTTGATCCAAGCGCACTACAAGGACTGGACCAGCAGAGGCTGCTGTTGAGCTTCATTCTTTCATATAATTATTGAGCTTTCAGTGAGCACATCAGTCACTGGCCTTAGACTCCAAAGTTCCCTACTTAACCAATGTGTTTTTCTGGAAGCCTTGTCATCTGCATGGGACCTGTTTCTCTGGACACTTTCTCACCGGCTTGCCTAGGTGTGCTTTACAGCATGAGGTCAGGCACTGAAACTCTAAATTTTAAGCTTCACTTCAGTCTTCTGGAGAAATGATGAGGTCCCTTGGCTATGGTGCCTTGCAGAGCCAGCGTCACAAAGCAGACTGCTGCCCCTCTTGTTTACCACTTCCTGTGATAGTCACTCACCTCCCCACCCTCCTTCTTTGGGCTCTGCTGAGATGGGGAGGGGGTGACTGTTTGCAGACAGACAACTGCACAACTCATTTAGCAGCTGTGAATGCCCTGGGCTCTGGGCATTTCCAGATTCAGGAGGCTCACTCCTGGTGAGAGGGAGGAGCTCAGCTGAGCAATTGAGATCTAGGTTTAGGCTCTAACCTCTGCCCTTAATGTTGAGCTGTGCTTGGCTGAGGCCAGTGCGAGGCTAAGATCTGAAGAGAGCCTTGTGCTTGCTGCTGTTGCCACTCACTGCTGTTCTCCCACCCACTGCACTTCTGCTGTTGTGGTCTAGCCCCTTCCTACTTGCATGTTCCTCTGCACAAGGCATCCAGCTGAATTTCACACGGGCTTTCCCAAGCTTGGGCTAATTTTATGCAAAGCATTTCTAAACACAGGCCTACAGCCAAGGGCTACCTGAGGCACCAGTGAGGGCTTTGGGGGCAAGGAGGCTTGCACCAGCTGTCTGTTGTCCTTGGGTCCCTCTTTCTTTGGGCTGTTCCCACTTGCCAGTACCCCAAGTGCCAATTTAAGTAGAAGGGGGTGAGCCAGGCCTGAGGAAATTTTGCTTATACTGGTTGCAGGACGGGTCTGTGTGTAGAGGGTGCTATGTGGCTCTAGAGCATGGATGAAGTCATTCTCCTCAGCCTGGTTAAACCAGATCTAAGGCCCTGTTGTGCAGGCAGGGATGCACAGAGCTGACATCTGCAGGCTCCAGCTCACTGTCACTGCAATGACACCAGCACTAGGGTTCCCTGGAGACAGGCCATGCACTGACACCTGCAGCTTTCTGCCTCCTCCAGGCAATCATCAATGCCCTCTGGTTTGGTTACGACGTTAAGAAGGCCGTGGAAGAGCCGCGAGTTCATGACCAGCTATTTCCCAACGTCACTGAACTGGAAGAACAAGTGGAAGAGGTTGGTCAGTTTGGCCTGAGGGAGGGTGGGGGCAGGGGTGCAGTGACTGGCTCTGTTTTCTGTTTCGCTGGGGAAATGCTCTTGCTATGTCCCACTGCACAAAATGTTTATTGCTTCAAGGATTTCCTAAGGTCAGATCTTTTATTGGACCAACTATGTAGCTGGGAGTAAAACAGGCAAGCTTTCAAATGCAAGACATCCTTCCTCAGGATAGGAAGCCAGGCACAGCAAGAGGGGAGAGGCTAAGAGAAATTCTCAGGTGTAGCAGAGAGAATTTCTTTCAGCCCCTCCTCTGCTGTGTTTTACTTGCTGTGCCTGAGGACAAATGTCTTGCATTGGAAAGCTTGTCTAACTTTATTCCAACTCCATAGTCCAGTGAGAGCCGTCACCCTGAGAAACCCTCACCTCATGTAATTTCTGGGCCATTGTGGCCATATCGCTCTTACATTAATGTGGCTTTAAGAATAGAGCAGGGCAAAACTCTGGCCGTGGCTAAAGTCAAGAGGTCTGAGTTTCCTGTCCTGTCAGTGCCTGTCATGTGAGTTTGCACTTGATGAAAGCTGCCACCAGAGCCCCTTGCATGAGGTGATATTTGTTTTCCTACTGGTGCCCCTGCTTGTGGATGGGCTCTGGCTGCAGCAGGTCACTTGGCTCACGGGAGCAGCCTGGCTTTGCCAACACACTGGCCCCCTGTGCAAGTCTGACCTTTTCCATGTCTTTTATGTTGAGGAAACAAAATCCTGGATAAAGGAGAACACTCGGAGCACCCCTCTCCCCCCCAACTTTTGCTCTTACCTGGGGGTGGCTAAAGGGACCCTTTTAGTTGCTGCCTTGTCAAATTTCATTAGTGCTTGTGGCCTCAAAGTCGGCCTCAAGACCAATTGCGGTACAACTGCAGTATGGTGGAATTGTCTTATGGGCAAGAGGCTCCTGAATTGGTCAGATTTTGCCTGGGGTCAGCAGGTTTTGCCACATGGAGCTGGGCTGAGCTAAATGTGAAACATTTCCAGTTCATGCCAGGAGTGGGCTAGGTTTTGTTACTGTCTGCTGAGTTTTGAAGCAGATTTTCCTGGATCCTTGCCTTGGTTGGGAAGATTTGGCAGCTCTTTGCCACACATGCTCTGGTAGCCAGCTGGCTCCACTGAATTTTGCCACCCTACTGGGTTTCTACAAGCAGCTGGCTTTTTCCTGCTTTATGCCTTTGCCACATGCTGTTGTGCTTTCCACATGCAGCTGCATTTTGATTTGTTTCACCAGATTTCCCTGCACCATGTGCTGAGTTCCTGGGCTTTTGTGGTGCTCTGCCAGGTTTGTGCTGCCCTGTGATGGGCAGGTTTACCACTGTGCCTGGCAGGATTTTTATAGCATGACCAACCCACCTCCCCCCCCCCCCCCCTTTCAAAAAAAAATTGTACCAGGATTTTTCCACCCTGTCTCCTCTTCTAGATCTCGCTCTTGTGCTGGTTTCAGGTGCTTGTTAAATCACTGAATTTCAGTGGGTATGAACACCATTCTGCTGGATTTTGCTGCATCCTGGTTTTGCTATCTTGGATTTATGCTGGCCTGTTCTATGCTTGGCCGGCTGTTACCATTCTCTGAGACTTTGCTGACATGCATTCAGGCTGTTTTGTGCTGATCTCTGTCAGATTCCGTTTTAGCCTCTCCATGTTTTCCTGTCTTGTGCTGCACTTAGCCCTGTTTTCCTGTGCTGTGCTGGGTTTTGTCAAGGTCTGCTTTTGCTTTCCAGGATTTCTCCTGGCCTGTGCTGCACTTAGTGGGCTTCTTCTGTGCTCTACTGGATTTTGCTGCCTGATGGTGGATTGTGGTGGATTCTGTTTTTGCTTTATTCCCCCCAGCTTGCGCCCATGCTCTCCTGTGCTCTCCCATGCTTGGCTGGATTCTGGTGGACTTTATTGGAGTTTTCTTGACCTGCCTTACACTTTGTTGGATTTTACTACACTTGTTTCTGGTGTTTGGGGGTTTTTGCCACACTTTTTTTTTTTTTTTTTTTTGGTGCCTTTTTAAAAATTTTATCCCAAGTTATCACCATCTTTCCAGGCTTTCTTTCTTGGCTTTGTTTGATTTTATGCTAGACTCTGCCACACTTTGCCATGTTGAACTGTACAGTTGCTGGCTATTGCCATGTTTTGCTTGTGCAACTGTTGCCTCACTCTCCCACTGTTGGCTTTGGTTTTCCTGATTTTGATTGATTACTGGTTTGATTTGATTTCTGTCCCACCTACTGCAACCCTTCCACCTCAGAGAAAAAGTGGAGCTTGCTGTTGTAAGGGAAAGAATAGTGACCTATGTAAGAGAAGACAGGCTGGGAGTAGCCCTCAAACCCTGGGCAAGGGCACACCTGTTACAGTGTGTGCACAATGTAACCTGGATGTGCCCGCATCATATGCATCTCTTGCTGCGTGCTGACTGTGTATCTGCCTTTCAGGGCATTGAGATGGAACTAAGGAACAGGAAACATGATATCAAGCGAGGTAACACCGGGGCTGTCGTCCAAGCAATTCTGAGGACTGGTGACGGTTGGGCTGCTGCATCAGATTCCCGGAAAGGTGGTTTCCCTGCCGGCTACTGACCTGGCTTGAGTTTGCTCTGGGAACCTGCTTCTTCATCAGTCTACTGATTAAACCCAGGAGGAGGAATGGGTAGATATAGTTGAACGCTGCAACTCAGGGACTCGTACAAGAAAGAGGAGGAACTTGCCTATGGTTCTCTTACTGGATCCTAGCTTGGTGGCCTCCTTGCCCATTACTGAAGTGCCTTTCGGCCGACCACGGCACTTGAGGGGAATGCCTTTGTGCCAGAAGATATAGCATCTGCCTAAAAGGAGTCTGATCTTTCTTCCTTACCCCAACTTCCTTTCATACCCACTGAGCAGACCCTTCCTGCGCAGAACATTTGTAGGTCTGACTCCTTACAGCTGTAGACGGCATTCGTTCGTCTTTCACCTTTACCCAGCCTTTCCTCTAGCAGCAATGAAGCTCCTAGCAGAAAACCATAATGGAGTTTGAATGGGACTCTAGGTGTTGGCCGCCTGATGAAGACATCTGGCTGAAGGGCAGGGGGAGGAGTTCAAGAAGTGTAGTGTGGTAACCCTTCTCCACAAAGATCACCGCTGTTTGTTTTAATAGAGTATCTCTTTGGTTCTCATTGCCAGAGCTTGTTCTTCAGGCTGAGTGGGTAGCTGAGGTGGTTTTTCATGTCTTGTTTGTTTTTATATTTCTGTTCAAAGAGTTTTAAAGGGAAGAAAGCAGCTACCTGAGTAATTATTTTTCAGCATACATAAAATAAAGGCCTACGGAGTCTCACGTTCCTCCTTTCCCTTGCATAGTAAGATAGTCTGAAAAGAAGCAGGAGGGTCCGTCTGACAATGGCTTTCCAGCAGTTTGGCTCTCAGTCCACTACCCCGTGATTTGAAAATGGGACAGCGAGCCCGGGCCCTCTCAGGGACTCATGACACACAAGCTTTTCTCCTTTTGCTTCAGGAAGCATTTAAGTTTGGTTATCAGCATAAAGCACTGACCACAAGGTCAGTGCCTATATGCTTGTGGCTGTCCTAATACCAGGCCCTTGCACTTTTCCAAGGACAAGGCTGGGTCTTTGGCCGAAATACATATCCCTTTAACTTGGAGTTGCTGACAAGTTTTAGCTATCATCCCACTGGCAAGAGTAGTCACTACCTCTCCCAGGTAGCTGGGGTTGAATCTCTCTGTTTGTACTGCACTTTGAGATGCTGCCATATGCTAGCAGGTAAGATCCAAGCACCCTTCAACCCTACTGCTTTTCACTTGCCACTGGAAGGGAGAGGTGTTAAGCAGCATGTGGTATCCAACTGCATGACATTAAGCAAGCAGCAGCTGAGTGAAAGGCAAGAACTAAACACTCACAACTGGTGTAAAACAAATTAGCTTAAAAAAATCTTTGGACTAACCTGAGGTATTACTATAAATGACAATAGGGAAAGTGTTCAAAAGGAAGTGCCAGCCACCATTAATTTTTAGGGATGCTTATGCAGGCATCAGCACTGGTGCTTTCAGATGCCTCATTGGAAGTCAGTGGCTCTTCTGTTCCTCTACCTACTCAATTTGGGTCTGCACAGAAAACTGCCCTGTGAATTATTGGTAATAATCTGGAGTTTTGGTTGTTGGTAGTGCAAAAGAACAAGCCTGAGGGTAGGATTTATTTATTTTTTTGGGGGGGGTGGGCAGGGGGTTTCTGAGACACAAGGTTAGAATTTAAGTAGGTTTAAAAATGGCATTCTCAGGTGCTTGGACAGAGATGCTTTGGAAAATGTTCCTCTTGCAACTTTTACAGTAGACCAAGTACTAGGGCTAATGCTGTTGGTGGCATTACACTGCTCCAATACAGACAACACATAGTAAGGTCAAGAGAGAGAATGCAGCAAGGTCCTGTCTTCAGAGATCTGGACTGACTTCAGCTGATGGTGCAATTAATGGAGGCCCCTCTCATTCTAAGAGTTAAGGCTCTTTGAGGCTAAGTTCCCACCCAGGCAGTAAGAACTGCACATGTATGGCACTGAACACAACACAGAATAATCTCAAAGTGATTGCTGGGGCTTTGATCTAATCATTTAAATGGAGCCAGCTGTCCCAAATCAGACTACTTTTAGAGCTAGGTTATTGCCATTATTGCAAACACTAAGTCTTTACTGGATGAGCAGAGAATTGGGGCCAGTTTCACAAAAGTTGACTAGAAAAATACTGTCTGGTACTCTGCATCATTTAAATCGGGGGTGGGCAAAATGTGGCCCGTGGGCTGGATGTGGCCCACCAGGCCATTCTATCGAGCCCACGGGGCCCCTAAAATTTTTTTGAAAATTAATATTTATCTGCCCGACTGCCTGTCATGCAGCCCTTGCTGGCTTGCCAAAACTCAGTAAGCAGCCCTCCAACAGAAATAATTGCCCACCTCTGATTTTAAATCATGTTTATCACGGCTGTATACAAAATACTAACTGGCCCTTCTCTTGGCATCTCCCTGCACTTGGAGAGAGGTAAGAAAAACTAGGTTCAGATGTTCTGTGCCCAAACTGAACACCTGGGTGTTATGGTGAGACCCAGTATTGATGTGTTCGATGCAACTCATTCTTCTGACAGGAATTATGTCAGTGTGAAGCCTTCCGCATTGGCCCCTGCATTGTGCAAGAGCCTTACCTTGAGCTTAAGTCCTGCCTCATGTATGCAAAAATAATTATTCTACTTTCCAGAAGAAACGAAAGCTGTATGACAGCACAGCCAGAGCAACAGCAGGAATACGGGAGCACTTCAGCACTGGTGGAAGCTTAGCCTTTGCTGTGGGCAGTTGGAGATTACAGCTGAATTAAACATGTCCTGGTGCAGGTTCAGAGTCAACTACAGTATCTGGGGAAACAGGCTGCTTCTTACCTCCAAGCCTGGAGACGTGTTGTTACCTGAATTAGAATCCAAGTGAAGGAAACAGTGGGCTGCTATAGGAGGAAGTAGCCTGTGCTCAGTAGGCACTGAGCCTTGTCACAAAAACAGCAGGCCATCTGAAAATGCAGGCTGGTTCTGTTCTGGACCAGGACACTGCAAATAAAGAGCTGCACTGGGGTCAGGACTGAAGCACAATGAAGAAGCAGAAAGAGCCCTGCAGCCCCTTATGGCTTGCATAGCTGCCTCATTTTCCCAAGGACTAGGCAGAAATCACCCACCCTCACCACACCCACCAGTGCTCTAGTCTAACTGCCTTTGAATTCTGAAAAGTTGATTGGCTTCATTGGGCCCAATGTTGAAGAGGCAAATAGAGAAGGTCCAGGTAATTATCTCTGCAACTACAATGGCCTGGAGGTGAACACTGATGTCTGCCCACTGGCAAGTTGGGCTAGTAGACAGCAAGATCAAGCAGCTATGTTAGAATCATAGAAAAGAAAGGCTGGCAGTGCCTGAAGGAGAACAGGAAGTCCAACCCATCCTGTGCCAGGCACAATTGTCCCTATCTCTCCCATCCAATGGAAATGAGTCATTAGCTTTGTGCATGTTGAACGGCTGGTTCTGATGCCTGATGTCAAAAATGGGAGGTTATGTTTAAGTTCTAGTCAAGAAGCAAGGGTGGCAGAACCAGGCCCTGAGCAATACAAAAGTAACTCATCTTCCAGAGCCAGCATCAAGATTATCACCATGATCTACTGCAAACCCGCCCCTATTTCCATACACTTATCAGCCAATACGTTGCTTATGTGGGCTCACCCGTGAGTAACAGTGTAGGAGAAGCCAGTTTTAGTGTACAGTTCCTGAACGAACCACCGATGTCTCTCTCTAGCAGACAGCTGCGTGACTAGCATTAAACTAACTGAAAGAAGTGCCCTGGTTCTACAAGCTGGATTAACTGGCTGGTATTTCAGGTATGTGCTTATGGGTTAAAAAAGGTAGGAAGACATACGACAATCTGGTTTCACTGGTATAAAATGTGTCTTTAAAAAACAGTATATGATCGGATAGTTCTGACACACAATCTACATAGCTGCTTTAAGAAACAAGCTGAACAACCCATACACCAAGATGACCTCTGGATCAACAGAATCACAGCGAACCATGCATGAGCATTTGACAATAACAGGGATCCATCAGTTCAATGGACAAGATCATTAAGAATCAACATACAAGACTGCCCCATTCCCCCCAGGCACTTACAGGCAAGTACACTTAGCTTACAGAAGACAGTTACGCCTATGATCATGACTAAACTTGCAGGTTTACAGGCACCCTGAGTACTTGGCTCTTTGGGATTTTATAAAAACAAACACACAGTTAAAAAACAATGCCTCTTTAGAAGCTTCTTTCGGAAAATGTATACAAAAAAAAAAAGAAGTTGTCTGACTACATGGGCAGAATGACATCCTTTGCTAGTACTATTCAAGGAGCACAGTTCTGGCCCCCTTGCAATCACAGTATATCTTGGCTGTGGCAGGTCTCCCCCTCTGTTCAAATCCTCTGGTAAATGTAGGGCACTTATGGTAGTGCAGATGGGGCACAACTTTTCCAAGGTTACGAGAGAACAAAAACTATGCCAAAAAACAGCCAGTATTGCTACATTGCCTATAACTGCTCCCAGGAGCATGGGCTCACCTGGTACTTGTTAAAACTTCAGCATTCCTGACTTGCAGTCTACTTTGAAAGGTTTTTGTAGCACCTGGCCACTTGCTTTGCAGTAACATGGCATGTCCTTGTTGCAAATCATGCAGGGAATCATCTGCATGACTGAGGAATAAGCCTTGAGCAAGCTTACCTGTAGCGTACTGGCTCCTTCTACATTCACATTGTCTTAAAGAACACAGGGCTTGTTCTTGGGCAGACCCAAGAATGTTTCAGGTTGTTAGCTATGTGCTCAGTTGCACACTTCCTGCCCCCCTCACCCCTCCAACCCTTCACCATAGCAGCAGGCATCTGTACAGATGCTGCATTTTTTTGCTGACGCACCAGGTTTGTGCCAAAAATAATGCTGATGTCATGCAACAACCTTAGGCTACAGGAAGGGCTTCCCAGGGTGGGCAGGGAGCATTGTGGGAGGGCAGAGGGGGATTAGATATGAAATGTTTGATTAGATTTAGTCCCTTGCTGGGGGGCGGGGGTGTTGTACCTGTACACACATGCTTGCAGCTCTGCTGATGCACCCAATGGTGCTGAAACACACCTGACCAAAAAAGGTACATAAGGTAGTTACCTATTTCATATTAATAGCGCAGCCAAAAAACAGCACATTTACAAGCTACTTCTGGCATGTGAACAGAGCTGCCCACTTGAAAGCATCCAGCCCCCTGCTGTCTCCTACAGCCCACCTGCCAGCTGCACCCCTCCCCCCCGTGGCTTTTGGCCTGCTCTCCCTTTCTACGCATGTGTGGCTCAGTCATGGTCTGGTTCCATAGTCTTGTTCTAAATAGCTGCTCTGCTCACAAACCATTTTTTTCAGTATCAGACAAGTCTTGTTCCTGTCCCTACTGCCCCAGGGCCAACCTCAGATAGGATGGATGGAAGGGTATGATTCAAGCCAAGACTGGTTGCTTTGACCTGTACATCCCAAAGATAGTTTGCAGCATGTTGCCAAGTTGATTGTTACTGTGCGTCTCACCCATGCACCTTGCTAGGTGGCCTTGAGGTCTGACAAGTACAGGAGATGTCCGGTGTATCCACAATCACATGTGCTGAATCCAGGGCTGGGCTGGATCCTGTGCTAATAGCCAGCTGCCTTCCCCATCTTCCTTTTATCAGAATAGGCAGAGATGCACCTCTCTTCTCTTGAAACCCCCTGCACAACATTAAGCATCAGAGGATTTTGCTGGTCACTGTGTCCTTTTTCTAGTAATCCTTTCTTAACATTCTGAAAGGGAAAGAGCAAAAGAAATCACTTCAGTGTAGCAGTCCTGTGCTCCAGCCGCCCCTATTGTCTCTAGGCAGGAAAACAGGGTGTGTGGCTGAGTACAGTGCCAGAGAATTGCAGGTGCAGTAGCTGGCAATGGGATGCAGAACAGTATTCAGCATTATTATATCAGTGACACTATATCCTCCTTCGGGATACATTTTCATCCCACAAAAAGAAGGCAAGAAACAAGGGCCAGGAGAACCAGTGAAAGCACCTCACCTCATCAAAGCCTTTCTCAAACTGGATGCTGGTGGTGTTAACGTGGAAAATGTGCTCGTCAATGGCTTTCTTGAGGTCATAGCCAAACCAAAGTTTGTTTATAATGGCCTGCAATGAAAGTCAACATTAATGAGGTGAAGGATAAGTAATGGAGTAAAATCCCAGTCTCATGTTTGCTCCTGTAACTCCCAAATCAAACCCATTGGGTCAGTGGACTAAGTGTTGCTTGCACAGTGGGAAAGTTCAGGAACTTAAATAAGAATGTACTTGAAGCAACACCACCCAAGCCTGGTTTCAGTATTTTTTTGCTCCAGTCTTAGCTCAATAGCTCTAACACAGCTGTACACAGTGAGCCATCGGGAAGCAAATTCTACCTCAGCTGGCCTTCCTTGGCCTGAGACAGCTACAGTACAAGAGGGGAGCCCATCAGGCCCCAGGTCTCACATTCACAGGCCCTAACAGCTCCCAAGAAAGGGACAGGCTTAGAATCAGTTTTGTCTCCCATTGCGTCCTCCACTAAAGCACTTTGCACGTGCAGGTGACAGTCTTCCCAGCAGCTCTACGTTCTCTTGGTAACATCATTGTGGGCACTGTGTGTCCACTGCTGGCTGCCAGGAGATAAATGCACACTCTCAGAGACTAAATGAGACACCAACTAAGTGACCCACAGGGGATGATGAGACAGAAGCATGAACGCAGAGCAGGGTTCAACAATCGCTACTATTAAGGCTAGTCAGCAACTTAGCCTACAACAGCTTTCACAGTCTAAGTGATACAATAATTAGCTCCAAAGCTAGGGAATTGTTCCTAACCACAAAGGACAGATTGTCCCCCAGGCCAGAGGATGGGCTGTGACACTGGGCCCCCCCACCCTCACTCACCAAGGCAGTAGCGCTGATAATCAGTTCCCCACCTGAGCCGCCAATCACCAGCATAGATTTCTTGTCTTTGGAGAGAAGAATGGATGGAACCATAGCAGAGGGTGGTCTCTCTCCTAGAAAAGATGAGGACTGAGGTATCGGTTGCTGTGCTCAGAAGGAAAGAATCACCACTGAAAAGCGGGCTGTCCCCCACCACCACCCAATACCCAATGTCAGGAATGCCCCAGAGCAATTCAGCTTCCCATCAGCTGGTCCAGAAACATGAATTGTGGAGGTTATCTTTATAGCCGAGCTTTGTGAAGGCCTGGTCCTTTAAGGTGTTCTGGCAACACATCTTACCACTGTAGTACCTAGCTGCCTTGCACGTATTTGGGACCTGATGGCACCAGGCACTCATAGGTACTACCAGCCCCCTCTAACCCAGTCACATTAATAGCTGCAGCAGTGCTGGTTGCCATCCTGGTGACAGTGACCTTCACTGAAGTATGGATGGCAAAACTTATCCACCACAGTAGAAACGTGAATGACATCACCATGCACTAGCATTTCCTGTAGGTCTGTAAATACCAAATAAGCACTATTACGCACTGATTCAAGTCCTCCTTATCTGAGCAACAAAGTCCTGCAGTCCAAGAATCTCCAAGTCATAGGTACTGAAAGAACAGCAGCATATAGTCCCATGTGACCAGTAGATTCTTCTCCAAGTTCAGCATTTATCTATGTATCTAATCCTTTGCCAGTTCATTTTTAGGTTGCAGATACTGCCCCAGTGGTGTTTTGTTCTGCGGTTGTTCAGAGCAAGCTCCCTCATACCAGGTCTTGCCAGAAAGGGTTCAATAGGGGCAGAGTAACCACTCAAAACATTGAGGCATCCACAGGTGGTCACAGGCTAGGTCCATGGGCAAAGCATACTTTACACCTCTGGCCAGAGAAGAAGCAGTGACAGTACTCACCTGAAGAAAAGCTTTTTAGCTTCTTCCGGCAGAAGTCAGCAAGTTCATTATTTAAGATGATTCCAGTATTATTAGAATAGATCATCGAGCCAAACCTGTGCGGAGGTTGGGGGGTGGGAGGGGAGAAGGAGAGAAAGGGCACATGGGAACTCTGATGATTACACCAGGGATCACCCACAGACAGAGGGTAGGCACAGGCCATGTGCATTACTGTGTTCACTAGTTTAAGAAGAGCGAAGGGTTTTAAACCTTTTAGATGGCTAAGTTATTAAATCAGTGTAAATAATATTCCATTATCCTAGTCCTGAGACACGGGTGAAAGAGGGTTTGGTACAACTAAGACACTTCTAATTCCTAAGCCCACCAAGCCCTATGGTTTTAAGAGGCATCAGACCCATTCTAGTACCTTTCAATAGGTGACTTAGCAATGAAAATGTTTTGCCTGACACTTGAGATGCTATAATGGTGGACTGTAGGTTTAGCCCCTGCTTTGTCTGGGAACAACTGGACTCAGAGCACTACCACAGAAGCACAGAGTGTATGAGAGCTTAGCGTAAGACTCCCCAGGGATAATTTTGTATCCCTGATCTTTCTTGCTCCTAACAGTCATGTTGTTCACAACCATCTTAGGGTCAAGCAACTGGATGTGCTTGTAGGTCACAGAGGGAAAAGGGCTGTGTCCATGTTAATATAGATCCAAGACACCTGGGGACGACAAACCCACCAGAGTACCAGCAGCCTGCATACATGATGGCAACTGCCAAGTGAGAAGGTAGAGAAGAGGCAGCAGAGAGCCAAGAATAAAGCCAGTTCTCCAGATGACCAAGATGGGGATTAGCTGTCCTTCAGCGGGACAGCACCTGTGCTTGGAGATTCCCAGAACCCTGTTAATGGCTTCAGTAGAAGCCCAGTCATGCTCCTCCAGTGCAACCAAATAACAAGGCTTGCAACCACTCACGGGTAGTTGATGGTGCTGGTGGCAGACACAGCACTACCATCTTTTGCGATGACAGAGACATGGGTGGTACCATGGCTTTCTTTTCCTGATGGCACGATGTTATAGTACTCGGCCCCATGGTTACCTTTCTCCGTTATTCGCCTCCTGGCCTCTTCAGCAAAATCATCAGACAGGAGTTTCTGAATCTCTGCCTAGGAATAAAGCCCAGGACAGTGAGGTCACACTTCCAAAGCTTAGAAATGCTGCATCAAGCTGAGGAGGGGTAACAGGGATTTAACACCAGGTGATGGGAGTCAAAGGTTCTACTTCATACTGCAAACAAACATTCTCAGCATCCATCACCTGGCTGCTCCTTACAACCAGTCTCAGACAAGACTAACACTGGCTACCAGATGCTGCCATTTTCAAATTCAGCACTATGTTGAGTAACAGACTGCATAAACTGTTTGGAAAACACAGGGTCCAGTTCTGCCACTCTCCTTCAAACTACTCAGCACTCTGCTCAGTTGCCTGTTTTGCTAATGCCAGGTCTCAGAATACACAAAAATGCTTCTGTGCAGTATCTTAATGAACCCCTATAGGCCTTCACAATTTTCTGGAAGGTTTATTTCAAGCAAGTGGGAGGCTGGTAGAGTGTGCAGCAGAGCAGGAATAACAGCTCTGCATCAAAACACTAATGCAGAAAAGGGTCCCAAATTATCTGCTGCCTTAGCCTGCAATATCTCCTATCAGACATCTGATGGAGAGTCAGAAAGGGACGTTCAAGCCTCTGTATGACTGTGGTGTACAGTGATATGGAGATGCGCAAGCTCAGAAGACAATAGAGACTTATGGGTTTGGGGATCTTGAAACATATGCACAAGGATGACTGGACACAAACACAAGCATCCAGCTGATTTCCACCACTGTCAGGTGATGGCGCAGCAGGGCCAACCCGAGACCTAGCACACGTGGCTGTTTCTCCTGCCATGCTCACTCACCTTTTCTACACCAGAGATATCTGGGTCATCCAGTTTGGGCTTCTGCCCATTGCCAAACTTCATGGCCTCAACAATACGATGGTAGGTCTCAATCTTCCTACTGGGTGTCTCCACAGACTGTGCAGTGAATTCAAACCCTAAAGAGCACGGTCAACCAATGTGGTTAATGGAGCAACGATGAGACACTCCACCAGTTTCTTATGTCATAATCCCATCCTCCTACTGAAAGCAGCTTCTCTGCCCAATCCCACTGCTTAATTTCTTCATGCCAGACCAGCTTGGTTCAGCAGCCTGGACAACAGGCGGTCTTGACTTTGAACCCAATTCCAGCTCTAGCACAGATTCTCTTTGTGACCTTGAAAATAAACTCTGTGATTTTCTCTGCTTCTGTTCCCTCCACCTCTGTCTGCACAATGGTCATGACAGCAATGATGCCTGCCTGGCTAACAAGCGTTGGTAAACTTCATACTTCTACTGTGCTATCACATTGCCACTTCTGACCCTTCTGGTCAGTTTAGAATGGATGATGCCCCATGCTGAAATTTGCCAAACTATGCCCTCCCCTTTGCAGATTACCTTTCAATATGTTGAGGATTAATAAGAGAACAAAACCTCCTGCAGGTGGTGGTGGAGAATATATTGTGTAATTGCCTAGAGAAATATTCAAGGGTTGTGTCACTTCTGCCTTGAATCCGCGGAGGTCACTGCTGGTCAGACTGCCACCTTTAAGAGGAGACAATGGGATGTCAGCTATCAATACCTGCTGTGAGAAGGCAGCAGAAGAGCCCCTTCCAGTTTGTTGAATATTTATTTCCAGAAGCCTCTCATCCATCAAGGCACTGCCCGACCAAACAAGGCTAGGGTTGCAGGCTCCAGTTCTGGGAATGAATTAGTGATAGCCTATATGACCCCAAAGAAAGGGAAATAGCATGAGTTGCCCTGCTCTGAGCTCTACCCACTAGCTATCCAAGGAAAAGCCACTGCAGCCGTTCTCCTAGATGGAGGCCTTACCATTGCTGCAGTAGGCAAGAAGGGAGCAGAAGGAAAACGTAATCCCAGATGGAGGAGTAAGGATAAAGCTGTTCATCTAATGAGTTGTTTTACACACCCAGGTGAAGTAATAAGATATCAGTCAAGTGCAATCAGTTGTGAGTCTTTAACTAACTGCTTTCCTCTGCTAAACAGTGAACACCTCCATCAGCTTATCTCGTAAGTGGGGAGAAGCACACATGCAGAGTCAGCTTTCGGAAGTGATAAGACTCCTTTCTTCCTTCCTCCCTTCCTTCCCTCCCTCTCTCTAAAAGTCAAGGCAAGAGCCTGCCTGACCCTGCACTTACCTTCTCAGTTAGAATGTCCTTACTGTCTCCCCAAGGTACCATGGCTCAAATCCATGGCAGGTTTAGTTTGAAAAATCTAATGAGTGACACCACAGCCCACCAGACTTTGCTGAGTGCTTAACACAATGGCTTTTTTCAGAACTGACCTTTTCGTTTTCAGTGCCTTGAGATGCACTGTCTTGGTGTGCCAAGTTGTCATCAAGTGCTGACTGCTCCACCCCACCACATGCATGTTTAAAAACTGAGGCCCATCAAGGAGTTTCCAACTGGGCACACCTCCAGGATTTCAGCATTGCTTTTCTTTGTTCTCCCAGGGTCACCTCAGTAAATCACAAAATAATCAGCCCTTCGTTTCTCTGATTCCCCTTCAATAAAATGGAGCCAATAGATTACCCCCTTTCTGTGAGGAACTTGGACATCCAGGGGTAAAAACTGCATAACTATTGCCTACCTGCTCTTCTTATGTCAGCCTCCAGCAGTTTTGCTGTCTGGCCTTCGTAGAATTCCTTGGCGCCTTTCAAAGACACTTCAGTCAGCGTTTTCTTCAGGGCTGGCCAATGGAAAGTTTCCCCAGCCATTAGGAATTTTCCATCCTTACAGAACAGTTGGCTGCTAAGGGAGAACACCGCTGTTTCAGAGCTAGGTTCATACAGTGCACTTACTTTGCATGCACCTCCTGGGGTCTCCAGAAGCCCCAAAACTCCTCATTACATTCTACCCTACCAGGACAAAGCCACTCCTTTGATGGCACCTCTCCATGGACAAGACTGTTTCCATAATGCTCCTCATGCAAAGCTTCCCTTGTTTGGGCCTGTGGCTGTAGCCTTGGCTCAGGATTCAAGCAATTCCCCAAGGGATGGCCCTGCTCTGTCACAAGATAGTTCCTGTACTGAGCTTGTCTTTCATTTGACAGAGGAAGCCTTCACACATCTATTGTCCCGTCTCTAAATTCCTACTAGACACCCCTCTGTCCTTGTCTTTGCCAAACCGCGTAAGCTACAGGAATGGTGCTGACCAAGAGTAGGTATTTCTAGTTTCTTCTCTTCTCCAAGATTAGAGACACTTCTCTCAATAGCAGAAATACAAGTACAAGGCACCACCACCACTGATGCTCTGAGTTCAAGAAGCTGCTAATACAACACACTCTTAGCTCCTGAACCTGTATTTAATGTGCCGCTCTTACCATAAGGCAGACTCTTTAGTTTTTTTCTTTAAAATAGGATGATTGAGAAACATGCTCAGAACTGGAGGGATGATGATTCCATGCTGAAGGAGTTCAATGGTTGGGTCAAACAACGATTTCCATGGCAACCGGCCATAACGCCTGTGCGCTTCTTCATACCCACGAAGTTCTCCAGGGATTCCAATCCATTGGCTCCCTACACACAGAATTATGTTGTCTTATAGCAATAACCCCTGCAATAGTCTTTAAAAAGATCCATTGGCACATCATGCTTACAGACTACAGGCAGTTGGACGTTCACTACCACTTACCATGTGTACAGAAGGGAAGTGGAACCTAGCACAAGTATCTCAGAAGAGACCTTCAAGGTGCGGTCCTTGCCTTGCTAGAGAAGCTGTCTTCTGCAATTAATGCTAGCACAGACCACTCCACCACTCCCATTAAGCAATAGCACAGGAATTGCTAACCTTGGAAAAGCACAGTGGAAGGTCATTAATGCAGCTCTACAACAGTTCAGCAGCAGGTCATAAGCACAGCTACACCTAGCCCACACGTTTACTGTGGCAGGCAGTGACATGCAAGAATCTGCTGCGTGACACTGCACTGCCTAATTAGCACTGCCGAATGTCAGTGCTAATTAGCCCACTTCTTCAAGGTTTTCATTGCCCTTCCAAGGGAAGTTCTCTTGCATCCCTTGCTGTCAAAAGTGTAGGCCTGTTCCTTTATCAAACAATAAATGACCTTGTCTTTCCCAAGCCTCAGCTTCTCTCTGGAGGTTTGTGAAGTTTAATCTACTAGTGAAAGCCCCAAACTGAAGGTGTTAGGGAAGGACAAGACATTGCCACAAATGCAGGAAGGCTCTCATGCAGGTAGAACTTCTGGATGGATCCAGAATCAACCATGGCAGCAACCACATTGGAGGTGTTGGAGTAGCTTTTCCACTGGCTTCAGCACTAGAAGGACTTGCACGTCTTCCCAAAGGGGAGCAAGGGGTGGGAAGGGGTGAGCTGGAAGGATGGTCCTACAGTTACAATACTAGAATGCAGCTTTAAAGTTGCATTCCTGGTTCAACCAGATCTCCTTGGAGGTTGCTGATAAGACCTGCTGGGCTTGACTTTTCAAACAACCTGAATTGCTCCCTGTGGGAGCAGAGCACTTTTGAAAAATCTGATCATTAATATGCAGGCCCACACTAAGGAGCAATTACATACAAAGGCACTGCCTCACTTAGCTTATCTGCTCCCTGCATGTGTTCAGATGCAGGGGCACAGCTACCAATTTTAGTGACCAAAGTCCATTTTTTAACTTCTTTTTTGCTTTTGAAGAGTTCTCCTGACTAAGGGAGTGTGCTGGGGTCTGTGCCTTTTTGCTCACTGCTACAACTGTTTATTAAGTGGAGACACAGTCAGACCCACAGAAGTTATAGAAGTGCAGTGAGGGAAGCATCTGAGGAGAAGGGGATGTCACCCAGTGACCACTAGGGCTGGATTTAGCCAGCAGAACTTCTCTAATTGCCCAGCAAACTCAGCCAGAATCAAGAGTGGAAAGTTTCCTTGGCCCTCAGGCATGAGGCTGAGCTTGCTGGATGCTCACCTGCAAAGATATCTCCTATCAGCTTTGTTTGAGGTGGCAGCAGTCAGAAACAATGCATGCAAGAACCTGGCCCAGATAGTTCTGTGGTCACTCCTCAGAGTATAGCTGCCCTCTGACATGCCCACACACAACTGCAAGAGCAATGAAGCTTTGACTGACAGCTAATGTGTCCTGCTTTGGACTTGAGCCTACAAGCTTCATACCAGCATGCAGCACTATTGAGTTAAATGTGACTATGGCCAGGAGCAAGTCCTTTGTGGAAGCACAGTGGCTTGAAGGACTGCACACTCTTGGCACTTTCATCAGGTGCAATAATAGCACAGGCACAAAGTAGCTGCTGGGGATGATGGCATTAGGAAAGTGATAAGACCTGAGTGTGTGCAGTCTATTCAGAGGGCTGGCACCAAACCAGGGCCAGGAGGGGTTTTTTGCCTCAAGTTTCCTTGGCCCAGGGCAGCAGTTCTCAACCAAGGGTCTGCGGTGCACCAGGAGGTCCGCGCTACCTGGGGACTGGCCAGACAGCCCTGCCGGGGACAAGTGCCAAGACATGGGTAAGTGCCACTGCCCTGCTCCTTTTGGGGCTGGCCATGGGGTGACCTTAGAGTGAGAGCAGGAAATCTCCACACGTGTTTGGCTGGCAGCTGCCACTTCCGCAGCCAAAGCCACTGCACCGCACCTAAGGGACGAGGAGGCAGGACAGCAGTGCTCTGGCACTGGCTGCTTCCAGGTGGAGGGCTCAGGTTGGGGCCTTTCACTACTCGGAGTCCAGAGCAGCGGGGGGAGGGCATAACTCCATGCCACCACCCCCACTGCTGCTGAGCGGGCATGGAGTGCCTCACCATGGCGGTGCAGCTTGCATGGGGCTTCTGGCAGTGATAGCACTGAGCCTCCCTGCCCTGCTCCACCCTCCTGTATTGGGTCCTGCTTGCTGGGCCACAGAGGGCACCCGGGGGAGGGTAGCACGAGACCTGAGCTCCACAGCGGACAGCCCACATTCTCCCATCTCCATCCCCTGCAGGCTCCTCTTGGCTCCTCTCTGGCCGTGCCACCCATGGGGAGGAAGGGACTGGGCCAGCCGCAGCAGCCACCACCTCCCGTATGTGACTGGCACCTGTTGGGCAGGAGCAGGTAGTATGCAGTTGCTGGGTCCTGTAGCCCTGGCAGCTGGGGGCTACTTCATAGAATCATAGGATCATAGAAGAAGGGTCGGAAGGGACCTTGTAGATCTTCAAGTCCAACCCCCTGCCTGGGCAGGAAGAAAACTAGGCTCAAATGACCCCAGCCAGGTAGGCATCAAGCCTCTTCTTAAAGACCCCCAGGGTAGAAGCCAGCACCACCTCCCTTGGAAGTTGGTTCCAGATCCTAACCGCCCTAACTGTGAAGCAGTTCTTATGGATGTCTAATCTAAACCTACTCTCCAACAACTTGTGGCCATTATTCCTTGTTATCCCGGGGGGCGCTAGGGGAAACAAGGTCTCCCCCAAACCCTTCTGGTCCCCCTAGTGAGTTTATAGACGGTCATCAGGTCCCCCCTCAGCCTTCTCTTGTGAAGGCTGAACAGGTTCAGGTCCCGTAGCCTCTCACTGTAGGGTCTGCCCTGCTGTCCCCAGATCATGCGGGTGGCCCTCCTCTGGACCCTCTCCATGTTGTCCACATCCCTCTTGAAGTGTGGTGCCCAGAACTGGACACAGTACTCGAGCTGTGGCCTGACCAGTGTCGCGTAGAGGGGGAGGATCACCTCCTCGGCCCTACTTGAGATACACCTGTGGATGCACGATAAGGTCTGGTTAGCCCTGCCGACTGTGACCTCGCATTGTCGGCCCATGTTCATCTTGGAGTCAACGATGACTCCAAGATCCCTTTCTGCCTCCGTGCTCTCAAGAAGGGAGTTTCCCATCTTATAAGTGTACTGCCGGTTACTACTGCCCAAGTGCAGCACCCTGCACTTGTCAGTATTGAAACGCATCCTGTTTTTGTTAGCCCACCCCTGCAACCTATTCAGGTCTTTCTGCAGTCTTTCCCTCCCTGCTAACATGCCCACCTGATCCCAAATTTTGGTATCATCAGCAAATTTGAACAGGGCAAATTTGAGCTTCTGGAAGGGCAAGGGAGTGAAGGGGGTTACAGGTCAGGAGTGAGGAGCCCCAGCAGGGACAGGGGGACTCTGGGTCAGGAGTGAGGGGCACCAGCAGGGGTGGAGGATGTGGGGGCTATAGGTTGGGAGTGAAGGGCTCCAAAAGGACCAGGGGGCTGTGGGTCAGGAATGTGGGGCACTGGCAGGGCTGGGAGGGCTGTGGCTTGGGAGTGAGGGGCAATTACAATAAATAATTGTAATTTATTTTATGTCAGTTGTCATTTTTTGTACCTATATTATCGTTTTCTTTTGATATTATGTACTATATGTATGTGCTCAACTATATAGCTATCAATTTAATACAACTTTTAATCTGTTGGATATGCAGAAAAACAGTTGTGGCACAGGTGGGCCATGGAGTTTTTACAGCATGCTATGGGGAGGCCTCAGGAAGAAAAAGGTTGAGAACCCCTGGCCTTGGTGACTTCCTTTCTCCTCTGTCTCCTTCCACCTTCTTCTCACCCAACAGAGCAGAGGGATTTGCATGCTTTTCACAGCTCTGTTTACCTTAGTGCCCAAAGGCAACTGCAGGAAACAACAAATAGCAGCCACCACAGATAGTGAGCAGTGAGCTTCCAGAGATACTGGAAGAGCAGAGCAGCGAGCTTCCAGAGATACTGAACTTCCCATTCAATCAGATAGCAAAGCCCACAAGTCCTCCCTCTCAACAGCATGCAGTGGGCTCTCTTTGCATCAAGGTGCATGAGCAGGACAATCTGTTCCCTGAACTGACCTGTTGGGAAGGAGTCTTCACATCCAGCCAGGAGGTTTTTGGTGAAAACCAGTGGGACACGCTCACGAGCGTTAATCACTTCAACGTCTCCTGGAAACAAGAAGGGAAGGCTCATGATCAACTTTCCCCGAGGTCTCACAAGTTACATTTGTAGAGCAGAAGGCATACAGATGACATGCATGATGTACATGAGAGAGCTGGCAAGGGGTGGAGGCTCATTGGCCCATATGCTGTGGTGTGTTTCCAAAGCCAAACCTTGCAGATACTTTGGTATTTACAGAAGAAGCCCCTTCTTGTTTTCCTCCTAAGCTTCAAAACAGTATATCCCACACGCCTGGGCCCTTGGGTCAGAGTCCCACCATCACAATCCATGATATGTAGGTAATGGTGTTTGGTTGCACAGTCTTTGAAGTGGGTTGGAAAGAATGCAAGAAGCTTTGAAAACCCTGGAGTCACACATCGGCATCCCTCCCTCCAGTGGTCTCTCTACTGTTTGTCAGTGCAGAGAGAGGCAAAGTCTGCCTGAGCAGGTGGCTGGGAATTCTGTGGTTATTGAAGTGCTCTCTAATTACTCTATAACATTTCTGAACAGTGAGATAAAACCCAAGATGTTTAGATTCAAGGAACTGAATGTTGTAATTCTGAATATTTTCCACAGTGCAGCCTGGGGACAACCCTTGGGTCCTATTTCACCTCTACCTTCCACCTTTCTTCCTCAGAAGCCAGATTATCCTTATTTTAGAAAAAGGCTCCAACCAATCTAGAACAATCTGGAACTCATCATTCAGTAGAACTCAAAGACCAGATAATCCCCTACCCACAAGAGAAGAGTCAGAGACCACAAACTCTCTCATTACCCACTGTGTGTTTTGTTCATACAAGTCCCTGCAAACCCAATACCCTCACTGTTGCTTTGGTACCTCATGCCCATGAGATCAGTATGACTACTGGCAACCACCTAACATTGGGCAGATGCATGCACAAATCCTATCTTAGAGCAGACCAGATTGCTGCAAAGATGACTTGCAACAGAGAGCCTATCAGCCCTTTTCATGTAGCAACTTAAGGGATGCTCCCACCAGTAACAGGAAAGATAAGAAAGGTTAAACATGCTTTAGCACAGTGCCCGAACCTAAAATGAATGCTGCATTGTGGATATGAGCCAGAAGGCTGTCTACATTGGTATGGAGCATACATATCCACCGTGTCAATAGACCTCTACTTGCAAGGGGCTAACACTGCTCAGAATGATGTTAATTATGCCAGCAAATGCAGGTTTTGTAGATAAGACTAAATTAGTGGGCCATGGTTCAAGTGAAAAGTTCTGCCAACACAACTGGCAGGTTAATACTCAGGTTAGCCAAATCCGAGTATTTCCAGGCTGTTACTGAATGTGAATTTATTTTTAAAACTTCCTGTGCAATTAGTAATTTTTAAAGGCTTTGTTCTTTTGGCAGCTAAGGTACTTCTGGAAACCAAAGTGATTAAAAACATGAACAGGAACACAAAACTGAGCTAGAAGCCAAACTCAACTACCTACAATGATTGAGGCACCGACTATCTGGACTTGGTCTGGACTTTGGATTCTGTCTCAATGGCCTAAAGGGGGGATGGAAGGTCTGGGAAGCCTTCACTCCTCCATACTACCTACGTATATGCATCAAAAGCCCTGGTGACCTGTCATGCATACACCATGAACCAGAAGGATTGATGGTTGTGTACTACAACCACATGACTTGATGTAGCATGCCCAACTGGAAGCCCTTGCCAGTGGTATGTGAAAGAAAAGCAGTAAAGCATTAGGCTTAGCTAAGAAAACATACCAAACATGGACAGCCACATTCATCCCTCAGCAGTCACAACAGGGCTCACAGTCATGCTTTTCTTCTGATCTCACCTGCACTAGCCAAGAATACTACAGATGCAGCATCTCAGGTAACCCAGGATCCATCCAAGTCAGGGTTTGCTCAAACTTTCAATTGCTAGACTGTCAGATGCAGGTTTGGTTTTTTGGGTACTTTCTAATTCTTTAATCCATAATTTCTTCCTTCCTACACTTTCTCTGTGACTCCTTGCAATGTTCCCACCACTGCCTTGTAAGGGAAGAGATGTCTGACACCTCTACTAGCATGGATCATTTGGTCTGGGAAAAAGGAGTGCACTTTTAGAATGAAATATATAAGAAAAAGGCTCCTTAAGCAGCACTGGCTTCACCAGCAGGGAAACAGAAGCCACAGGAGAGCAGGAAGTGTTTTGTGAAAAGCACTGGAGAAGAGGCAGGGCCTCACCATACCTGTGGTGGCATTGTAGATGGTAAATATGACCCCGCCCCCCAGACCCGAACTCTGGGGGTTTAAAACAGAGGAGCAGATCAACGCAGCAATTGCAGCATCCACAGCCGAGCCACCATGTTTCAGGATGTCTCTGTGACAGGGAGAGAAAACAGCATTAAAAAAAACCAACCCAGCCAGGAGAGCACTGAGCAGCCCCTGTGAAATCCTTGTACTGCAAAGAGGCCACAATGGGCATGCGAGGTGGAGAGAGGAGTCTGTAGCTGAGTGCCCAAACCAGCAGTGGAACTACACAAAACAAGGGGAAGTCAGTGGAGCCAGAAAGGAGTTAATGCTTGACAGACAGAAACAAGTGAAGGACAATCTGAGGCCTGCAGAAGGAAATGGCACACAGAGTTACTTGAGCCAGAGAACCAGTCAGAGAACAATCCACGGAATTCACTAACAGTTTGTACAACACAGCAAGGGTGTGATTCATGAAACACTGGAAAGGAGACCAGAGAGCTACTTCAAATGAGAAAGCTACCATGAGAGCAGAGCAGACTTAACATAGCCTTGAAATCTTTACTAGCGTCTAAAGTGGCATCACTGTATTGAAGCTAAGTTCATTGACAGTGGGCGCATCTACACGAGACATTTACTGCGCAGTTGACTAATTAGCTGCATAGTAAACACCTTGGAATCTACATGTCTGCCCCTATTAGGCTGGAGTAAACTAATTTACGCCACAGCAGGATAGTACATGTAAATATAAGTACTATCCTGCTACAAGGTAAAAAAACTCTGCAGTACTGCACATGTAGATGCTGCCCCAGCTGGCTGGGGCACAAGTGTGCTTCAGTGTGGAGGCTGCCTGCCTGCTAACCCTGCACTAAAGCTGTGCATTAAAAGGCACACACAAATGCATTCAGTATGAGGGGGAGATACAGGTGGCTGTGAAGCAAACTGCACTGGATGCGAGCACCTTGGCACTGGAAATTCAAGGGCAACTTCATTAGCATACCCTCATTGGCAGAGTGAAGCTACTCAGGACAAGCAGGATCAATCAAAGACTGGATCCCAATTAAAAGCTCATGTTAAGCCCCTTCCAGTATACCACCCAAGCCTGGGAGTGATTAAGTGTACTCAAACATCTGTTCCAAAACCCACTCACTACAACCTTGGGCATCCACAGCTATTTTTACAGGATTTCCTGGGACTTCCAGTAGTGTAATATCTTCTTAACCCTGATGAATCTGCCCTTACAATGCCCCGGGGTTCCAGGGAAACTTACACCTAAAGAGGAATTCTAAGACCTGCCCAAGATCACATACTCAGAGATAGAACAGGGCCCAGACCGTCAGTCCAGAGGCTCTCTTTCCTCCAGCATGAGTTTAAACCCTTACGCCATGAGCTGCAGAATGATTCAAAAGCCCCTTACTCTTCTCAGATGAAAGGAATGAAAGGATCAGGCCTTCCTTGCATGGTAGCCAAGTTCAGAAACCAAGTTCTTCTCAGTACTGCACCCCATACCACTCCCTCTATGTGCTCTTGGTAGCAGACTGATCACCACAGTGTTCAGCATTGGCTAATCCCAAAGGGTCAAACATCACAAGTCAGGCCCCTAAAAACTGACAGCTAAAATGGTTTTGAAACCATAGATTTTCCAAAAAATGAAAAAAGTGCTGGATATTCTTTTATTTCTCTTCTAGATTTTGACTCTGGAAAGTAGCGGGGTCCTGTTTTTAATTATTCTCACCTATGGTTCTGGGGCTTTAGGACTAACAAGATTACCCCACCCCCCGCAACACACACACACGTCATGTCCTCCAAGAGCTGGTAAAGCTGTGCCAGGTTTTGAACTGTTCCTTTGCTGGCCAGTCAGGAACATGAAGCAAAGTAGCTGATAACCCCACTTCCTGCCACCAGTGCCAACACATTTTGGGGGGCACATGCACCCCCCTGCCCCAGATTTCTGAGCCAACAGCAGGGTGCAAGGCACAGGGCTGCAGCCTGGCCAGAGCTAGGGCCCAGCAGCAGTGGGGAAGGCAGCAGTGGCAACATGATTTTTGTGTCAATGAGGGGAGCATGGGGCTGCATCCCAGCCAGGCCCAATGCCCGGCAGCAGCAGGGGCAGCAGCAGTGTGGAATTGTGCCCCCCCAGGCAACATTTAAGCATCACCTATGCTTGCCAGAATCACTGTACAGCATTTCCCAGGCATTCTTCAGACCACAGCTGTTGGCCCAGGACTGAGGTGTTTCAGTGCTAGTTCACAGTTGAGCCATAGCAGTAGCCCAGTCGTTATCGAGCTTGGCTTAAAACAGGGATTAGAAAGCTGCTGCCTGCTGAGGATGCAGCATTGGCCCATATTGCTTCTATTAGGGGCTCAATGAAATAGGCTTTGTCAACAGAAGCAACTTCATGTCACCACAACCAGACCTGCCCTGGGGACTTTGCCATTATAGAGTTGGGGCAGATGCACAGACAAACTCACACGCATGCATGCACTGCTATCCTGGGAAAGTGTAAGCCTGAAACCAGAGAAGGAAATTGCCTCGAACCTCAATCTCTCGCAAGGACCAGGCCTATAGAGACTTGTTTCACGTCAGTCATTGTGAATGTGGATCCAGATCTGCACTAAGGAATGTTCTGTCTGTAAAAAGACATCAGCCTGGTATTTCCTATGAATGTTATCTTAACTTGTGTGCTTAAATCAAGCTGAGTTACTCTGAGAGCTAGCCAGTAGCCATCAGCTCAGCTACAATCAGGAGACAACTAGGAGAGGAGAACATTTCATTTGACTTGGGGAATGTCTGTGTAAACGGTCCCCTGTGGGCATCAGGGAGCAGAGGTATGTATGTACCTACATATATACATGGACTGCTATTTGGTCTTTGTTATCTACAACCCTTTATCTTCCCTGTAGACTTTTGGAAAGGTAGCAGGGATTGAAAAGCCCCAGGATTAAATCTATGCTGAAAGCTCTGTCTATCCCATGTCTTAATATAAAGAAATTCCCCTCTTCCCCCCCCCCCCCAATCAACTCAGGAAGTCATGAGGCCACTGTTTAAGATGCACACGTGTGCATCAATCTTTGCCCATAGTAGATATGACACAGATCACAGGCAAAGAGAATGGGAAGGACACAATGCCTGCCACAAGTAGCTGAAGGCTCTTCTTTGTCAGGAAGCCTTGCTCCTGTAATGACTCCACATGCTGGGATGTCCCAGCGGATGTGGCTCATGTAAAGTTAGGAAAAGCATGCTCTCCTGGACAGAAACTGGGAGACAGGAAACCCCGTTCCCAGACCTGGCTCTGCCATAAAGTCCTGTGTGGTTTTGGTCAAGTCAATCCTTCTGTGCCTCTGTTTGCCTGTCTGTAAAACAGAAACAAAATGATCTATGTACCTCTATTAGCAAGTGTTTGCAATACTTCTGGGGCCTCCTTAGAGAAAGGTGCTGTGTGTTAAAAGTACTTTTATACTAACATACCAATGAAGTTGACCTAGGGGGAGGTGTGGGGAGTTATTACAGTCATTTTACAGATTGGGGACTGAGATGCAGAGACCAAAGGACTTTGCTGACAGTCCTGCAGATATTCAGTGACAGAGCCAAGTTCTGGCCCTGACTTCTTGCCCTAACTCCTAAACCATGTCTGGGTGTCTGTGTCTTAAGCACCACTATACAAAATCTGATGTCAGGAGCAGAATACCCAGGAGCTAAATTACAGGGAAAGGCTGCTTTTAGAGAAAGCCCTTGTGGTTTCCAACCAACTAAGAAATGTTCTTTTAAACGTGACATAAATTCAGGGATACTGGTTTTCTGTTTCCCACAGAAAAACAGAGAAAACCATGGATTTCACCTTTTTATCATAGAAAATGCGAATTTCTCCTTTTAGCAGAGAAACCTGCAGATTCCCTGCTTTTCCAAACAGCTCTGCAGGCTGGTTGAGCTCCAGCCTGCAAGAGCTGTTTGCAAACAGGGTAGGAAACCCCCGCCCTGCCTGGAGGGGAAGGGTGAGGGGGAAGGGCAGGGCCTGAGACTCTCAGTCAGCCACAGCTCCGCTCAGCTCACCTTCACTCTTCGCTCCTGGACCCTGAGATAAGTGGAGCTTGCTGGGGGCCCCTCTGGCAGGGCTGGGGATTGCGGGTCATGGCTGGGGGCACTGGGAGGGCTTGGGGGGCCAGGAACCAGCTCCACCCCACCCAAGCAGGCAGAGCAGTAGGGGAGCCAGCTCCATGCTGCTTCTGCTGCAGCTGCCTGCTGTTGGGGCAGGGAGCTGCAGACTTGGGTCCCTGGCCCCATAGCCCTGGCAGCTAGGCCCCCTCCAGCAGAGCTGGGGGGCAGGGCTGTGGGTGAGGACAAGAGGCATGAGTGGGGGGGCTGATGTGGGGGCAATGAGGGGCACCAGCAGGGTTGGGATGGCTTTGGGGGTGAGTGAGGGGCACCAGCAGGGCTAGGGGGGCTGCAGGAGACTTAATTTTAATAATGGATTTTCGGGTTTTTATCAGAGAATTTGTGATTTTTTGTCAGAGAATTTGTGATTTTTTTTTATCAGAGAAAACCAGGATCCCTGGACATAATACAATTTAGATTTTAAAAAAGCCAAACACTGTCACAGGAATTGCTGACGCTTCCCTAAAACCAGCCACAGATTCCAGCACTTGGGTTCATGGCCATATTTCAGATTTATTGCTGTGCTTACAAGCTACAGCAGACATGTTCCCTGGTTCCCTCCAATTCCTTGCCACTATCTTCTCCATGAGAGCTGCAAGGATAAATCACTCGAATCTTCCTGTGCTTTTAAATACCTTGTGCCTGAAATAGCACAGCCCAAGGAAGGATTAAGGACAGGTTCAGTGCAACACCAATTGCTTATCCTCTGCAGGAGACTAGCAATTCTTGCTTAATCCCCCAAAGCACATAATTGTCCCTTTATGGACATCTCTTCACCCGATCCAGGCACATGCTGGGAATGCAGAGTCAACACCCTCTATTTTAAAATATACACACTTAGCATGTTCCAGGGGAGGCAGGAGCATATACATCAGATGTAGACACCCCCAGGTGGCCTGCTCCCACAGCTTCCATCACCTGCTTAAAACTTTTGAGTTGTCATATGCTTGCTTAATGCACAATGCTGGTCTCATTAAACACCATCTGATTATTGCAAAACTTCCAAGCTTTGAGCATAGCCGCATCCACAAAGAGCTGGACATGTGATCTTGTATAATGTGATCCTGCACTTATTCCCCCTCCTCCAAGTAGGAGTAGGCCCAGAATAATACCATGTAGGCATATTCCATCTTTTGAAATGAACCTTTGATTCTCACTGAGGTCAATAAGGGTTTCTCAGCCCAAAATGAAAATAATGATTGCATATTAAAATGGGAAGGAGGGGAAGAGAAATCCCTCCACGGGAAGACAAAATCTTGCCTGGTGGGTGTTAAACAGGTAGTACATGGGTTTCATACCACAACAGAAGCTTCTTCATCTTCCAACCCCCAAACCCTGGCCTGTTGCATTGCATCTGCCATGCTGAATGTGAGCTTCTCCTTGCTATTACCCTGGTTAGTATCCTGCTCTTTAGCTGGGCTCCAAGATGTTACCATGGACAAATCAGTGTGATGACAGGACAGGACTAAGTTTGTGGTGATTCCTTTTAGCAGTCTACAAGGGCAGGGGAGAAGAGGCATCTCTTCATGTAAAAATAAGCTGGTTTTGGTTAAAAATGTAATTTTAGAAATACCGATTAACTGGGTGGTGCACTAGTAACTCGGCACCAGGGGAGACAGAACTGTCAGGCTGATCCCAAAGTGCTTCACACTCCCCCTTACTGGCTGAAACCCCCAGTTAAATGGAACCACAGGGTGGGGGGGGAAGGGTCAACAGAGCATCCGTCCATCACACAGCAGCAATGACTGCTCTCCTCAAAGGACATTTATACATGTACCTTTGTCTGCTCTGATGTGCTGGAAATCCAGTGCATTGGAGCAGACTCGGTGATTTGAGTCTGCAGAGCACACGACTGGTGCTGTGTCACATGCATTTGTATGAGTGCTGTAATGTGCATCAGCGTGCAGAAAATGTTGGTGTGTGTTTTAGTTCAAAAGCACACTGCCACCGTTTTCTCAGCGCTGACACACATTTCACCATTTATACAAATGCATGTGATGCAGTGCTGGGCGCTTTTAAAAGCATACTTGTGTACAAATGCCCAAAGAAGCCATTTCCAGAAGGTGCCTTCTCCGCTGACACCACAGAGGGGCGCTGGACCGAGAAAGGGAGAACAGGATGCCAACTCTTCTGTCACCAACCCCATTTCTCATAGCACTTGGGTTTTCCCCAGGCCTCCCACCCCAGCACAAACATCGTACCCTCATGTGTGCTGTGTTGGAGATGATCACACTACAAGAGAACATGGACTTCATTTTATACCTCAGCTGCTGCCAATATCTTGGAGTGCTACCAAAGGAAACTGCAAAGTTGAAGGCCAGCAAGGAAGCCAGCTCTTTAAGGAAACTTTTCCTATAGCCAAGGCGGATCAATGCAACTACAAAATGACCAGCCTGGATTTGCCCATAGGGTTCTGGGGTCCTGCCCACTTCACACTTCTTTCTGCCTGATATTCTCTCAACCGCAGTCAGCAGGAAAGCAGGAGAGGCACCACCGAGAACTGCAGAGCAGCAACAGGCAGTGAGCACTGGCCACCAGCAGCAAAGGCAGCAGCAGCCCAAACACACAGAGGAGGTCAATTAATAAAGACAGACTGCTCAAAGCCTAGCTCTGCCCCAGAAGAGAAAATATGGCCTTGGCTCCGCTCCATGTAAACATTTAATCTGGGGCAGCCTAATCACTTCCAGTTAGAGGAGCTTTTGCAGAGGTATCCAGGGGAATTTCTCACAAACAGATTCAAGACAGAGAACAAGATAGGAACAAAATCCAGGCTCATCCTAAAGCCTAAATCCCTCCTGGCTGTTTGTTCCAAGCAGTATTTTTCATGCCTGGTTGACTGTGCAGTGTTTCAGCATTTTCCAAAATCAGCTCAGCTGGGTCAGAAGTATTTGAGTCTCTACATTTTCCCACCCTCAGTGTCCCATCTCCCCAGTTCAGACATTAGCTACAGCAAGGGTGGGCTTTCATCCTGGGACCAGACAGAGAATTCCTGAAGCTGTTCTGTGACCTCTGGAAAGCCAAAGATGAGAGAAAATCTTTCTTCTTGAAAATGAAAGCATAGATGAGACCTCTTCTTGACTTGGACTCCAGCTGTCATGGTTTTGAGAAAAAAGGGAACAGCTATTTCTGTGGAATCCTCCATGGCCAAATTAATAATAATTGAAACTGAGAAGCTGGGAAGGCAGATCCTTTGGGACATGGAGAGAAGTTATTAAGAAGCATCTTCAAAAATAGCAAGAGTTTTTTGAAGAGTATTCTGTGCTTCAGAATGGGGCTGGATATGAAAGCAAGTGCTGCTGGACTGGTTGGGCCTTCTGGCCTCCCACATTCACAAGATTAAACCTCCAAGGCAAAGAGCAAAACCCCAGGTGGCTTTGCTTCCATTATGGCCAGTTTTCAGCCTTTCTTTGGGATGTGCTAAGGAGGTAGGAAGACTTTGGCTGCTGGGAAGGAAGGTCACATTGGGATTCCTGGTGGCACTGACTCCTCACTGGCCCTGCTTTTTCTTATAGAGAACAATCCTTCTATGGTGGGCCTTCCCAAAAATCCTTTGGCAGCCTGCTGTCTACCACCCCCTTCTCAGTTTGGAAACACAGGCAGGCAAAATACGCTCTTACAGTGGTGACTGCGGAGGGTTGGTCTCTGGCCACAACTCAGTGCAAACAGCCTGAGCAAAAGGCAGATGGCAGCAAGTAGGAATATAAGCTTATGTGCCTACCTGAAAGGAAACATCTTTTCTAATGCTCACAAAAAGGTTGTAAAGTACTAAAACGGCAGGGGAGCTGAGGACTGCTCCAGGAGTGGCAGGGCATCTCAGGAGTGGCAGTGCAGAATGACAGTCATTCAGATGTGCCTACTCCCGCATCTGTGCTCTTTGTGGGATACAGGAAAGGCAACCTACTGCTGGAGAAGGACTCAGCCACAGAATTAAGGGCTTTGGCTTTCAAACTACTACAGCATCACAAAATAAAGGCTTAGGGGCATTCAGGTCCATGTTCCTTGCTCAATTCATTGCATGTGCTCTCACACCTGGGTCAGTCAGTACTCTGGACTGACAAAGAGGGAACCCATTAGGCAGTAGTCCTTACCAGTCTCCAACTTCCATCATCATTAATAGTACACACAAAGGGACAAACATCAGTCAGCACTAAAACCCTTTCCTCTGACAAATGGCAGAGGTGTCTCTCCTAGCCACTGGGTTGGGAAAACAGCAACCAACCACTCAACAAATCTAGCACAGAACTTGTGAGTGATGTTAGCAGGGGCAGTGGTACTTCCCACATGCTGACAGCTTTGTTCTCTAAAGAATCTGGAAGGTTGTATTGACATCATAGTGGATCCAGGCTCACAAATGTCCCTGGGAAATGGAAGGGTCATCAGCTGGGATGGAACTACTCATTAGGGTGAAGAACAATGATGCCTAAGACAGCTTTGTTTCAAAGGGAACAGCTGTTTCTATACTGCTTGGTATCTGGTCCAACCATCCTTGAAACCAATACAGTCTTTCTATTGAATTTAATAAGCATTGGATAGAGCCTGTATACAATGTATCTTACACTCCATTTATCATTCCATCCAGGAAGAGCACACAGCAACTGCTGAAGCTTCCTTAGCCTGACGAAGGGTTTTTGAACCCGAAAGCTTGCTTAATAACTATTCTCCAACCATTTGGGTTGGTCTAATAAAAGATATCAAATTCACCCAAGGAACCACTCCATTTATCAGACACTTTGGAAAGTCTTGAGCTGCAGCTGTATGTAATGTCACAAGACTCTCATCAGTTGCCACTAATGACTGTTCCTTGTCAGCCAGGCAGATATTTTATTTTTAAAAGTTTTGGCTTTAGAATTAAAACCAGAAACACTTCAAAATCTGGAAAAGATCCAGGTCAGGGGTGAGGAGAGTTGATTTTACTGTAGGGATTTTAGACTTTAACATCTTGCATCATGTTGATCCTTCCACAAACAGAAATGCAGAGGTCAAAGGACTGGACAGGATTTAAACTACAATGGCCACAAGGGAGCTCTGAGTGAGATGGTAAGGAGCTGGTAATGGTAGCTTGGACACAGCAAGAGGGTCCTAAGAGACAGTGGATTCTACTGGGAAGTGATCAAGCATGTAGTGTGAAGGCATTCTGCATTGTCGTCTCTTAGGCCTGAAAGTGACTGATTTTGCAGGAAATGCAACCTTTTCTGTTCTTTGTCTGTTTCTGGCAGAGGCATAACTTTGGCAAACAAATCACTTAGAGAAAAGAAGGGGTGTGGCTAAAAATTTCCATTGCACTATGGACTTTTTTTTTTTTTTTTGCAGGAGGGGAGGGGGCAGAAAGGAGGGAAGGGAATGGGAAGCTTTCAGTTGAAGCAGTCCAGCTATTTCCAAGAATTAGATTAGGGAATATGTGGTGGTAAAAACAAACAGTGTACCACACAGATCTTCCAGTCATTTTGTTGGAAGGCTCCAACCCTTCTGCAGTTCAGAGAAAGGGATGCTGAAAATGCATCTTTCACCTTCCTATGTAAATTCACCCCAACTAAGCCAAGACTTAAAAAGAACCAACCAATCATTTTCAGTTGACATCTGCTCTGTAGAGACTTGGGAGCTTGACAAATGAACTCTGGCTACAGGAGTTAATCTGCACCAAGCAAATTCCTGGCCCTCAGAGCTTCTCCATGCCCATCACACTGGGTATGCACCATTCTCAGACCAGCTGTGCATGGGGCAAGGGAGGGCTGCTGCTGTGGGCTTTACCCTGGGTGCCCAAGTTTGTTGCTATGCCACTGGAGGGGACAGAAAGCTCATAACACTACTCCTGCTCTTGTAGCTATATTGGGAGTCCTGTGAGTTTTGGGTGTCCCCATCTGAAAGCCCCAGCTGCTGGTGTCTTGGGTGCAGGAGATCTCAGGATTCATTAAAGAGGCTCTCTGCTGCAGAGAACCGCTTGAAAACCCAAATTTGAGTGCACCCTAAATGCCTGAAAACCAGAAGGCAAAGCAATAGAACCCAAATAAAAATGAGGGAGAGTCCTGAATCCTGGCTCTACTGGGTAACCAAGAGAATACACTGTGCTTTTCATTCAAAAAAACAAACCTTTGGAAGGTGCATTCCACACGCTAGTTAAGACTGTGAACACATCCAATAGCTAGGAAATGCCAGAATTAAATCAGTCTTATTAGGCAAGGTTCTTTGAGTAGATGTGATAACTTTCATTAGACCAACTGAGTAGTTGGAAAAAAGTTCTTAGCGAGCTTTTGGGCGCAATCACCGTTTTCAGGCATAGGGAGTCTCTGCTGTTCTGAGACGCCAAGGAATGACAGACACTAAAAGCGTGGCAGGATGTCAGCGAGAATGGAAATAGGTAGAAATCAGAAAAACGAAAGGTAAAGCAGAGGCTGAAAAGGTCCAGGACCCGCAGTCTCTCCTCATAGGGCTTGTTCTGTAAGCCCCTAACCATACGAGTGGCCCTCCTCTGGACCCTCTCGAGTCTATCAACACGTTCTTGCAGTACAGCGCCCAAAACCGGACGTAGTACTCCAACTGCGGTCTGACCAATGCCGCATAGAGGGGAAGTATCACCTCCTTGGATCTATTTGTCATGCATCTGCTGATGCACGATAAAGTGCGGTTAGCTTTGCTGTTAATTTCGTCACACTGACTCATGTTGATCTCGGGAGTCCACTATGACTCTGAGGTCCCTTACCGCTTCTGTGCTGCTGAGATGGCCACTTCCCAGCCAGTAGGTGTGCTGGATATTTTTGCATCCTAGATGCAGCACTCTGCACTTGTCCTTGTTGTACTGCATCCTATTGCATACTGTCCTCTTTTCTAACCTGTCCAGGTCTGCCTGCAATCGTTCCCTACCCTCTGGAGTGTGCACTTCACCCCACAATTTAGTATCATCCACAAACTTGGACAGAATACACTTCACACCCACATCCAAGTCACTGATGAAGATATTGAAGAGTACAGGTCCAAGGACCAAACACTGTGGGACCCCATTACCCACCTCCTTCCAGGTCGACACTGACCCATCTACTACCGCTCTCTGGGTGTGACTGCCAAGCCAATTTGCCACCCACCGGACTGTGTAAACATCTATGTCACAGCCTCTTAATTTATTTATAAGAATGGGATGAGATACCGTATTGAAGGCCTTGCTAAAATCCAAGAAAATGACATCCTCCTCTACTCCTGCATCTAAGCATTTTGTGACCCTGTCATAAAACGAAACCAGATTGGTCAGGCATGATCTACCTGCTACAAATCCATGCTGGTTTCCCTGCTGCATTATTTTTCCCACTGGACTCCCACAAATATGAACCTTCATAATCTTTTCAAAGAGCTTTCCAAGACTGACTGTCCTATAATTACTCAGATCCTCCTTCCTCCCCTTCTTGAAAATAGGGACCACGTTGGCCCTTTTCCAGTCCTCCGGGACATGACCCGAGTGCCATGAGTGCTCAAACAGCCGTGCCAGTGGTTCTGCTATGACACCAGCCAATTCCTTCAGTACCCTCAGATGCAGCTCATCCAGGCCTGCTGACTTGAACACATTCAGTCCATCCAAGCGACTCTGCACCAAGTCAGAGTCGACAGTTGGTGGGCTGGTGTCCCTCTGATGCCCATCCAAGAACCCATTAGGAGACTTACCTTGAGCCCTGTTCAGGAAGACTGAGGCAAAAAACTCATTGAATAGCTCAGCCTCGTCCCTTGTCTCTGTCACTAATTGCTCCTCCTTGTTCAGTAAGGGTCCTATGCTGCCCTGCGCCTTCCTTTTACTCCCTACATACCTAAAAAAAGACTTTTTGTTGTCTTTAATTTGTGTTGCCAGCCTCAGCTCTGTAGTTGCTTTGGTCTTTCTAACTGCCTCCCTGCAAGTGTGGGCCAAGTAGATATACTCCTCCTTGGTAGCTTCCCCCCATTTCCACCGCCTATATGCCTTCTTTTTTGGCCTTAGGCTCCCCTGGATTTCCCTGTTCAGCCAAGCAAGGTTTTTGGCTCCTTTCCCCCTTTTCCCTCGTACTGGGATAGTCTCCCTCTGTGCCCAAAGGATCACTTCCTTTAGAAAAGACCACCCTTCCTGGACTCCCATCTCGCCAATACTCTTCTCCTGCAGTGCGTCATTGATTAGACTCCTAAGCACACTGAAGTTAGCCTTCCTAAAGTCAAGCACTTCCACCCTACTACTTATCTTACCCACCCTTCGCCGTATGGTGAATTTGACTGATTGGCGGTCACTGTCCCCAAGGTGCCATGAACCTGCAACTCCCCTACCAGGTCCTCCCCCATAGCCAACACCAAGTCCAGTAAGACATTTCCCCTAGTGGGACCGTATACCTCCTGCGTTAGGTGAAGGTCCTGCACGCAGGTTAACAACCTATGTGAACGGTTGGATTTGGCAGACTGCTCCTCCCAGCAGATGTCAGGGTAGTTTAGGTCCCCCATAACAACCACGTCCCTAGATCGTACATCCTCTGAGAGCTGCCTCAAGAATGCCAAGTCTAGCTTTTCCTCTTGGTCTGGTGGTCTGTAGCAGACCCCCACCACCAAGTCCCTTTCCCCTCGACCTCCATGTATCCTAACCCACAATGCCTCAACTTTGTCCTCCTCTAATCCTATTTTGATAAGGGTAGATGTATAATGCTCCTTTACATAGAGAGCAGACCCACCCCCCTTCCTCCCTACTCTGACCCTTCTGTACAACCTGTAGCCCTCAATGTGTCATGGGTAGGGTCCCACCAGGTTTCCGTTAGCCCCACTAAATCGAACTTACTATCTGCACGCAGAAGTGTGAGTTCTTCCTGCTTGTTCCCCATGCTCCTACCATTAGTATAGAGGCACCTGAGCCCTCCAAATGGTGCCTTTGGTGCCCCCCCATTCTGATGCCCAAAGGTACTAACTAGGGCTGTGTAAAACGGCACCGTTCTGTTTTGCCTTGAGTTTCGAGGTTTGGACGGAACAGCGTTTCGTATCGAATTTCATTTCGATTCGAAACAGCTGTTCCGTTTTGCTTTGTCGAAACAGTAAGGTTGTTTCGACTCTTTTTCAATGTTTCGCTATGTCGGCCGGGGATGGGCCAGGGACGGGGCTGACTCCCCATCCCAGGCACTACATCGGGCCGTTTCCTTTCATTTCAATTTTGCTGTTTCAACCTCGAAATGAGTCGAAACAGTATTGAAACAAAATGGCTGGCGAAATTTCGCACAGCCCTAGTACTTACCTGGGGTGTACTTCTGCATGTCTCACAGTTTGTAGGTGGTTGTCATGCAGGGATTTGTAGAAGCCTGTTCTAGATCTAGAAGCAGCATGAAAATTATTCTCACAGTCACCAGGCACAGAAAGAGGCAGTGCACAACCTGGGAGAGTATGAATGTGAGGAGCTGGAGGGTGATAGAAGAGGGGGATGGGACTGGCACCTTTAAAGTGAGTGGAGAAGGAGACTCCAGCAGCTTGAGAGACAGGAGACAGTGACTCAGGTGAGAAACAAGGCACCTCACAGCGTTCTCGTAGCAGGTGCAGGAAGGAAAGGGCAGGCTCCCGAGATAAAGCAGAAGCAGCAGCAACAATAGGATTCAGCGACTATGTAGATACTGGGGACAATAGGAATGACTTGGGACTCTTGGACACAGGAAAGAGGTGCAGCTGCCAACACAGAGATTAGAGGACTGAGAGCTTGGGGGCAAGTCACAGTAAAACCAGGGCAACTCCTTCTGTCATCCAGAGCAGATTCCACAGGGGATGTCAGCAGGAGCTGGGTGTGTACAAAATGCAGTACATGGGAAACATCAGAAACGCTGTATCTTCCCTTCAATAAGCTCAGACATTACATTTGCTGTCCCTGGCTCCTGTATCACTAGCGCACTCCAACAGTAGCCATGGGGAGACCCTGCTCTAACAGGTTCTGAACAGACAAGGGTTTCCTTATCCAATCTGAACTGTCTAGACAGAGATAGGCTGTGTGTGGAAGTACAGTATGGGAAGGATGAGCAAGAGTCCTCCCCTTGTGTCAGCTTTACCAGGCACCTCACAGCATCAAACGGATTTTAACCTTATTGGCTTTGAGAGGTCTGGGGCCATTCTTGGTGTACAATGGGGGCACTGAGGCACAGGGGCTCAGGGAGTGCTGGCTGAGTGCTCAGACACAGGATGTCTGTGACTAAGCAGGGAACTGAACTACATGAATAGCATGACATGTTAACTCCACGTGCCCCTACACGCTGCTGTGGTCCCAATTAACAGCGATTGCTCAAGCAGCTGCTGAGAATCACTGCTATGCAGCCAGCCTAGCAAATACTGCCTGCTCCTCTCTCCTGCCCCACTCTATTTTCAAGGCACTGAGAAAATGTACAGCTGAGGTAAAAAATTTTGCTGACAAAGATTCCTGCATGCTGTACAAGAAGGAGTTAATTAAAGGCACTGCCTATTTCTCCTACTTTGCCTCCCAGTTCCCACCACATAAACATCTGCATCTTCTGGCAACAGCTGGCTTAGAAAGCAGGCAACACTAAAGACGCAAAAGAAGAATTAAAAAAAAAAAAAAAAGGCAGGTATGTACAAGCTTAACTGTTTTGCCTCCAAATGAAACAACTCATTAGATCCAGGACTGGGGGGACAGGGCAAAAGCCCCAGTGCTATCTGGCTGGCTAATCCTCTGGACCCCTCAGAGAGGACTCTTCCCAAAGCAGAAAAGTCCGTCCACATACCTGCCGATGTTGGAGCAGGTCTGGGTGTCGGCTGCTACTGCAGCATCCAGGTAGAGCCCAGGGGTGCAGGAGGGTCGAGTGAGAAAGACAGCAAGAACCACCACAGCAACCAGGGCCCCTACAAGCAGCAGCAGCACCAGGCAGACCTTCCCTTTGGACATGGCTCTCCCAGCTCCCAGGGTAGCAGGGAGGTGGATTTCACTCCTCTCCCTTAGAAGAGAGGCCGGTTTGGGACTCTTCCTCCTCACCCGAGGGCGGCTCCTCCAGCAGGGAGTTCTTAGCTCTAGGGGCCGTCTGGCTGAGAGCTGGCCAGAGACAGATTAATGCTGATTTAGGCTGAGTCCTTTTTAAGTTAGTGGCTCTTATTCTCCCCCCTTCCCCCTACACACTTCCTTCCTCCCATCCCCTCAAAGCAAAACGTGGAGGGGGAACCACCAGCACTTACTGCATTTCTTTGAAAACATTTTCATTTTCTTTGACAGTCGGCAGTTAACCTATTTGTTGCTGGAACATGTTCAAGGAAAAGTCCTTAGGGTCCAGTGCTCTACGCACTTCCCTTCTTGCTCACTGTCTCCAGAGGCAGCCCCCATCCTAAGTCTACGCAGGCACCGTGACCTAGGGGCTTGACTGCTGCCACTGAAATCAGCGTACGGTAAAGTGCGGCATGATCTCTCTCACAGGCATGTTTTCCACTCCAGCCTGGCAAATTACGTGCTCAGTCCACACAATTTCCCTTTTGTTGCCATGGCTATGCAAGTACTTAAGACGAATTGGGAAACGGCACCTGAATAAGTTCCCAGCAGAAAGGCAGCGGCTGGTAAAATGCCAAGATGGATGCACTTCAGAGATTTAACAGCGCTGGTAGCTCTAAACCCTGGGCTCCCATCTGCACTGTTCAGTAATCCCTCAGGGACAAGGAGTCTGACAAGACCTGCCTCAGTTGGTGTCAAAAGTTCTAACCTACACCCCTGCAGCTTCTTTTAAGCTGGAGCCTGTATTCAACTGGTCCTTGCTAAGCATGTGGGAGCCTCTTAAAAGTACAGTTCCCACATCTAGTATATACACACAACTGCTCAACTGCAGCCAGTCAGACTCATTCCAGAGTGGCACAGATTGGGAACCAGGTCACAGCTGTCACAGGGCAGAAGTGTCCACGTGTACAGCTCCCTACCATTGAGGTGGAACAGCCACCTTTGAGGTGCTGAAGATCTGTGGCGCTGTCCCCAGGGGGGGTGGGAGTGAGCTCCCAGCCCAGTACACTTTGCAGAGGGAGAGTGGGGGGAGGGAGGGTGCTGGCACCCACATGTGGTCGTTCCAGGGGCTGGGAGACCTGTGGCTGGGGGCATTTTCACTTTTCTGCTTTTCTTTCTCTCCTAAACAAGAGTTCAATAAAGTTCAGTGGCCTGCCACTGACTAAACTCTACAGCATCTTTGCCTGACTTTGGGGTGCCCAGGAGGGACGGTGTGCTTTGACACATGTTTTTAGGTGCCCAGAAGCTGGAGAGGAAAGACAGGGGGCATAGTGAGGAAGCATGGTCGAGTAGGGAGGGAGGATATAGCTGGCTGCTAGAAAAAGAGTTTCTATTGACCAAGCAGTGCAAGGGAGCTCATGGATAAAAAAGGGCCAACAAAAGAAAAAAACCAGGACTGTAGAGTTCTGGCCATGGACCCGCGTGGTCAGCTACAGCAGTGGCGGGATGGACAGGAGTGATGATGCCTCCTCAAGGACTGACCAGACTCTTGTCACAGAGTCCCTCATGTCCACGTGTAACAGCAAACCAGCTTTCCAATTTTCAGTCTAGCCCACCTCAGCCCCTGCACTGGGAAGAGGCTGGCACCACCCCTGGGGAGAAGGGCAGCCAGGGTTTGAAAAGCCCCTACTACTGGGGCTATCCCTCCCCCTGCATACTGTGTAGACCCTGGCTAGGGCGGCTGGGGTTTGTTCCCCCCCTCATGGGCTAACGGACACAGACAGGAAACAAGCTAAGGAGCAGAAAGATAAGGCAGTCCCTGCTCCACTGGAGAAAGCAGCATAGCTGAGGGCTGCAAAGCATCTTGGGAGGCGGATAACTTGATCCAGAAAGGGATCTGGGATAGATGTCCCATAAAATGCGTTGACCTAAATCAGTTAAATCTGATACTACATCCAACCAGGTTTATCTTAAACCAGTTTTGGTCATTTTAAAAGTGGTTTATGTGCACTGAGCTTCTGTTCTATTACAGGTTTAAACCAGTTTCTGATCATTTAAACTGGTTTATGTGTAACTTCTGTTCCTAGCTTTTCCAGGCAGGTTTAAACCAGTTTAATGGGCTTATTCATAGATTCATAGATGTTAGGGTCGGAAGGGACCTCAATAGATCATCGAGTCCGACCCCCTGCATAGGCAGGAAAGAGTGCTGGGTCTAGATGACCCCAGCTAGATGCCTATCTAACCTCCTCCTGAAGACCCCCAGGGTAGGGGAGAGCACCACCTCCCTTGGGAACCCATTCCAGACTTTGGCCACTCGAACTGTGAAGAAGTTCTTCCTAATGTCCAATCTAAATCTGCTCTCTGCTAGCTTGTGGCCATTATTTCTTGTAACCCCCAGGGCCGCCTTGGTGAGTAAAGCCTCACCAATTCCCTTCTGTGCCCCCGTGATGAACTTATAGGCAGCCACAAGGTCGCCTCTCAACCTTCTCTTGCGGAGGCTGAAGAGGTCCAGGTGCCCTAGTCTCTCCTCATAGGGCTTGGCCTGCAAGCCCTTAACCATACGAGTGGCCCTTCTCTGGACCCTCTCCAGGTTATCCACATCCCTCTTGAAGTGCGGCGCCCAGAATTGCATGCAGTACTCCAACTGCGGTCTGACCAGCGCCCGATAGAGGAGGAGTATCACCTCCTTGGTTCTGTTTGTCATGCATCTGATGCACGATAAAGTGCCATTAGCTTTTCTGATGGCTTTGTCACACTGCCAACTCATGTTCATCTTGGAGTCCACTAGGACTCCAAGATCCCTTTCCGCTTCCGTTCCATCAGGCAGGTCATTCCCTAGGCTGTAGGTATGCTGGACATTTTTCCTCCCTAGGTGCAGCACTTTGCATTTCTCCTTGTTGAACTGCATTCTGTTGTTTTCCGCCCATATGTCCAACCTGTTCAGGTCTGCTTGCAGCTGTTCCCTGCCCTCCGGTGTGTCCACTTCTCCCCACAGTTTTGTGTCATCCGCAAACTTGGACAGAGTACACTTCACTCCCTCGTCCAAGTCGCTGATGAAGACATTGAAGAGTATCGGTCCAAGGACCGAGCTCTGCGGGACCCCACTGCCCACACCCTTCCAGGTCGAAACCGACCCATCCACTACGACTCTCTGGGTACGACCCTCTAGCCAATTCACCACCCACTGGACTGTGTAGTCATCCAAGTCACAGCCTCTTAACTTGTTCACCAGTATGGGGTGGGATACCGTATCGAAGGCCTTCCTGAAGTCTAAGTAAACGACGTCAACCCCTACTCCTGTGTCCAGGCATTTTGTAACCTGGTCATAAAAAGAGACTAGATTAGTCAGGCATGATCTACCTGCCACGAACCCGTGCTGGTTTCCCCTCAGCATAATTTTTCCTGCCGGGCTCTCGCAAATGTGAGCCTTGATAATTTTTTCAAAGACTTTGCCTAGGCTTATGTCTGCTTCAGGTTTAAACTACACTTAAGCTGGTCTAAGGGTTATCTCTGTCCATACCAGGTCAGGTGTCCTGTACTGTCACATGACTTTGTGGGTCTCTCCAGATATACTAACATCACCAATACTGCATAGGGGTCACCCCATTAGTTTTAGTTGTGGCAAATTCTAGAGCTCGGGTATCTCAACCTGCTGTGGTTGCTCAATATGGGTGCAGATACATGTAACATCTGAACAGTTTCCAATGTTAAGGACATAAATTACACATAAACCAATATAAGTGATTGGAAACTGGTTTAAATCTGTAACACAAGAGAAATTCAGTGCGCATAAAACACTTTCAAAATGGCTGAAACTGGTGCAATATAAGCCTGGATGGCTGTAGTATCAGACCTGACTGATTCAGGTTAAATTGGTTTATTGAACTTCTGCCCCAAATCCCCTCCAGATTCAAGTTAATTCACAGTCCCTCAGCATCCCAGGATGCTTTGCAGGGTGAGCAGGCTAGCCTTAGCCCAAACTGGCTGCTCCAGCCCAAGAGGGAGGTGTGCTCCAGCACTTCCCAGCTTCTGGCCTGGGCCACTGCAGGCATGTGACTGCATTTCTGCAGTCAAAAGTGAACCTCTGTTCACCTGTTTATTGGTTACAGCTTAGAGAAACCTGCAAAGATTGAATCGATTCAGCCTTGGGCTTTTTGACTGTCTGTACTTGGTTTAATATCACTTAATGGACCAATCAAAACTGCGAGAGGCTGTGTTTCCAACACCAGGGGGTGGAAGTAAGCATCCTGCATACCCTTTAAGTGGGCAAGCAGGGCGAGAGAGTGCTTGCACCTATTACATAAGGGTTCCAGGGAGTGAATGACCTGTGGCTGGGGGCATTTTCACTTTCCTGCTTTCCTTTCTCTCCTAAATATGAGTTGAATAAACTTCAATAACTTGCAACTGACCAAGACTGCAGTGTGCTTGCCTCATTTGTGGGGTGGGGGAGGGAAGGAGAATGCATGGAGCCACACTTTTTGTTCCTAGGAGCTGAAGTTAAGAGGCATGATGAGGGGCTGCAGTCAAGTAGGAAGTAAAGACATAGCTTGTTAGAAAAAGAGCTTTTATTGACCAAGCAGAGAAAGGGAGCTCATGATTAAAAAGTACTAGCAAATGAGAGGAACAAGGCTGGGTGGGAGGCAGAGCTCTGGCTGCATACTAGAGGGGCCAGATGCAGCGATGGGGGTGGGGGTGGTGAGGAGTGATGCACAGTAGGATGCCTGGAGGACGGACCAAATGTGTGCCACAGAACACTTGCTGTCTACGTATAACAGTGAACTGGTTCAAAACACTGTTTGATTTTCCTGGTACAGTTTTGAACTGTTCCAGGAGGCTTTAAACAAGGTTTAAAGGCTTGTATGCCTGCCCACTTCAGACTTAAATCAAGCTAAGTGTGAATGCGCGTCCATGCTCTCTGAGGTTATCTGCAACAACAGGGCCATCTCAGCTCCCCTTGTCTCCCTTCCTTCTAGAACCATGAAGGGCTGCCTCATTCTGGCCATCCTAAATGGCAATATATTCATCAGGGGTGACAGCCTCCTATATCCATAGGCTGATTCCTGTAACACCACTGTGATTTCTTACTGAGTCTGCTGGGGGGAGTTTAAACAGTGTTGACAAAGCCCAGAACTCCCTAATCACATTTGTGCTTTGCCTTATCTGTCTCTTACCAGCACTGCACAATGTAAATATTCTCGGGTTTCAAAGGAGCAGCAAGTGACAACCTGCCCTGCACGGGTGCCGTTCTGGCATCTAGCAATGGGGATGGGGAACGGGGTTTGCTGAAAAAGGTACTTTATTATTTCAACACTGTTTTCTGTCTGAATTGGGACCACAGTAAACCTAAATTCACTGTAAACTCAAGTCCACTAAGATGTGTCCCACTGTCAGACTTACATGTTTATCTAAAACAAATGTGATGCTTAGGATTGCCAGTTCAATTGCTGTATCTTCCAGTAAGAATCTCTCACAGAAGTGAATAATCATCTAGGATGACGTTTTTTCTAGCCAACATAAATAAATCTATGCCTGCTTTGCTCCAGGGAACTAATTCATCCAGTGGCCTCAATATGGACTTTTTGGCTTGATTTGTCCATAATTTTGACATGTGCTATGAGGTTTAACAGCTTCTGCAATCATGCTGTTAGTTGAGGACAGCATAACAAAACATTTCTGTCCCTTAGAATCAAAGCAAGTTAGGGTTGGAAGGGACCTTAGGAGGCCATCTAGTTCAACCCGCTGTTCAAAGCAGAACCATCCCCAATTAGATCATCCCAGCCAAAGCTTTGTCTAGTTTGGGTTTGAAAACCTCCAAGGATGGAGCTTCCACCACCTCTCTGGGTAACCTGCTCCAGTGTTTTACTACCCTCCTAGTGAGAAAATTCTTCCTAATATCTAACCTAAACTTCCCTTGCTGCAACTTGAGGCTATTGCTCTTTGTTCTGTCATCTTCCACCACTGAGAACAGTCTAGCTCCATCCTCTTTTGAACCTCTCTTCAGGTAGTTGAAGGCTGGTATTAAATCCCCTCTCAGTATTCCCTTCTCCAGACTAAATAAACCCAGTTCCCTCAGTCTTTCCTCATAAGTCATGTCTCCCCAGCCCCATCACCATTTGTGTTGCCCTCCACTGGACTGTCACCAATTTGTCCACATCCTTTCTGTAGTGGGGGGCCCAAAACTAAATACAGTACTCCAGATGCAGCCTCACCACTCTTGAATAGAGGGGAATAATCATTTCCCTTGACCTACTGGCACACACCTACCAATGCAGACCAGTAGGCCGTTAGTCTTCTTGGCACACTGTAACCCCCAGGTCCTTTTCTGCAGAGATACTGCCCAGCCAGTCAGCCCTGTAGGATGGGACTGTTGCATCCTAAGTGCAGGACTTTGCACTTGTCCTTGTTGAACCTCATGAGATTCCTTTTGGCCCAATCCTCCAATTTGTCTTGGTCACTGAATCCTAGCTCTATCCACCAGCTCTATCCACCAGATTACTCCCCCCAGCCTGGTGTCATCAGCAAACTTGCTGAGGGTGCACTCTATGCCATCTTCCAGGTCATTGATGAAAGCATCGAACAAAACCAGCCCCAGGACCAACCCCTGGGGCACTCCACTTGATACCAACTGCAAACTAGACATCAAGCCATTGATTACTACTCTCTGAGCTCAATGCTTCAGCCAGTTTTTTATCTACCTTACAGTTCATTGAGAATACTGTGGGAGACCGTATGAAAAGCCTTGCTAAAATCAAAGTATACCACATCAACTAGTCTCCCCGTATCTAAAAAGCCAGTCACCTTGTCATAGAGGACAATCAGGTTGGTCAGGCATAACTTGCTTCTGGTGAATCCATGCTGACTGTTCCTAATCACCTTTTTCTCCTCCAAGTGCTTAGAAATGGATTCCTTGAGAATCTGCTCCATGATTTTTCTAGAGACTGAGGTGAGGCTGACTGGTCTGTAGTTCCTTGGATCCTCCTTTCCTTTCTTAAACATGGGCACTATGTTTGCCCTTTTCCAATCATCTGGGACCTCTCCTGATTGTCATGAGTTTTCAAAGATAAATGCCAATGGCTTTGGAATCACATCAGCCAACTCCCTCAGCACCCTTAGGTGCATCCCATCCAGCCACATGGACTTGTACATGTCCAGCTTTTCTAAGTAGTCCTAACTTGTCTTTCAGCACTGAGGACTGCTCACCTCCTCCCCAAACTGCGCTGCCCGGTGCACTAGTGTGGGAGCTGACCTTGCCTGTGATGACTGAGTTGAAAAAGGCATTGAGCACTTCAGCCTTTTCTGTATCCTCTGTCACTAGTTTGCCTCCTCCATTCAATAAGGGACCCACACTTTCCCTGATCCTCCTCTTGCTACTGATATACTTGTACAAACCCTTGTTACCCTTCACATCCCTCGCTAGCTGCCACTCCAATTGTGCTCTGGCCTTCCTGAATTCATTCTTGCATGCCCAAACAATGGTCTTATAATCTTCTGTAGTTATTGTTCAAGTTTCCTCTTCTTATAAGCTTCCTTTCTGTGATTTAGTTTATTGAAGAGTTCCCTGATAAGCCAAGTCGGTCTTCTGTCATACTTGCTAGTTTTCCTGCATATCCAGACAGTTTGTCCCTGCACTCTCAGTAAGGCTTCTTGAAGTAAAGCTAGCTCTCCTGGACTCCTCTTCTGCTCAGTCTGGCTTCCCACGAGATTTCATAGATTACATAGACATTAGGGCTGGAAGGGACCTCGGAAGATCATCGAGTCCAGCCCCCTGCCCAAAGGGCAGGAAGTCAGCTGGGGTCATAGGATAGGTCATGGGATCCTGCCCATGAGTTCCCTGAGTGAGTCGAAGTCTGCTTTTCTGAAGTCCAGGGTCCTTATTCTGCTGCTCTCCATCCTTCCTTTGCTCAGGATCCTGAACTAAATTATCTCATGGTCACTGCTGCCCAAGTTGCCATCCACTGCTATATTCCCCACTAATTCTTCCCTGTTTGTGAGCGATAAGTCAAAAATAGCATGGCCCCTACTTGGCCGCTCCAGCACTTGCACCAGGAAGTTGTCCCCAGTACTCTCCAAAAACTGCCTGGATTGCCTGCGCACCGCTGCATTGCCCTCCCAGCGAATGTCAAGCTGACTGAAGTCCCCCATCAGAACCAGGGCCTGTGATCAGGAAACTTCTGCTAGCTGTTTGAAGAAAGCCTCATCCAGGCTTTTGGTCTTCATCCTCCAGCAAACCTAATTTAAAGCCCTCTTCACTAGGCTAGTGAGCCTGTCTGCGAAGACACTCTTCCCTCTCTTCATTAGGTGGATCCCATCTTTTCCCAGCAGTCCTTCTTGGAAGAACATCCCATGGTTGAAGCAGCCAAATCCTTGCTGGCAACACCACCTGCGCAATCAGGTGTTGATCTGCACGATGTACCTGCTCCTGCCCGGGCCCTTTCCCTTGACTGGAAGGATCAACGAGAAAACAACCTGAGCCCCAGACCCCCTCACCCTTGCCCCCAGAGCCCTGTAGTCACTCTTGATACACTCAGGGTCTCCCCTGGCAGTATCACTGGTGCCCACATGGATGAGCACCATAAGATAGTAGTCAGAGGGCCAGTTAAGTCTCAATAATCCCTTAATGACATCTCAGATCAAGGCTCCGGGCAAGCAGCATACCTCTTGAAACCACAGGTCAGGTCGGTAGATGGCTCCCTCCATCCCCTGCAGAGTGGAGTCCCCAACTACCACTGCCCGTCACTACTTCTGAGTGGTGGTCATGTCAATCCTTCCCACCTTGGTGAGGCCTGGCCTGTCTTCCTCCACCAATGGAACATGCTCCTCCCTCTCTGCTGCTAGGGCTGCATATCTGTTCTTCAGAGGAACGAGTGCAGGTAGAAGTGAAGATCTCTGCTTGCTGCCAGAAGGCACAAGCCTCCAGCTTCTACCCTCTTGGGTGTCCATATCCTCTCTCTTCTCTAGCGCTGCCTCTGGCATTTCTTCTTCCACAGTTCCAGAGGTCTCCTTCAGCATCAAATCGATGAATGCCTCATAGCAGAGGATGCTTTGGAGCCTCGCAACCTCCTCCTGTAGTTCTCTTGCCTGTTCCCTGAGAGACACCACCAGGAGGCACTGCTCACACCACAAGCAATCCCTGACCTGGCCATCACTGGAAGGAAGCTGCAAGCCGCAGTCCCCACAGCACCAAACCTGAACCTGGGTGGAAGTGTCAATGGTGAGCCAACCTGCCGGGACAGAAGCCTCACAGGTGCAAGCAGAGGCAGTGACAGTGGCTCTGGCATTGCAACATTCTCCAGCCATTTCCCTGGGTCTCAGTTTGCCTTCTCTCTCTTACTGCTCTTCTTCCAAGCAGACTTTCTCTAGCAAACTCACTTGGAACTGGCCTGTTTATTTCTCATTGGCCCCAAAGGATTCCCTTTTTTTTCCCGCTTCCTTATGCCAAACTGAAAGACTTGCCCATCAAAAAAAGGGCCACAAACTGGCCTCGGAACTGACCTCAGCACTACCTCCAAACTGCTTACTCTGTTTGCAGCCCCTGTTCAATTTCTGCCCCCATCAGATTTCTGTCAGAATCTACAAACTGCCTTCCCGTGGACATTTTCATAGTTTTCTGTAACACTACAGGGATCACTATGTTGGTGCCTGAAAACAAAAGTGCCATATATTACTGACGGGTTCCCCCTTACATTAATAGTATAAGGAATAAGTCATCCCAGACACCTTTAGCTAAGAGCCACAAGGACGCTCTGCAGGGTCTCACCCTGAGAAGTGGTTATGACAAATTAGTCTACATTTCAGCCAAGACTGGGACAATGAGAGTGACATATATACAACCTAGCTCTGGACTCTGCTCCACAGCATTCTGATCAAGTGCTCTTGTGCAGGGGTGCTCAACCCTCAGCCCACAGGCCAGAATCAGCTCCTGGCACAGTGTCATCCAGCCCACGGGGCTCTCCACAATTCTGTGGGAAGGCTTACAGGCTATGGCCCTGTTCACTAGATTGAGTGTGGAGGGTGGTACAGGGTCCATTCCCAGAGTGTGGGGACAGAGCAGAAGCAGTATGGGGCCCCTGGAGCCTAATCCTGGGCAGATAGAGGTGGCATGGGTCCCCAGAGGCTGATCCCAACTGGGAGGGGGATTGGTGTGGGGCCCCAGGCCCCAATTCCAGGAGTGGTGGTGAGGGGCCCAATCCGGCCCATGGACTGGCCCTGCACTGTTTATCTGGCCCATGGAGCCAAAACTGTGAGCACTTCTGCTCTAGACCATGAGCTACAGCTCAGGTTTGACTGGCCAATTTAAAAACAAACATTTATAGAGTGTGTGCGCACACACGTGTATGTGCATGTGTGTACGCTGCATAAGCCATTCATGTCTAATATTGTCCATACTGCTGGAAAGGGATTCTGCCAGTATCCTCTGTGGAAGCATGTGTGGACAGGGTAGCTTAATGTTTACAGTAACCAGGGCCTTATTATCTGTTTCTCAAGCCCATGAGATTCATATCCCACCTCCACTGCACATTTTCACACAGCAGCACCCTCAGTTTGCTTGTCCAGGAAGCTGAGTAATGCATGTTTCCCCAAATACTTGGTCATTCCAGATACTTTTTACACCTCTCTCTCTCTCACCAGCTGTCCAGCCATATTTGTCCCGGCCTCCACTTTGCTGCGATATACCTGCCAGCAGGCACATTTCCCCATGTATTTCTGTTATGTGGTGTTTACATTTGCTTGTTCAGTTTTCTAAACCTAATCAAAACCCCCGATCCCGCCCTTCTATCATTTTACCCCCATGTCAAGCCACTTGCTCTGTAGACCTTATCACTTTCTACACCATCAACATGTGCTGTAATGTCCTGTGAAAAACTCAGGTACTGAATACAATCCCAGAGGCAGGTGGAGAAATCATCTCCCCCAAACAGGTTGGAAAACGTGTACAAGCATATGCACTATTTTAATAATGGTTCCCACAAGTCTGGCTGATACGTTGAAATCCACCCACTATCAGCCATCTTGAAAAGGTTTTCCTGTTTTTAATGAGATAAATGTTCCCTTTCAGCCTAATTCTTATGCATCATCATCCAAAGAAGTGTCCTTTTCCCTCTCACTGCAACACCCACTGCAGGGGTGTTCTATCCACTTAGATTCCCAGAGCAGCAAATGTATCCAGTGTAGAAAAAATGTCTCATGTTGGAAGCATAAATCATGGGACTGTCAGGATTATTCTGAGAGCTTCTCTATTCCCTGGAAGACATTGCTTCAATTGTTTTTGGTCCCCTGCGCATCCAATGAGTACACTTCTCGATGAAACCAAGGGCTCAATCCATTTGTAACCCAGTAATGGATGCTTTCCCCTCCCTACCAAGTTATCCAATGGGGAATTCACGCATACATCTAGGTCACATACTCCATGTCTGGGGATAAGCTTTCCACTCAACAGTCCTAAATTTTACCTGTTTGCCTTCTGTTGCTCATAGGTTGTTTTTCAGTGCTGCTGTCTGTTTCCAGTGCCATGTTAGCATGTGTACCTGTGTCCAACATTAACAAATATCCCATTTGCTCTCACACTGAAAGATCATTCATAGAATCATAGAAAATTAGGGTTGGAAGGGACCTTGGGAGGTCATCTAGTCCAACCACCTGCTTAAAGCAGGACTGTTGTTAACTAGATCATTCTAGCCAGGGTTTTGTTGAGCCAGGCCTTAAAAACCTCCAAGGATGGAGATTCCACCACCCTCCTAGTAATAATGTTTTTCCCAATATCCATTAAACCTCCCTTGCTGCAATTTGAGACCATTGTTCCTTGTTCTGTCATTTGTCACCACTGAGAACAGTGTTCCTCTGCTGCAGCACTGTCCATTGTTCCTACAAAGGATTCCTCTGAGCTAGCAGTGATATTTTCTTTTCTGTCCATGTCCTGCACTTTGCTGTGCGTGCAAACTCATGCAAAATGATTGAGCAATGGATCCAAGATTAAAAGAAACTGTCAAAATCTACACTTTCACTTTCTGGTATGTCTTGCTTAAATCCACATTCCTCGTGTTTCACTTCACACGGCATGTGGTCGGAAAGGATTCCACATCATGATTTCACTGTTCACCTCCTCTGTAACTGTTAAAATCATGATGCCCATCAGAACCAGTTCCTGTTCTGCCTTCCTTTTTGCTGGCATCCACTATTTACACTTTCAAAGTGAAGCACAGTTTAAACATTCTCCAATTGCCCAACACAGCTTGAGGGTTTCAACTTTAGTGGGACTTTGAAATGCTCCATTCAGGACTGTGGCACGGCACTATTGGTGCCTACTACTTTAAGGGCTGAACCAAGCAGCCAGCAGGTGGTTGATTGCGGTGGCCTTTTTAGATCTCTGGCCACCTATATAAACACAGCAGTTTGCTGGCAGCAGGCCAGGCAGTAACAATGCCTGGCTGCAAAGCTGAATGCAACATCCTTGGAGGTAAGGGCAGGAGCTGTAGGGGATGGTTTGGAGCCTCCTGGTCCTGGGCATGACCTAAAACTGCACCCTGCTGGGAGTGGGCGGCCTGGTGGGGCTCCCAGTGGTGCAGGAGCCTCCAGGAAATACCAGGCTAGTTACCACCCTGGTGAAAGGCAGGTTGGGGTGCCTTAATAACCCTAGTTCCCACCACTGGGTGGGTAACCCCTAGTAGGGACCAGAAGGCAGACCCCAGATAGAGAGTGGGGCTAGAGGCTCAGAGGTAGAATACCCTTGACTGGTCAATGCTGGGGCCAGGACCAGAATGGTCAAAAGAGCCAGGGGCCTAACGTGAGGGATGCCCAGAGCTGAGGGCCTGGGGTTTCTGACTGGCCTTGGAAGTGAGGCCAGGGCCTATGTGGCCAAAGGTCCCAGGGGGACCATGTATGAGAAGTGAAAGAGTTCAGGGAGCTGGGCAGCCCAGAATGAGGGTGGAGTAGGCTGCCTGATTGGAGGGAATCTTGTTAGGGGTCTGGATTGGAGGATTCTGGAGCCCAGTGTGGGGCTAGTGACTATAAGAACAGTGGATGCCATCTGCAAGGCTTGGGCTGCAGTGTAGGGGAGGAACGGAACCACAGAGAGCGCCCCTTGGCATCAGGGCAGAAATGGGCAGCCTCCCGCCTAATTAATATCATAATTATATATCATCAAGGTGTGGCAGGCAAGAAGGCGGGCGATTGACCCAGAAACAGGTGCGTGGGCCAATGTCAGACTGGCCCCGAGGAGGCCCCCCTGTTACAAGAGCACTTTCTTGGTTTATGCAACCCCTTGGTACTGTGTTGTTCAGAAGTCAGTCAGAACCAAGCAATCTCACATAGGTCCACTTCACACGGTGTCTGGGTTCTGACTGGCCAACACTGCCTATCACGAACTCATGCAGGAGCCCACCAGTTCCAAATGGCTGTTGTGAGCACCTTCGACAGGTACAAGTCCTCACACTGCAAATGGCTCCCTGAATTTTCTAGTACAAAAACCTCCTACAGTGAAACTGCAAGGCCCTGGCAAGAACAGCGAGGCAACATAGCAGCAGAGGTAAATTTTCGTGGCAAAGCTTTTGAGTGCAGAAATAGTTCTGCTCTTTCCTTGGGCAACAGTCCCACCAACTAATTTTTCTCTGCCCTAAGAGGGATCATACATTTTCAGCTGGAGTCCATTTTATCTTAGATCAAGAAATCAAACAAGGTAAATTCTTTTAGAGACAGCTTTGTTTGTGTCTCTCCTGACTGGGTAGCATCCGCCTACATCAGAAAGCACAGTTCTTGTACGTTGAAAGATACAGGGGCAGGTATTTAAAGGCATGTGTGGGCCTAATGATCTAGGCAGACACATCAGCAGTAAGGGCACCTATACCTATCTTGGACATCTGCTCTGATGCATGATAATAAGCACGCACTGGAGCAGATTCAATTAATCGAGTGTGCTAATTAGCATGCTCCAGCCAACTCCACCCATGTATTCAGCATCCCTGTGCTTCAAAACAGCAGCGGGCAACTTTAAAGCTTGTTGAATGAACTCTAGTTAAGGCACCCCCACCATCATTTTGACGTGTAAGATGCTGAATACACGGAGCTACTCTTGGAGCTGCTCTAATTAAAGCAACCTCCCACCCCCAAACACATGTAAAGAGTCTGCAAGTGCCTATCCCCCACTGCAACGGGCTGTCATATTCTATGCCAGGGGTTCCCAACTCCCAGGCCGTAGCCCAGTACGAGGACACAAAGGGTTAGCTGTCAGCCCGCAGAAGGGTTGGCTGTTGGACCAGAACTGACTGCAAACCATGGACTGGCAAGCAGAGGACTGGAAGTAACCAGCAGACCGGCAGCCAACCCTTTTTTTATAGGGAGTTGGCTGCCCACCTGCAGTATGCCGGTTACTACTAGTCCACTGTTTCTCGGTCCACGGTCACTTCCAGTCTGCGGTTTGCCAGTCCTCAGCACAAAAAAGTTGGGAACCCCTGTTCTGTGCTGCGATATTTGCATTAATGTTTTGCCCAAGAAAGATATGGACCGAGCAGGCATTTAGCAAATAAAGCTAGGCTGGGATATTGTTTTTGAAACTTGTTTATGTCAATACTATAGCTTTCTTTTTAAGTTGTTTTGTTCTCTTGCTCATTCTCTTCTGTTTATAATAATATAAATTACTTTGTTTTCTTTCTATAAACTGGTCTGAGGCCTTTGTTAGGAAAAGTGGCATATGAATCCAATCCTGACCAATCCAAAGAGTTCAAGACCTAGCCATTCTAGATGCAGTTAAATTTGCCCATAAGAATACACCTCTGAATTAACAGAATTGCATTTTATGTAACAAAAGGGTACAGCAATATTAAAAGGTCCTTTATCTAGATTATTTGGAATTCTGTACCATCCTTGTCCCAGACTTTCTACTATGAGTGAGAGCTTGGAAGTTTTTTTAAACAAGCAGAAAATAAAACACTAGTAGGTTTAAAGCAAAATGGGTTGGCAATTTTCTTTTCTCCTGGACTCCAACAAAAAGAAAAGAAGAGAAATGATTTGGATTAACAAAACAGCAGCGTTTAAAATGGGTTTACAAAGGTGGCAGATTTCTCATGGGGGGAGGCCTGATGGGGTAACAAACAGTCAGTCTTGTGAATATTTATGCTCTTAATGAAAATTAGCTAAAATTTTTAAAGTTACAATTTTCCAAAATCATGCAAAAAACTAAAGGAACTCTAGTGATTTGGAAAAAAGTTCTTGGCAAGCTTTCGGGCGCAATCACTCTTCTTTAGGCATAGGAAGTCCCTGCTGTTCTGAGATTCCAAAAACAGTCTCAGAACAGGATAAACTCCTTATGCCTGAAGAAGGTTGACTAAGCCTGAAAGTTTGCCAAGAATTTTTTTCCAACTACTCAGTTGGTCTAATAAAAGAAATCACATCTACTCAAAGAACCTTGCCTGCCTAATGATTAATGGGGATTTAAATTGTGTGTGAATGCCACTGTATAGATCTAAAAAGGACAAGTTAGATACCAGGGTTGGAGCCAAAAACAGTTTCAAGATGAAAATTAATTTAAAGATGGATCCTTAACCCCAGACAATTAATTTGGAGGGTCCTTAACCCCAGAGGAAGAGACTACACATATTTTTTTCAATCCCTCACAATCCTTATTCTTCCTAATACAAATTTAACTGTTAAAGTGTCTCACACTTTTCTCTATATTATCTGATCCTGGCCACAGGCAGACACAGGATAACAGAAAAGATGAAACGGTGATCTTTTTTCCCCTGTTGTTATGGGAGAAATCATGCCTTTGGAACCCCAAGGCTAGAATACGGCTATAGGACTCATGCTGAGCCAGTTTGCAAGAGTATAAACTCCAAAACCCTTTAGTCCAATACTTCTCAGTGCCTGCTGCTGTGCCTTGCAGGAGATACTGTGACTACTTATAGCAGAGGTCTCAAGGGCACAAAGTGCTGTCCGTCTGGCAACTGTTTTAAAACTGACTTAAACATCAAATCACCATATCTACAATGCAGTGGCAAATTTGCCATTCTTCCATCATAGGACAGCATGTGGCTTCTCTCTCTTGAGAATCCATCCTCGCCTCTTTGCTGAGTATGCATGTTTGTCAGAACAGGATGTAACTTCTCTGATAAATGGACCTGCTTTGCACAATATGTCTCTTTACAAGAAAGCTCAAGGCTAGTTTAACCCTGAGGTTCTCTAAAAAGGTCACTTGTGTCAGCCTCAAGGCCTTCTAGAAACTGGCTCTGGGGATTGGGGGGAGGGAGGAGAGGAGAGCAGTGCTACTCTGGTCCCAGTCTTTACTGGGAAACCAATGAAACCAGATCCAGCTTCTTCCAGCAGCAGTCACTGCCGGGAGGTTGCAAGAGCACTGGAGGTGGGGTGCTCAGGCTATATGCAGCAGTACTGCTTCCCTTCCCGGCCTTTAGGTGTCCATAAGGGGACCGGTGCAGACTCTGGGGAAGCTACCAGCTCCCTGGTCTGTCCAAAAGCTTCAAACATGAGCATTCAAAGCACTTCCCTTGCTTGTTTCAACAGTGTTACTGTGCCCTGGGATCCCTGGCAAGCCATGCACTGTGAAGAGATCCAGACATGGTCTCATCATACTAATCTCGATTGCACAAAAAATTATTTTCCCTTAATTATGCTGGTTTCAAATGGCAGCTTTCTTAGAAATCACCCATTTTGTGTGGGAACTGACAGGCTGAGCCAGTATAGGGGGCCAGGGGAAGGGAAGGGTCAAGAGATAAAAGACCAACTCATGCATTCTCTTGTCATGCTTATCCTGGTGATTTGGCAGGGTAAGGAGATGGTGGGAAAGACTGCCAGGGACTATATGAAGCTAATTGTGTGTGTGGTCTGTTGTACCCTGCCTTCCATTCAGCATAAGTGCTCAGAACCATAAGTGCCTTGACCTTCCATTAACTTCAGTGACACACTGTTAGTCGTCTGCCCTCAAAGATTTCTTTGACGAACCCAGGCTTGGAGTAGGGGAGGAACAAGAACAAATGAGGATCCTTGTTGCTTGCAGGAAGGGGGAGGAACCTTCCAAAGACCCCTGCTTGCTGGCAGCGCTGACTGTGCTACTCCCAAGCAAGAACAAGCCATGACAACATATTTGGGTGCCCACAGAAGTAACAGTTATATTGTTTCCAAGCGCAAGGGGCTTGGGAATGTTTCAAACAGCATAGTTTGAAATGGTACATCCTGTTTTGCAGTACTTCGTTTGCTTTTGGAACATTTCAAAAGGCACATACGGCTGGGCTGTACAGCTGATTGTTTGAAGTGTTCCAATTGTTACTTGTGTGTCCACCCTGAGAACAATGCCAGTTATAACAAAAGCGGCATGGTCCATGCCCACCCTGTCAGGAAAGACACCGGATGGGAACAGTCGGGAGGTGACCCCTTCACACTATTCTGTAAATATCTGCCACCCCAAGAAAGAGCCCACAGGGCTTTCTCCTTGACCTGGCAATTCCCAGGACATCTTTGGGAACCCCAGGCTCTTGTGCATCAGCTACTATCAGCTACTAAGAAGGCAGGGGAAAGGGAAGACCCACAAGGGGAAGTCTCTCCCCATGTTCTTTCAGGAGGAACAAAACGGGGCTAGGACTTTAAATGCAGTAGATGTACAGCCAACACGTGTAACCTGCATCCACATGTTCTGCAAATGAGCCCATACAGGCCTCGTTAATAGCTCCCTGGCAACAGGGGACAGAAGGAAAATATCAACAAGCAAGCAGAGAGCAAGAGAAACCACATGAGAAGGAAAAAAAGACAATATTTGCAATACCTGAGTGGGTTTGGTAGGATAAGCCCTTCTCTTAACAGGCAGGGGGTTAGAGGTGCACTGATATATTGATCCCATATCGGATCAGCACTGATATAGGGAAAATTCACAGTATTGGAAAACATCCTTTTTTCCTGATGTGGCTGATAATGTGGCTGATAAATGGCTCGTTCATGCACACAGCCAGGAGCACAGCCTGGCGGCTTGGAGAGCAGCATCAGGAGGTAAGTCTGATGTGGGGGAAAGGGGAAGGGGAGGGAAGGGATGGGGGGAGCAGATTGAGGCCCCCCGCAGTGGAAGGAGGGAGTGGGGCAGGGGCAGGCACTGAACAGCTCAGGCAGGGTGGGGTGCAGGACTGAGCTCTGAGTAGCTCATTCAGGGTGCACTGGTGGGGGAGGTTTTAGCAGTCATTTGACAACTTTAAGGTCAGGACACTTGAACACCACCACAAACAGTGGGATGAGCACGAATGCCATGTGCCCCTGGAGGCTGGGGAGGGCACAACGAGCTCCTGCAGGCAGTAGCAGAAGTGTTGGCGGTGGGAGCGTGGCGGCTGTAAGGAGGGAGCTCCCGCAGGCAGCCATGGTGCTGTCAGTGTGGGGGGTGGGGGTGAGCGCTACCTGGTGGTTGGTAACCACCCGCAGACACTGCTGGCCAGTGGCAACTGTGGACTGCCTGCAGACGCCGCCGGTGGTGTTGGCAGTGGGGGGTGGTGGTGGCCAGTGGCGACTGCCTGCAGGCGCTGCCAGCAGTGTTGGCAGTGCCTTTTCATAAGGGGTGCACCGCCACACTCAGGGGGTACATGTGCACCCCCTACGTGTTGCCAATGGGGATGAGACTGATTCTCATCTCAAGTACTTCATAAGCAAACCAGCACCCTATCTAGCTGGGTATGAGCTCCCCCGCAACTTATGAATTGAACTAAACAGGACTTACTCTGGAGCTGGATGCTTTAATGCCACACTTTATAAGATTGGCTTACAGGGCAGTCCAAAATGTGAGTGTGGTGATACACCACAGACTGCTGACACCTCCTCACATGTGCAGCACACCCATGCATCCAGGATGAGAACCTAAAGTCCGTGGCCAGAGTACTATAAACGACAGTAAAGTAGTTGTGTGGCTCTGCCACATTAATGATGTGTAGAGCAGGGAATGAAGTATACAAGAGAAGAAGAAAGTCAGTACTAGGCACTCACACATCACATACTGTGCCCCAGTCAAGCAGCCAGTATTTCAAGCCACAAGTCCCAACCCCCAGCCCCACCTCTATGCAAATTTCCTTAAGAACATTTCCATTATACTCAGTCTTAGTAACCTGGGAACTCAAGGCAGACCAGATGCCAGAGTTGTTTCAAAACAAAGCAGCCTCAGGGACTGTCTGCTCCATCTCTAGCACTGCAGGGTGCTAGCCTTACCTGCAGGATGGACTGGAGCCAAACTCCAGCAGATGCAGAGCAAACTTGAGAGATCACCAGGCAAAGTAAAGCTGTGTACCTGCAGGGACACCACACAACTAGGACAGGGCTTGGAGGACAGAACTGCCCCAGCCCCTACTGAAACAGTCATGCTGCAAGTCGGGTGGTGTCTCAACTGACTCACATTAGCAATCATTTTAGAGTTAGCTGTTGCAAAATAGAGAGCATCACCCCACATTCCTGAAACAAAGAATAAGAAAGAGTTTTGTTAGTTTTGGCTAGGGGGTTGAGGCACTTGACTGATGAGGAGAGGTGAGGGAACTGGGTTTACTGGGCGTGTCTACACATGCGCTTTAGTGCACATTAGCCTATTTTAATGTTCATTAAAGCATCACAAAAACTCACTGTCTTTAGCTAATGCTCATTAAAATAGGCTAATGTGCATTTTCTAGTACCTCACAATGGAGGTACTAGATTGCATGTGCATTACCTAAAGCACATTAATTGAATATGTAGACATGCCCATGTAACCTGGAGATGAGAAGACTGAGGGGGGATTTAATAGCAGCCCTCAACTACCTGAAGGGTAGTTCCAAAGAGTACAGAGCTAGACTGTTCTCAGTGGTGGCAGACAATAGAATAAGTTTCAAGTTGCAGCAAGGGAGGTTTAGGTTAGATATTAGGAAACAGTTTCTCACTAGGATACTAAAGCACTGGAATAGGTTACCCAGAGAGGTGGTGGAATCTCCATCCTTGGAGGTTTTTAAGATGAAGCTAGACAAAGGCTTGGCTGGGATGATCTAGTTGGTGAAGGTCCTGCTTTGAGCAGGTGGCTGGACTAGATGACCTCCTGAGGTCCCTTCCAACCCTATTTTTCTATGATTCTATAATTTTTGAAAGGCACCCTGGGCACTGCAAACTTGAGGGATTTCAGTGTCAAAAGCTACAGGGAGATGCCACATGACAGCACTAGACAAAAGGTTAATGGAGGGGCTAGTTGCCTTAGTCACAGCTGGGGAAGTGTGCATCTATACTGGTAACAAGCCCATGCCTGAGTTTAGCAGCCAGTACTGCACACACAAAGTCCTTCCCCTTCCTCCTCTAGAAGGCTTCTTTTTCTCAGAGATGCCTCGTCTGTGTGTGCTATGCTGTGAGCCTTGTCATAGTAAACATCTCTTGCTCTGTTATGCCAGGGAACAAACTAAGGGGTTTGCAGCAGAGCTGGTCAGTGAGTCTGGGTGTTAAAATGCAACTTGGGGTGTTCTCAGGAGCCTGCAAGCAACAACTACTGTTAAAACTGCAGCCCAGGTAGGACAAGGCAATAAAATGAGAGGCTTCAGAGCTACAAGCTAGGGGAAGCTGGACAAGGAGTGAGGTGCTGAAAAAGGAAGGGATGGACAGGGAAGGGAGGAACCCAGAGCCACTGGCAGACCTGGGTTCCCCTTCAGAGGAGAAAGGGTACCCCTAAAAGGAAAGGCAAAGGACTTGTGAACCCCTATATGAAGCGATGCCCAAGACTAGGCATGCAGCCTTCTTGGACTTGGGGCTAGATTTGAACTATTCCCCCAACAGGGGCAAGATAAACTCTATAGGCAGAAATATGCCTGGTTGACAGGGCTGACATGATGACAACCACAGGAAGTTGTCAGCCATTTTTGTGTGTGTATTAGCAGTTGCAATAAAGCCCTTTTGAGGGTAAGAAGTCTCCCTGTCTTTTCCTGAGCTCTGTGATAGCACATTGATAAGCATAATAATAACAGGCATCTGTACCAGGAAACACTCTACTGGTATGTGGTCAGCACAATCTTGCACACCCACCAGGGCAGGTAATCAACAGATTTTGTTCAACAGGCTTGCTAAAAGAAGCAATGAAACCATGCTGCTTCCTGCCAGGCCCTGTAACACATAGTGCCTCTTACTGCATTACAACCCCCCCGCCCTTTTGGATTAAACACTACCTGAGGAAGACCATGATTGCCATTCTGTCTCTTATTTATGGCTTTGAACTTGCTTCTGAGAATGCAGAGGCATCAAGTCATACCAAAACCATGCAAGGACAGTCAAAACGAAAATGAAAATGGTGTGAGTTAGATGGGAGAGCAAATGCCACTGGGAAAGGAGATGATGCTCCCTGAGAGTTGGAAATACAAGTGAAGGAAAGTTGACAACCTAGGGTCACAATGTAACTTGAATTTGGCCTACAAGACATATGCACTAAACTGTACACACTGTAGTGTAGGGTGGGTGGGTAAGTGGGGTATGAGCTCCAGGCAGGGACATGCCAGAACGGAGCGGGGAGTGGCTCACCTTCCCATCCCCCCGCCCCTCCCTTTGCACCTCCCCTACAGCCATAGGTCCCAGCTCCAGTGTGGAAGGCTGACCAGGAGCGCAAGTGTGACTGAGTGAGGCTTCAGTGAAGAGACTTCTGGGAATTGCAATGTCTGTGCTGGAGGGAGATGTCCCCTCAATTTTTTACTGCCAAAAACTGGTGATTTTTTTAGTATGTCAGTGCCAAAAAAAGAGGTGACACTTCCCCTGGGCAGCAGTGAACACCTGTGCCACCACACTGATAACACTACTCATTACACAGCATTGCTACCCACAGCGCTCAGAGTCCTGGGTGTTCAGCTTTGCACAAAATGCAAGTTCATTTTCAAAGCCCTGGAGATTAGTTAGGCTGACACAAGCTATTGCATCACATCTGCACAAGCTGTTCCATCTTCTCACTGTATGAGCCCTGCTGCTCAGCAAGCAGCAATGAGAAACAGACACTCAAAGGAGCTGAACTCTGCCATGGTGGGGAAGGGAAGTCAGGGACTTTATTTCCTTAAGGCCTATTTTTCTGTAGTCCAGCTGCTAAACCATGAAGAAAGGGAGAGGAGAAGAAAGTTGGATGTGGCTGTGCGGAAAAGAAAGGATGCTGAAGATAGCCCTTGGCCACCAACCAGCCCCTCATTCTTTTTTTTTCAATAAAAACAAACAAATAACTTTAAAGAGGCTTTGCATTACTGAACGATGCATGCCAAACCTCAATAACGCAAATGGTTGTGACTATGCCAAAAATCACTCCCCCTTCTCTTTTAGTCTGTACATTGTGTAAATAGGATTGCAACACCCCAGCAGAGGCCCCCTTGCATGCATCTCCAAAGCACCCTGTCCTCTTTATTTATCATACCAAGAGCACAGTAGAAGCAAAACTCTCAGACAAGGGAGATGGATCTCAATTGAGTTTATTTGGTTTGGACAACAGTTTGGGAAAGCTCTTAGTCTGCATGAGGATAGAAACTAAAAAGTGGACATAATATCCTCCAGGGAAAACCTGTTTCTAACCCTTAGACAAAAGATGTTTTCATAATGTAATAAAGCTACATAATCACAAGAGACAGAATGCTGGGACATAATTGCTTAAGTCTACATGGAGGCCTAACAAAGCTTCCCAGTAGTTTTGCAAGGACAAGGTTTGGGGAATGCATTCTCCACAATCTCCTCTCCACTCCACACCCCCTTCCCTCTCCCCCAGTGCACTGTGTCTAGTTTGGGCACACTACGCTCTGGACAAATTGGAAAAAATAGGAAGAGAGCAACACAAGTGAATGGAAGTCTAGAAAAGCAGACAAAGAAAGGCTAAAAGAACAAGGGTTATTTAATGTGGAGAAATGGAGACTGTGGCGGGGGTGGATTTGATAGCAGTCTTCCAATACCTGAAAAGTGATTACAATAAGGATGGTGACAGACTGTTTTCTGTGGCCTCAGTGGACAAGACAAAGGGTAAAAGTTTCAAATTGCAGCAAGGGAAATTTAAATTGGATATTAGCAGGAAGAACTCTCTCACTATGAGTGGTTAATCATTGGGACTACCCAGAGAGGCTGTGGAATCTCCAGCCTGGGAAGGTTTTAAGACAGGGATGTGCAAAATGCGGCCTGTGGGCCGAATGCAGCCCACCAGGCCATTCTATCTGACCTGCAGGGCCCCTAAACATTTAGAAAATTAATATGTATCTGCCCCTGACTGCCTGTCATGCAGCCCTCAATGGCTTGCCAAAACTCTGTGAGTGGCCCTCCTCCTGAAATAATTGCCCACCCCTGTTTTAGGAGCAGGTGAGAAAGATACTTGACTGGGATGGTTCATACAGGAATGACTCTGCTTTGCACCAGGGGGTTGGACTAGAGACTCCCTGAAGTCCCTTTCTGCCCTACTTTTCCATGTTTATTAGTTTTGTTTATCTCACATCAGATGGTTTACTGCATCAGCATTGTAGATCCATCAACATTGCAGCCACAATCAAGAGCAATGGAACCTCATTGTGTCATCTATGATTTTTCAATTCCAGTTCAAAACAAATCCAGCAGGACATGTTTCCTTAAAGTTTAAAACTCATTAGAGAATTACTTGCAATGGCTGAAAATTGTGAAGCCATAAAACAAAGCGGGTGCTTGTTTCCTGCCCGGGGTGCCCAGAATGAACTCTGTCTGAACTCCTTATCAGCTAAACTAGCTTCAAGTAGTACAGCAGTAAGCTAAAATCGTTGCTTCAGAACATTCCAAACATACAGGATTTTTAGAGGATTTTATCTGGTGATAATGTTAGAGATTTTTAAAATTCAATGCAGGTAACACCCATTCTTCATAAACTTCACCTGAGAGGCACCACAGTCAATGGAGTTGGATATACTTGCCATTTACCAAAAGAGAGGTCAGACACTGTACTGCTAATGATTACCCAGAACAGCCTTCCTAGGGAAAAGAGATACAGTTGGCAATACTCTACTTTCAGCTGTGCTAGGGTAAAACCAGTGTTACGCAAGTAAAGTCAGTGGAATTACTCTGGGGTTTATACTGGACAGCAGAATTGGGTGCAGTACATGTACCTTTGTGGGCATGTGCTCTGAAGAGCACAAGTTTCAGGGGAATGTTTTTAAGTCATGAATTGTCCTAGTACATGAAAGGTGAGTGGCCAAGATAGTAATCCTTGGAATGTGGGGGACTGCACGGGGAGGCTAGTACAAGCAAGCCCTGCTCTCTCACACTACCGGCAATAGTCTGTATGCACTATCCCATCTGTAAAATTCATCCCAGCTCTACTACTAATCCTCCACCCTAGCCTGCCGCTTTCACTTATTGCACCTTCCTCTGCTGACTCACTGAATCGTGCTGACTATTAAATGATTCAGACTTTTCTTGTAAAAGGTCTATCTAATAGGAATTGTGTATCAGCAAGTGCATCAACACCGCCCCCCAATACTTTCTGCGGAACGTGTGTGTTACTAAGATGGCCAGAAGCTAATGATTCCACATTAATGAACCTGCTTTTCCTGACAAACATTTCACTGAGATATCCCCAGCCAGCTCTGTGTTACCCCTCTGGGTTTTCCCCCTCTCATCTAGCTGGAAAATTAAACTGAAAATTGCTGTGAAACTTTTCTAATGCCAGCTGCTCAAAAGTCAGGGCAGATCCTCAGCAGATGTATCTCCTCATTGCTCCCCTGAGGTCAGGGTGCCTGGAGATCCACCTTCTGAGAGTATGGCTCTAGGGGGGGTGATAAATAAGATGATGATGAGAACATGATCTGAAAAGATGAAACAATTTTACCGTTTTTTTTTTTTATTTCTGAGAAGTCTGGAGCAGCCTTCAGGATACAGCACAGCCAAGCTACAATGTATAGAAAGAATTGAACTACAAAGCAAAAACCTAATTGCCCATCTCTCATACCAGTCATTAGGGCAGTCAAAGTTACCCATCTAAGACCTGCTATATTCAGGCAATGGAACCACTCCCATTCATTCTGATGGTGCTGGATTGAGACCCAGGGTCTTCACCTGGTTTGGTTATCCAAGAGCTGTTTATCACCCCATTGGCTGCGTCTGGATGACTGCACACATGCCACACATGCAAGAATTCCCCATGTTGCTACTTTACAGCACTGGGGGGCAGGGGGCAGGTGTTGGCCACAGCCTCCCCAACCCCACCTGGGGTAACCTGTGACACACTAGAGCGCACATGCAACAGGTGTATGCCAAAGACAAGTAGCAGTGGCATAACATGTGCCATTGTTACCTGTCCCTGGGGAAACAAATATCCATGCTCCTCTGGACCTGGCCTTTATCTCTATATGACAATCAAAACAATGCCTAGTTCACACCTTGGCCCACCTTCTCACAGGCCAGGCACTGCTGCAGAAGAAGCTGTAGCATTCTGTAGCATATGTTGGTAGCAAAAGAAGGATCAGGGAACGTGTGGGTCCTTTATTGAATGAGGGAAGCAACCTAGTGACAGAGGATGCAGAAAAGGCTGAAGTGCTCAATGCCTTTTTTGCCTCAGTCTTCAAAGACAAGGTCAGCTCCCAAACTACAGCACTAGACAGCACAGTTTGGGGAGGAGGTGAGCAGACAACAGTGGCAAAAGAAAAGGTTAGGAACTACTTAGAAAAGCTGGACATGAACAAGTCCATGGGACTGGATGGGATGTACCCAAGGATGCTGAGGGGGTTGACTGATGCAATTACAGAGCCACTGGTCATCATCTTTGAAAATTCAGTGTGATTAGGAGAGATCCCAGATGATTGTAAAAGGGCAAACAGTGCCCATGTTTAAGAAAGGGAAAAAGAAGGATCCAGGGAACTACAGACCAGTCAACCTCACCTCAGTCCCTGGAAAAATCATGAAGCAGATCCTCAAGGAATCCATTCCTAAGCACTTGGAGGAGATAAAAGTGATTAGGAACAGTCAGCATGAATTCAGTCAACATGGAGCAAGTCATGCCAGATCAACCTGATCAACCTGATTGCCTTCTATGACGAGGAAACTGGCTCTGTGGATGCGGGGAGACTGGTGGATGTGGTATACCTTGATTTTAGCAAAGCACTCTCCCACAACATTCTCGTAAGCAAGCTAAGGAAGTATGGGCTGGATGAAAGGACTGTAGGGTGGATAGAAAACCGTCTGCAGTATTGGGCTCAGAGAGTAGTAATCAATGGCTTGATGTCTAGTTGGCAGCCGGTATCAAATGGAGTACCTCAGGGGTCAGTCCTGGGGCCAGTTTTGTTCAATGTCTTCATCAAAGACCTGGAAAAAGGCATAGAGTACACCCTCAGCAAGGATGCAAATAACAAACTGTGGGGAGTAGTAGATATGCTGGAGGGTAGAGCTAGGATTCAGAGTGACCTAGATAAATTGGAGGATTGGGCCAAAAGGATTCTCGTGAGGTTGAACAAGGACAAGTGCAAAGCCCTGCACTTAGGACAGTACAATCCCATGTACCAGTATAGGCTGGGGGCTGACTGGCTGGGCAGCAGCTCTGCAGAAAAGGAGCTGTGAGGTGATAGTAGACAGTAAGCTGAATATGAGCCAGCAGTGTGCCCTTGTTGCCAAGAAAACTAATGGCATACTGGGCTGCACTGGTAGGTGCATTGCCAGTAGGTCAAGGGAACTGATTATCTGGCCACTCTGCACACCCCGCCACCCCACCGAATCCAGCGTGTCCAACCGCTCGGCACCCCACTCCCTGCCACTACCGCCAGCTTTCTCATGTCTGGGGGCGGTGCCCCACAGATTGATTTAGAAGCCTTAAATGAGTGGAGAGAACAATCCCAAAACCAACTGTTTCCAGTCAGTTCCTACTAGCAACCCCTATGACAGCTGTTGTCTCTTCATCATTTCTATGAAGTTGGCTGAAGTGTTGACTACAATTACAGTACTTCCCAAAGTAGCATCTTTCAGCCACATTGGCTATACAAGTCATCAGCTTCTACATGTTATAAGTTGTGCTCATGCTCTTGGTCGATTATCATTGCCTGGAGATTGACAGGAACATTTTTGTCCTGCTGATCTTCCTAGTGCTTTCAGTGGCCTTTGATACAACTGACCATGAGGTGCTGGCCTGGTGGGTAACTATAGGTCCTCAACACACACACACACCCTACCTATACCCCTTAACACACATCCATACATACACCTACACCCACACCTCAACCACACACACCCCACCCCACCATACTCACACACACATACCCAATACCTCAACCACACACAACCCACCCCCACCATACCCACACACACGTACCCGACACCTCAACCACACACCCACCCACCATACTCCCCACCCCCACCCAGCCACATATATATCCACACCCCACACACACCTACACCTCCCCACACACCCACCCACACCCCACCATACCCATACACACGTCCAGTCCCACACATGCTACACCCTCCACACACATCCACTCATAGACCACACACACACACACACACCCAGTCCCACACACCCTCATATACACCACATACTCCACACACACACCCACACCATACCCACAAACCCCCCAACCACACCCCCCACAATATAAACAAACCCCAACCCCCTCCAAAAAGGAGAACTTCCTGGGCAAGGGGAGAGACTTCCAGTGGCAAAGGTCAGGGATTAGGGAGCAGGAATTCTGGTCACAAGGTGGTGACCAGGGGGCAGGGCACCTGCCAAGGGGTGAGGCTACCCTTTTGGCCCTTGACACCTCATCAAAACTCGTTAAGTGGACCTCCGGCTGAAATAATTGCCCGCCCCTGGATTAAAAGAACCCATTCTTGCAGATTTTGATCTGGCCACCATCATCTCTGCCTCCATAGCCTTGGGGCAAGAATACTGCAACGTGTTTCACATGGGGCTGCCCTTGACAAATGTCCAGAAGCTGCAGCTGGTGAAGAGCACTGAGGCTCATCTTCTGTCAGGGGAGGGTCTCCAGGATCATGTAACTCCAGCACTCCAGAGTTTCCCTGACTCCCAACAGCTTTCTGGGCACAGTTCAAGGTACTGGTTTTGAAGTATGAGGTACTAAAATAGTCTGGCCCCTATGTACCTAAGGGGCTGTTTTTCCCTTATGCTCCACTGCATTCCCTAAGGTCAATCAAAAGCAACTTCCTCCAGGTATTATCAATGCACTAACCTTGCTTGGTGAAAACAAACAGGAGGCTGTTCGTGGTAATCTTTCTTCTGTTCTGAAACTCCCCATGCATTGAGGCTTGTCAGAGCCTCAGCCTGGAAATCTGGAAGCGCTGTAAGTCCTTTCTATTTCAGCAGGCATTCAGCAGGCAAGTCTAAACTGGGATACCGCTCATTGGGTGTTTGCTCCGTACAGAACTCTATTGGCTTTTATAAGTTATTTGGTCTCTCCTGCATTTTTCTCTTGTTTGCTTATTTTGCAAGTCATTTTGCCTGGAGCCTTTGTAGGGATGGGCTGTATAGACCTCCAAGAAATAACCAAATGAAACCACAGTAGAGCAGCAGAGCAGAGCACTGTGCAGCACTAACTGCCTGCTCCAACTCCACTGAGTGCGAGGAAGCCAGTCACAGATAAAACCTGTACTCTGGCCTAGATGCTCAGCAGTTTTCTAGATATCAGCCTATGTGTAATGTTTTTCCCCTTATTGTCCCAGGTGCCAGCCTCACAACTTAGCCATCCTTACATTCTCCTCCCCAACCCCTACAAGGTCTTCATTTCACCACTGGTGAGTAAAAAAAAATCCTTCTGAGCCTACCATGGACTTGTTCCCTCAACCCCAAGGACCCTGGGCCCAATTCTGCTTATGTATGCTGATGTAAATCCACTGCCTGGTGGTTTGGGATATAAGCAGGCTCAGGAATTAGCCAGATGTCAGTCAAAAAAACAGAAGGGCCTTGTAGGATCCAGAAGACCTGCTGGTACAGATTAAACAGCCAGTGTGGGCAGCCAGAATAGGTCGGGGCCTTCAGGAAATCACCCACATTGTGCTAATGCTTGGAGAGCCAGGCTGAGGAGCCTGTGCTTTGGGCTTTGTTCCTATACTGTTCAGGGCTGTGGATCTGCATGCAGAGACCTGCAGTATCTGCAAAGACAACTCCTGTTCAGTGCAATTTTAAAAACTCCTGATGAGGTCACTAGTACACAGAAGCAGAGGGGATATTTCTTTTCCAAGGCTGTCTGAGAGCAGCTTTGTCTCTTTCCATAACTGTGGTTCAACAGTGTTTGTCTCAGATGATAGAGCAAAATGGGAATTTTGAGATATCCTCTGGAAGAGGATTTAAAAGCAAGCAAAGCCTTCCAGGAATTCACAGCCAATGAAACCACTAACTACTTACTCAGAGTGAGTCTAGTCAGAGCAGTCAGGCTGGCCCCACAAGAACCTTAGCAAATCATCAATGAGGTCTGCACCACAGGTGTGTTCACTATCCCTTGTAGTGAGAATTTTCTGTAGTTTTCCTTTTGGACTAGGGACAGACATTAAAAAAGCTGGAGTCTGAATTGATTCAATCTCTGCAGGTCAGTCTCACCTGCAAAGACTGAACCGATTTGCAAGCGAATAAACATTCACTTTTGGAACTGGGCCATGTTAAAGCCATTGAACAGTATAATTTGCTCATTCTTAGGGATCTATCCAACTCGAGGAGGCAGCCAGCCAATTTTGTGGGCAGATTGCAGGGCCAGCTGCCATTTTTGAGGGCTTATCATGGTTGTGTGTGTGTCCCGTCCCCTGTCCCCCTCCATGCTGACTTCCTGCCCCTGGGGCAGGGGGCTGGACTCGATGATCTTCCGAGGTCCCTTCCAGCCCTAATGTCTATGAACCTATGAACCTATGAAATGCAGGCACATGTCTGCAGTGGGTCAGGCTACAAGCTGGGGGTTGCTAGAGCAGCCCTCCCTTCCCTTCAGCAGCAGCCACAAGGCTGGAGGGAAGCTGACCAGGAGGCATAGCCAGGCCCCTGGCAGGGGTTAAGTATGATTGGGGAGGGGTTTAAACTCCTACCCTGGCCTGTAGGGACCCCAGCCCGGGTGTATCTGGAGGGGGAGGGGGGAAGCAGCCCTTGCCAGGCTTGTTTCCAAGGACAGACACCGGCTGGGGCAGTGCCTCAGGAGACGGGGGTGGGGAGGGAATTACATTCCCCTGTCTCCAGGTGGGCATGGGACCCCAAGCCAGGATCTTCCCAACTTTCCCCTCTGCTCCTGCTTGGGTTGCAGGGGGCCTGGCCACAGCCAGTCAGCATGGCCCTGCTATACATCCAAGGCTGGGGCGGCAGCTGCAGCTGGGGCTGCAGGACTGAGCTGAGCCAGCCTATGGGTGCTGCTGAGGGTTGATGTGTAAGAGCCAGGCAGGGCTGAGACATGGGGGCCAGGCCCTTCTCAGCGGGCTGCAGCTTGGGCTGGGGCCATAGGGGTTGTCCAGCCAGATTGCTCTGGGCTCCCCATGCCTAGCCCGGGTAGGGCTGTCAAGGAGCTGCAGCCAGCTGGGAAGGCACAGCCCAGCAGCCCAACCCGGCAGCACAGGTGGGGGCTGGCCAGGTAGACGGCTGCCCAGGCTGGCTCAGTGGAGCCAGCAGGCCTCAAGCCCAGCAGTCGCCTGCTGCAGCCGCCACCAGACCCTCTGTCCTGTGCAGCACCTGGCGCCTGCAGTCGCATCACAAGCTGCGGGCTAGCTGGGACCAAGTGGGCTGTTCTACCCCACTCACCTCCAGCTGCTGCTGCTGCTGCCACCCCCATCCCTGCCACACTGAGCTGCGCTGCTCTGGGTGGGCAGGCGGAAAGCTCCCCCTGCCCCAAGAGTCACTGCATGAGGCGGAAGGAGCAGGAGCAGCAGCTGGAGGTGAGGGGAGCAAAACAGCCCTGCTGGGTCAAGCCAGTTTCCCCTCACCTCTAGTGGCTCCAGCTCTCGGCTGCTTTCCACCCACTTCAATTGCCTAGTGTCATGAGCAGCCCCTGCGGGTGGGCATGGTGGGTGGAAGGCAGCCAGAGATGGAGCCAAAGTGCCATGTACTGGGCAGGAGTTGCTGGGCTGAAGCTTCCCGCCTGACCATCCAGAGTGGTGCAGTGTGGCAGGGGCAAGGGCTGCAGCAGCGGCAGCTGGAGATCAGGAGTTCAAAACATCCAGCCAGCCCTGAACAGCCTGCACCTTGTGATGCAGCTGCAGGTGCCGAGTGCTGCACAAGACAGAGGGCACGGTGGTGGCTGTGGTGGGCAGCAGCCAGCTCGGGGTCCACCAGTGCCTCTGAGCTGGCCTGGGCAGCCTGCTACTCAGTCAGCCCCTACCTGTGCCGCTGGGCTGGGTTGTCACAGAACCGCAGCCTCTGGAAAGGGCCATCCCCAGCTGGCTGCAGCTCCTTGACAGCTCCGCCTGGCCTGGGCATGGGGAGTTAGGAGCGATCTGGCCATGCAGCCCCTGCAGTCCCAGCCCAAGCCACAGCCTGCTGGGAAGGGCCTGGCCCCAGCGGCCCAACCTGGGCTGGCCCCTCCACGTCTGCCCTCAGCAGCACCCACAGGCCAGCCCGGTTCAGCCCCACAGCCTCAGCCTCAGGCGAGTCAGGCGGATGGTGGGGCCATGCTGGCTAGCTCTGGCCATGCTCCCTCCCCTGCCACTGGAGTGGGGGGTGGGGAATGGCTTACAAGGGCTGCTGTGCCCTAGCCAGGCAGGCCTGAGCTGCTGGTGGGACAGGGGATGGAGGGGGAGATTAAATCCCCATTGACATACCCAATCTATAGAGACATTGGACAAGCCAGATCCAACTAATGTGCTGCCTCTTCTGGGCATGCACTAGGCTTAGCATGGAAATGCACCGAGTTTAAAGTAAAGCACCATTTTTTGTTTGCTTGTTTGTTTTAAAGTCTGCAAGCTGCCAAAGTGTTCAGAACATGGAGATCTTCCCTCCAGTCCTGCCTTCCCTCCTCGCACCTCGCTTGATAGACTGATCTCTTTACATGCTGGGCCAGATGCCTTGGATGGTGTAAATCAGCACTCTCCTTTGAGGAAATGTATGTGTGTGCACTGTGCTCACACACTCAAAACCCCACCCAAAAAGCACAAAGTAAAACCTAGGCTGTTTGTATTTGGGGAGCTCACAACCTCTTTGGATGACAGCAGGCTGCTACATTAAGAACAAGCCCTCACTCTTTGCTGTGGCTTTTACTTCTAAGGGCACCACTTCCTTGATCAGCCGCAGCACAGATCTGTCTGAACTAGCTGACATATACAACTGCAGCAAACCCGCATCTGTGCAGGGAGATAAAGAACTCAACTTTCTGGAGAATCTGGGTTCTCTTGTATAAATGGGGTGCTAAGAAGAGCAGGAGACTCAACATTCACTACAGCAGTGGTTTTCAACCTGGGGTCTGCAGACTATGTTTAAGGCATCCACAAAAGATGACTGTGATCAGTCAAAAGTACATGAATGCCCACACTAAATTCCAAGGGGACTGCACCTCCATTTGAAATTTTTTAGGGGTCTGCAAATGAAAAAATTAAAACCAGTAGAGATCTCACCAAACTACTCTAACCGGTATAACAGACAGTCCAAATGACTGACCAAGCCTGCTTTTCAGTTTGCTGCTACATAGCCCTCTCTATGTCACACACAAAGTTAGCAGAAGATATCTTGCTCCGTTCTAGCTAACTTTGGCTCCCAGCTCTTGCAAACTCCAGGGGATGGAGGAGGTCTCCAATTATTCTCTTCCCTTACTTCAAAACTGGTCCTGGCAGCAACTAACATACCCTATTTGCTTTTCTTTCACTTGCATTTCAGATCTGAAAGCACTGGAGAAAGGGGAATTTCCAGACAGCAACACCAATCCAGGCTCTTGCAAAATTCTCTCCTGGAGCTTCAGCTGAATGCATACTTGCTCACTTTCAAAGGTAACAGCTCTTCCCTTCAGGTAGCAACTTCTCCCCTAGCCATTTCACACCCTGTGCTGTGGATGCAAACTAACCTTTTGGTCACATGGGGTACCTATACATGTGCCTGACACCTGCACCGATACATGCTAATTAGCATGCCTTGGAGCAGATTCAGTTAATGGGAGTCTGCTGCAGCATGTTAATTAGCACACTCCAGTAGCCTTGTATTCATAGATTCATAGATGTTAGGGTCGGAAGGGACCTCAATAGATCATCGAGTCCGACCCCCTGCATAAGCAGGAAAGAGTGCTGGGTCTAGATGACCCCAGCTAGATGCTTATCTAACTTCCTCTTGAAGACCCCCAGGGTAGGGGAGAGCACCACCTCCCTTGGGAGCCCGTTCCAGACCTTGGCCACTCGAACTGTGAAGAAGTTCTTCCTAATGTCCAATCTAAATCTGCTCTCTGCTAGCTTGTGGCCATTATTTCTTGTAACCCCTGGGGGCGCCTTGGTGAATAAAACCTCACCAATTCCCTTCTGTGCCCCCGTGATGAACTTATAGGCAGCCACAAGGTTGCCTCTCAACCTTCTCTTCCTCGTAGGGCTTGGTCTGCAGGCCCTTAACCATACGAGTGGCCCTTCTCTGGACCCTCTCCAGGTTATCCGCATCCCTCTTGAATTGCGGTGCCCAGAATTGCACGCAGTACTCCAACTGTGGTCTGACCAGCGCCCGATAGAGGGGAAGTATCACCTCCTTGGACCTATTCGTCATGCATCTGCTGATGCATGATAAAGTGCCATTGGCTTTTTTGATGGCTTTGTCACACTGCCGACTCATGTTCTTCTTGGAGTCCACTAGGACTCCAAGATCCCTTTCCACTTCCGTGCCCCCCAGCAGGTCATTCCCTAGGCTGTAGGTATGCTGGACATTCTTCCTCCCTAGGTGCAGCACTTTGCATTTCTCCTTGTTGAACTGCATCCTGTTGTTTTCTGCCCACTTGTCCAACCTGTCCAGATCTGCTTGCAGCTGTTCCCTGCCCTCCGGCATGTCCACTTCTCCCCATAGCTTTGTGTCATCTGCAAACTCGGACAGAGTACATTTCACTCCCTCGTCCAAGTCACTGATGAAGACATTAAAGAGTATCGGTCCAAGGACCGGGACCCCACTGCCCACACCCTTCCAGGTCGAAACCGACCCATCCACCACGAGTCTCTGGGTGCGACCCTCCAGCCAATTCGCCCCCCGCTGGACTGTGTAGTCATCCAAGCCACAGCCTCTTAACTTGTTCACCAGTATGGGGTGAACAATTCAGCAACCCTGTGCTTCAAAATAGCCGTGGAGGCACTTTAAAAACAAGCTTTGGTTAAAGCATCCCTGCTGTCATTTTGAAGCATGGGATGCCGAATACAAGAGATGCTGTGGGCACTTTAATTAGAACGGGTCCTAAGAGCCCCACTAATTAAATGCCCCTCGCAGAGCACGTGTAAAAACGCCCATGGTTTCCTATTCTGAGAGCAGGGCAGGAGCTCAGAATGTTAATCACAGGGTGCTTGTACCATGATGGTTGTCACAACGTGCATGTGACAAAAATCATTTGTGTGGCTTAATGGCATCACACATTACACATGCACCAGTTTAGGGGGTTTTAGATGAGTTTGCATCATTGCAAACTAAACTATATCCCAATGTAGTTTAGTGTGCAACACTGCAAATTGCAACGATGCAGCTGTCAGCTTGCCCCTGCCGCAGGAGAGGTAGGCAGACTACAGGAAAAAAGGATTGGGCCCCATGCCACTTCTGCCTTCAGCAGGCTCCTGCGGCCAGCAGGGCAGCTAGGGCTGCCCAGGAAGGGGCTGGCTTACCCCTGGGGCAGCATGGGGAGGCGGCAGGAGGGCCGCTGGGTGTGCTGGTGGCTGGAGAGGGCAGCAGGGATGGTGCATGGGGTGCAGGAAGGCAGCAGGAGGGCAGCTGGGTTTGCTGGTGGCCGAGAAGGTTGTGGGGACAGTGCATGGAAGCCCAGGTGGGCTGCTGACTGCCCAGGTGCTGCCCCAGCTCAGAGGTGCCTGATCCAATACTTCCCTGAGGCCACCTAGGCTTCCAGCACCCTGTGCACTGTCCCCGCTGCCTTCTCTGCCTGCCAGCATGCCCAGCTGCCATCCTGCCACCTCCCTGCGCTGACCCAGGGGCAAGCAGAGTGTGCTGGCAGTCAGAGAAGGCAGAGGGGATGATGCATGGGGTGCTGGAAGCCTAGGTGGACTTGGGGAAGCATTGGATCGGGTGCCTCCGAACTGGGGCAGCACCTGGCCAGCCAGCAGCCCGCCTGGGTTTCCATGCACTGTCCCCACAACCTTCTCCGGCGACCAACAAACCTAGGCACCCTCCTGCTGCCTTCCTGCACTACCCCAGGGGCAAGCCAGCCCATTTCCAGGCAGCTTCAGCTGTCTTGCTGGCTACAGACGCCTGCTGAAGGCAGAAGCAGTGAGAGGCCCAATTCTTTTTTTTAGCAGAGTCTGCCCGCCTCTCCTGTGGCCAGGGGGCAAGCTGCTGGCAGGCCAAGCAGCCTCTGAGCTGCAGGGGGCCCTGGTCCTTCCCTCCATGGTGGTAGCACCCCCAAGAGCTGCCCAGGTGGGCTGCTAGCAGACTGGGTGCTGCCCCAGCTCGGGGTTGAGGAAGAGTTGGATTGGGCCGGGTGCTGCTAACAAGCTCAGGCAGTACCAGGCCCACTAGCAGCCTATGCCAGTGGCCCCAGGAGGTACCACCACCACGGAGTGAAGGACCAGGGCCCTCTGAAGCTCAGGGGCCACTCAGCACACCGGCAACTCGCCCCCTGACCACAGGAGAGGTAGGCAGGCTCCACCAAAAAAAAAATATAACGCTATAACGTGACAGAATAAATTGAAATGGTGGATTTCAATTAAAATTGTGAGCAGGCTGAGGGGGATCAGGGATGCAGAGGATGAAATTGATGCCTATCTCTGTTCTCTGCAGGCCAGGTCACCCACTGTACAGCCCCCACAGGAGACGCATCCAACGCAGGAGTGGCAGAAGGTGTCCAGATCCAGAGCTGCTCGGCCTAGAGTGGTGGAAGCTCCCCAGGTACACCTGGGGAACAGGTTTGAGGCCCTGGCAGCTGTGACAGAGGAAGACAGAGCAAATGCCTCTGGCGGGGACGATGCCACTCCCCACGCGACATGGAATGGGCAGAGAATGAACACCAGCAAGAAGAAACACCGGGTCCTCGTCATCGGAGGCTCCATCCTACAAGGACTGGAAGGTCTCATCCGCCGGCCTGACCCCATGACATGGGAGGTCTGCTTCATGCCTGGGGCTCGGGTTCGGGACATCGCGGAGAGGATCCCGGCCTACATCCGACCTGCAGACCAGTACCCCATGGTTGTCATCCACGTGGGAACAAATGACACAGCCAGGGGCAACCCTAACCGCATTATGAAGGACTTCGAGGCTCTGAGGGCCAAGCTTAAGGAGATGGGGGCGCAGGTGGTATTCTCCTCTCTTCTTCCGGTGAGTAGGCAGGGACGGTGACACGAGGCCTGCACTGGAGAGGTCAACCAGCGCTTATGGAGATGGTGCCGCCAGGTGGGCCTTGGGTTCCTAGATAATGACACATGCTTTCAGGCAGGGGACTTGCTGGGGTGGGATGGGCTTCACCACTCTCCTAAAGGCAAGCGTATCTTCTCTTCCAGGTTGACTGATCTCATATGGCGAGCTTTAAACTAGCCTTGCCGGGGGAGGGGGCCGCAGGAAGACACCACCTGAGCAAGGCAGGTGACACATGCAAGGAGTGCCCAGGTAAGAAACAGGGGTCCAGATAGTCTTCCTAATCAGGGGGTGGCATGCACAGCTATGCAAGGCCTTAAATGCCTATATACCAATGCTCGTAGTATAGGGAACAAACAGGAGAAACCCGCCCTCAGAATAGCCAGTTCAAACTCAGACATAGTAGGAATTACAGAAACGTGGTGGGATTCATCCCATGACTGGGCAGTTAGCATTAGGGGCTATAGACTCTACAGGCGGGATAGAGAAGGAAGGAAGGGACAGGGTGTGGCGCTCTATGTCAAAGAGCAATACACATCCTCTGCCAGCAAAATGGGGTCAGAGGAGGGGCAAGCTGAAGTGCTCTGAGTCAAAATACAAGGGGGTTGTGGGGAGAGGGATTTAATGGTGGGGGTCTACTACAGACCCCCCAACCAAGGGAGGAGCTGGACTGGGAATTTTTGGGCCAGCTTGCAGAGGCACTTAAGGCAAGGGATGCAGTTGTCATGGGTGATCTAAATTACCCGGACATCTGCTGGGAGGAACAGTCAGCCAGGTCAGACTGTTTCAGGAGGTTCCTGGCTGAGATACAGGACCTCCACTTAACCCAGGAGGTGCACAGTCCCACCAGAGGAAATGCCCTGTTGGACCTGGTCCTGGCCACAGACGATGATCTGGTAAAGGGGCTCCAGGTCCTTGACCACCTGGGTGATAGCGATCATTGCTTGCTGGAATTCATCATCCAGCGCAGGGTGTCAAGGGCCTGCAGCAAAGCATTAGCCCTAGACTTCAAGAGGGCCAACTTCAACGAGTTGAGATTGGTGGGAGAGGCGCTGGGGTTCTCAAGGGCAGAGGAACTCAGTGCCCAAGATGAGTGGTCGTTTCTTAAGGAGACGATACTCAGGGCCCAAGGGGTGACGATCCCAACAAGAAGCAAGGGGGGTAAGAGTGCCCAAAAGCCCCCCTGGCTCACCAAGGACGTCTGGGAATGCCTGGTTGCCAAAAAGGCGGCGTACACCCAGTGGAAGGGGGGGGCTATCTCCAAAGAGGAGTAGCCCTCCACTGCTCGGGCCTGTAGGGGGGCTGTTAGGAAAGCTAAGGCAGACATAGAGCTAGGACTAGCGTCCAAGATCAAAGATAATAAAAAGTCCTTTTCCAAATATATAGGGAGGATGAAGAAGGCACCGGCAAACGTGTGGCCCCTGCAAGATACACTGGGCAATCTGGTGGTTGTGCCAGAGGAGAAAGCAGACCTGTTTAACAAATTCTTCACCTCCGTTTTCTTGTGCAGGGACTGGGATGCCCCCACCGTGATTCAAGATGGACTCGAGGGGAACGCCTCCAGGCCTAAGGTTGAGGAGGACGGGGTTAGAGTGCTTCTGGAGAGGCTGGACGTGTTCAAATCAGCAGGTCTGGATGCTCTCCAAGCCAGGGTGTTGAGGGAGCTAGCAGGGGTTATTGCAGGGCCCTTGGAAGATAGCCAATGTGGTCCCCATCTTTAAAAAAGGGAGGAGGGAGGACCTGGGCAACTATAGGCCCGTCAGTCTTACCTCAATCCTGGGGAAGTTCTTTGAGACGATCATCAAGGAGCACATCTGTGATGGGCCGGCATCGCGGATGATGCTCAAGGGCAACCAGCACGGTTTAATTAGGGGCAGGTCATGTCAGACTAACCTGATTGCCTTTTACGATCAGGTCACAAAAGCATTAGATGCAGGTGTCGCCGTGGATGTAGTCTTTCTGGACTTCAGCATGGCCTTTGACACTGTCGACCACCCCATCCTCATTAAAAAACTAGGCGACTGTGGCATTGACGCCTACACAGTCAGATGGATTGCAAATTGGCTGAAGGGTCGTACTCAGAGGGTGGTAGTGGATGGGTCATATTTGACCTGGGGGGAAGTGGGCAGCGGAGTCCCCCAGGGCTCGGTCCTTGGGCCCGCACTGTTCATTTTCTTTATCAGCAATTTGGACAACAGGGTGAAAAGCAACCTGTTCAAATTTGCTGGTGATACCAAAATTTGGGGTGAGGTGGGCATGCTAGCAGGGAGGGAAAGACTGCAGCAAGACCTGGAGAGGTTGCAGGGGTGGGGGCTAACAAAAACAGGATGCATTTCAATACTGACAAGTGCAAGGTGCTGCACTTGGGCAGTAGTAACCGGCAGCACACTTATAAGATGAGAAACTCCCTTCTTCAGGGCACAGAGGCAGAAAGGGATCTTGGAGTCATCGCTGACTCCAAGATGAACATGGGCCGACAATGCGAGGTCACGGTCGGCAGGGCTAACCGGACCTTATCGTGCATCCACAGGTGCATCTCAAGTAGGGCCAAGGAGGTGATCCTCCCCCTCTATGCCACACTGGTCAGGCCACAGCTGGAGTACTGTGTCCAGTTCTGGGCACCCCACTTCAAGAAGGATGTGGACAACATGGAGAGGGTCCAGAGGAGGGCCACCCGCATGATCCGGGGACAGCAGGGCAGACCCTACAGTGAGAGGCTACGGGACCTGAACCTGTTCAGCCTTCACAAGAGAAGGCTGAGGAGGGACCTGATGACCGTCTATAAACTCACTAGGAGGACCAGAAGGGTTTGGGGGAGACCTTGTTTCCCCTAGCGCCCCCCGGGATAACAAGGAATAACGGCCACAAGTTGTTGGAGAGTAGGTTTAGATTAGACATCCATAAGAACTACTTCACAGTCAGGGTGGCTAGGATCTGGAACCAACTTCCAAGGGAGGTGATGCTGGCTCCTACCCTGGGGATCTTTAAGAAGAGGCTCGATGCCTACCTGGCTGGGGTCATTTGAGCCTAGTTTTCCTCCTGCCCAGGCAGGGGGTCGGACTTTAAGATCTACAAGGTCCCTTCCGACCCTACTTCTATGATTCTATGAAAAACCCAGACAATTATTGTTACTTGAGTGGGTCAGGAAAATAAGTGTGTGTTAGATCAAAGAATGTCTTTGATCTTTTTGCCATACCATATGCTCTACCTACAGCCCCAGGCATGTACTTCCCTCTCACCCTCCATCCCTACAATAGCAGCTGCAAAATGTATCTGCCATGCTGAAGCAAGATTTGCAGCTGCCTAGAAAGATAAAGAAGGTCAGTTAAGAGTCAGAAGCAGACCCTCTGGCTGCTCTAGTTCTTATAGAGAGGTATTTTAAACAGGATGCCCAACCTTGAATATGGATACTCTGATCAGTATTTAGGGTAATGAAAGTGCTGGTGGACACTGTACATGAACCATGGGTTGCAATATCATGATTAACATATAGCCTACACTCCTTGAGCAAGGAAAGTGTTAAGCATTATATTAGAGGCAACAAAGGGAAAAAACCCACCTTTCTGAGAAACAATAAAGGGTGGAAAAATCAGAAGAAAGCAAAGAGGAAATGTCTGATCCCAAACAATACAGTTCACTTACTGCCATCTTGCAAAGATCCAAGAGACAAAGCCCACTGGGAACGAGGAGAATGAAATGCCAAAAGTGTTAGGAAAACAACACTGGGCACCTCTGCTGTTGAGTAACAGAAGCCACAAGCACTATTCACTGGCTCCTTCTGGAGTCCTTTGACTATAGTTCTACCAGGAAACCTTCATGTTTTTATGCATCACCATACCTCCTAACCACCTACCACACAGTTTCACATGGATTTGAATCTGTTGCTAGACCACAGGGGCTCCAGACCCCGCCACGAGTCCCACAGCCAAGGATGGTCACAGTGCATCCATCACGGCACAGGGCATGTTCCCTAGCCACAATACTCTTGTCCTACAAAGTGCTGCTTCTGTGAAGCTTCTACCAGCACACAAACGAGCAAGATCTCTGCCTGCCCCTCCATCTATTATAGTGTCCAAGTCTGATCACCTGAACCTAGTGGCAGAAGGGGCTTTCCTTGCTTCTCTGAAAACTTGTTTCAAATTGACAGAGAAAATGACTTGGACTGTGTCTGCACTGCACTTCGTAGTGAGAACAGCAGGCACAGACTCGGGCCAGCTGTAACTGAGTTTCCTGGTTACCCACGCAGCAGTGAAGTTGATACTGATTTCCAGGCAGCCTTCCACAGCACATATTGAAGCCAATATGGCTGTGGTTTCACTGAGCTAGCCTGATGTAAGCTGGCACAGGTAGCCTACACATGTTGCAGTCACATCTCCTGGCAGATGAGAATAGGATGGGGTTCAAGGTAGACAAATGCAGAGTGCTGCACCTTGGGAGAAGGAATCCACAGCATGCATGCAGGCTGGGGAGTTCCCTTCTTGAAAGCACAGAGGCGGAAAGGGATCTTGGAGTCATTATTGACTCCAAGATGAACATGAGCCGCCAATGCCAGACCGCAGCCAGCAAGGCCAACCATACCTTGTCACGCATCCAAAGGTGCATCTCAAGCCAGTCCAGAGAAGTGATACTCCCCCTCTATGTGACTTTGGTCAGGCTGCAGTTGGAGTACTGCGTCCAGTACTGGGCGCCGCACTTCAAAAGGGATGTGACCAGCCTGGAGAGGGTTCAGAGGAGGGCCACCCGCTTGGTAAGAGGGCAGCAGGACAGGCCCTATGAGCAGAGACTGAAGGACCTGAACCTGTTCAGCCTCAGCAAGAGGAGGCTGAGGGGGGACCTGGTGGCTGCCTACAAACTCATCAGGGGAGATCAACAGCAAATAGGCAGAGCCCTTTTCTCCCCAGCACCATGTGGGGTGATGAGGAACAATGGTAATAAGCTGATGAAGAATAGGTTTAGGTTAGAGATCAGAAGGCAATATTTTACGGTTAGGGTGGCCAAAATCTGGAACCAACTTCCCAGGGAAGTGGTCCTTGCCCCTACCTTGTGCAAATTCAAGAGGAGGTTGGATGATCACCTGTCTGGGGTCTTGTGAACCCAGCATTCATTCCTGCCTGTGGCAGGGGGTCAGGCTAGATGATCTGTTCAGGTCCCTCCTGACCCTAGCTACTATGAAACCAGGATCTGGATAGCCTCTTGGTATGTAAAAGTGCTCCATCAACCACATCAACAAGTCTCACTGCTCTGCCTTGGTATAGAGCAGTACAACACACTGGCTATACAGACCTAATTACCAGCCACAAAATCCAAGAAGTTACTAGCCACCTTCTGCCTATCAAATCAGAAGGGAAACAGTGGACATGTTTGGGGCATATCTTGGGCCTCCCAAGTATGTCCTGGGGACCAACATGCAGGCTCTCACAGGCAGCCTTCAAAATGAGCGCTGACAGTTGAGAGGAGCAGAGGCCATCCAAGAGAAGCCTTATAAGCTATCTTTAGCCAGCAGGACACAGCACTCGACCACCACATCATACAGGAGCTGGAAGCAGGAAGCAAACAGAAGTAAGAGAGACTACATTCTGCCCCATGTGCCAATCTTGGCACAAGAATAAGAGTGGGAGAAGGGAGGGTATGTTTCTGTTTCTACCAGGAGTGAAAAATAATTCAACCAGAGGCTGCTGGAAAATTAACATTTTATAAGAACGAAATTGCAGAAGTGTCTTGGAACACAGAAAACAAATGGTGTTTGGGGGTTCATCATAGGCATCTCCATGGCCTAGCCTCTTTCAACAGACCATACCTTTGGAAATGGACGAGTCAAGTATTGACAATGAACTGGGGAAGAAAGTGGTCCCCTGTTTGGGGACCTAGTAAGGAGTCAGGTTAGCCAACAGCTTTAAGGGTTTTGTCCACAACAAAAGGGTGACACTTAAGTAATTCATTTTCAGCAGAGACAAATAAACATATATTTAAAAAACAACTAAGAGTCACCAAACATCTTAAATTATGGGCCCCAAAAACCCACTGGAGTGGGGTGGGTTGCTTTTGAACTTGGGGGGAAAGAAGAGCTTGTTTTGATATACTTTCTTATACTGTATTTTCTTATTCTGACATATTTCAAGCTGCCCTGAGCCTTTTTTGGAGGCGGAGGAGGGGGAAGGCAGTTTAGAACTCAAATAAATTAATAAAATACATTTTTTCTGAGCCAGCATAGATCCCCTGCATTTATAGAGGACTCTCAATCTTGTTTTGCTTTCTCTGACCCCATGGCTGCTTCCCAGAAGAACAGACCAGAAGTGTGAAAGTACTTGCTCTTGCATACTCTCTCAATACCCTGGTAAACAATTTCAGAAAGCGACCCCCTCGAGCCAGAGTTGATCTATCCCCTTTTGTGATCCCTGGATTTGGCCCAAGTTACTGCCAATCTAATTGCCTCCTACCAGCCTCTTCTGTCTCTGCCTATGACAAGGCTTCCTTGGCTAAGCAAATGCACCCTTTCTGAGTAGTCCCCAGTACCTCGGAGTCAGGTGGACCCTCATATGCTCATGGGCTGGGAGCAATGGCAGACCTACCACTCCCCCCCCAGTTCTGTGAAGGCCTGGAGTTCATTCAGAGTCAAAGGCCTGGGGGCAAGGACATCAAGGCTCAAGCACAGAAGAGGCACTCACTAAGGGCTGCTTTAGCACAGCTGTCTCCACGAGGAGTCAGAGCCTTTCTACAAGATGATCTAAACCTGGAATTCAGAATTAACCGCATTTGTTCCTCAACCCCGCACAGGGGAAAACATGCTGTGCCCTTGCCCACAGATTTTATTGTGGTTCTTTTCTGATCCATTTATTCCAGTGACCAGGTGCACCTCCCTGAACACACACAACCCTCCCAGTCACCCCCACCAATACCCTCTAGCACAGCCCAGTCCAGTTCTGCTCTGGCACAGATCTCTCAATGTTGGTTCTTTTCCGATTCACTTGTTCCTCTGGCGAGGTGCTTCATCCTCAAGTTACCAAGGACCAACATAAACATAGAAAAAACCTGTCTCTCCCCTCTTTCCAGGCCCAAACAACTCTTCACCCCAACCCTTTCTACTGCAATGAAAGAAAGCAAAATCTTGCACTTTCCTGAGCTCAGGCAAGCCCCAGCTGGTCACTGGCAACCAGGCAAGACAGATCCCTTCCTATCGGACCTATCTTTCTGTAGGGAGACTCTGAGAGGGAAGTTTTTCTTGGTTTCCAGCCTGCAGCCTCTTCTCTCCCAGTAAGCACCAGAAAACCCTTCTACTTCCCCTCCCAGCCAGTCCCCAACTGAGTGTGGCTTTTGTTCTACTCTATAGGGATCTGACACAGGGCTGATTAAGGCCCAAAGAACCCATTCGCTTAGTTCTGGGCTGGGACATCACATTTTTCTTAATTCAGAAATAAAAGCTATTCAATCCTAAAAGATAGGGCTGCTCTTTGCACACACAAAATAGGGAAACACACTGTACTGTAACATTCAAAAATTGTAAGTGGCCTGAGGTATCCAGTTCTAAATAGCTGGAAAGTGCCCAGCTTTCTAAGAATTGGATTTAGCACCTAAAGAAAATAGGGACCTTTAAATTGTTTCCAGCTAGGCACCTAGAAGCAACAGCCACTTCCCAAAATTTTGATGTTAAAAGCCTTCCTAAGCACAAGGGTGCTTAGAGCCTGAGAGCATTTGTATTCCCCAGATGTCACCTAGAAAGGCAAAAGCACAAGGAAGTTCTGGAACCAGTTAAGCATTTAAGCACAAGGGGAGGTTTGGTGCTTCCCAGGGCTTGGAAGGCAGCCCTGCTGTCACATTGCAGCTGGCCTTGACTGTTCAATCTGAAGACTATGAGCCTTATTTTCTCACAGTTCATCTTCAATCTCTTCTGCATAACAAAGCCAGTTACTGGCAATACGAACTCTTCCCCTGAAGCTGCTAAAAAGTTTTTTGGACCAAAAGTTTGAAATAACAAAACTGTTTGTTTGAGAATAAAGGACAAGAGGTTGTTTTCTTGGGGGTGGGGGGGAAGAGGGGGGAGATATTTTTGTTAAAAACAACAAAAGGGTGACACTTAAGTAATTCATTTTCAGCAATATTATTTATAACATTATTTTTTTTCCCCAGTGATCAGCAACCTTTTGCTATAAATTTCCCCTTTTGGCAAGTCTCAGAGGTAGCCTTAAGGCTGCTCTAACTTGTGCCAGGAGGCATAACCACTCGATCTGATGGGAAAGAAGGGAGGAGGAAAGGGATTAGAAATTCTGATCTATCAGGATACTTGAAATGTTGGGAACTGCAATAAGACTGAAAACTGTCTGCACTGCCAGATGTTCTTTCAAATAAGCTGTGGAAGGGGAATTTTAGAACATGGGGGGGAAAAGGGAATTGGGAAAGGAAAAGGAGCAGAGGGGGAAAAAACAAGAAAGAAAAAGCCAGGATTAACTCTTCAAACTGCTGTCCAGAAATCTAGTTTTTATTACTTTAATCATAACAGAGCAAATTAGTTAGTGTTTGTTATGGAAAATTAGTAGTAAAGCTGAAGAGATGCAAGACTGAAGGAAACCATCGTAAATTCTAACACTCTCTGTTTCATCCTGGAATTGCATAAAGGAAGGCTGCTCAGTCGAGAAATGTATGTCTTGATTTAAGACCACCAAAGGCTCATGTAGTGGGTCGGCTTGGCCAGAAAAATAAGCATTTCATGGCTAATACAGCCACACTCTAGTAGTAGAGTTAAGAATGTAAATAAGGAAGTGTATCAAGCCACAGGTTACAAACATACTGATAAACTGTTTTCTAAAGGGAGGTTCTGACCTCTGTTGTACCCCAGTTAATCCTCATCAATTCTGCTGTATTCACTAGAGTTAAGTCACTGGTGTGGTGGGAACCAGAATCTTACCAACTTCATGAATATGTTTCTTTTAAACAGGGGCAGGCAATTATTTGAGCTTGAGGGCCACTTAATGAGCTTTTGTTGAGCTGTTGAGGGCCACATGTGCACACATGCACAGACACACACACAGACGCATGCAGACAGGCAGGCACACACATACACAAGCTCCCCACAGCTCTCCCAGTACCCCCTCACCTGCCCAGACTCACCAGCATACAACCAAGTCAGGCAAGAGCCATGCCAACTGCACCCACATGGCTCAAAGTGGCACACGGGAACACGGTGCGACACCACGTTAGCGCTGCCCACTCCCTTACCAAGTCCCAACCTGGCCCAGGGAGGTCTGGATAACTTGCAGCTTCTGACCTTCTTCCCCCTGCACTCCCTCTCTCATCAATAGCAAGAACCATACCTGAGCTTCAGCTCTCACTGGTGGCTGGGCTGTCTGGTCTGTGAATAGCCGCAGGGTCAGAGATGCACGCAGACAGCCTCACAGGGCAGAAGCCTGCTCAGGAGCTCAGTACCCCATGCCTCAGAGCATACACTCAGGGCTGGGAGGGTGGAACAGGGCAAATCAGGGAGGGGAGTGACTGCTGCTGCTACAGCCAGCTGGCATGGGGAAGGGAGAATGGTGAGAGGTGCCAAAAGCCAGGGCAGCTGTGGGCCAGATATAATTCTTCAGAGAACAAGCCATGGGCCAGATAGAATCATTTGGCAGCTGAATCCAGACAGCAGCTCATATTTTGCCCACCTCTGCTTTAAAAGCAAATTATGGATGGGAAGCTGATAGAATATGATGAAACCTTAATAGTTAGATTACACTGTACCTAAGAGCTACTCTCCATGAATACCTGTTTCCATATATGTATCATAAATGGAAGTAAGCATGACATTTGTTCTCATCTCTATATTCCCCTGCCAAACAGCAACAGCGCTTAAAAATTCTGGGTAAAAATGACCAGTATCTGTCAAGCTTCTAATGGGCAGGTGCCTGCAAGATTAAAATTACTATCATAGTAGGCAGCAATCAATGGCCCTTTGCTGGTTTCCTTGGCTTTGAGGCCAGGAAGCCTTGGGCTAGCATTCAGTTTCCTCCTCCAGGTACTGCACATCTGGTGTGGCTTGATCATATCTGTTAGTAGGAAGGCATAAACTGGGACCCTTTCTGCAGCAGACAGAATTTTTTATTTCCCAGGACATCTTTGAGGAGGGGAGAGGTTTAATATAACATTAGAAAAATGTGAAAGAAATGGGGTAGTGATATGTGAGATACATACTGTGCTGGCTGGGAGATGAGCCCAACAGGAGTGCAGTCTGATATCAGAAAGGGTGATGGACACTCTACAGTCCTCTGAAACCTTTCCTTGTTCAGGTTCTCCAGGCACTTTACAAAGAGCTTTGGGGCTGGCCTCCAATTGTGTGGATCCCTGCGATCACAGACACAATTGTGCAGGGACAATACTGGCATGAGGAGCTCGGATTTCCTAAGTGCTCAGCATCGGTTCCACTCCTCTCCCACTGGAGTCAGGCGAGCCCTGAGTACTTAGAAACTCCCACACTTAGGGGTCTAAGGGTTTATCTCCCTGAAGCACACTAGGGAGCATGACTCACCCACTCACTCCTACTTCATATGTGCCAAAATGAAGCAATGCAGCTACTCAGAGTGCTGCTGAGCACATGGCAATAAGCACACCTGAAGCAAAAAGCCTAAGAGAAGCACAGGACACTGCTCCCAAAGGGCTACAGTAGGATAGGGCCGATTCCACTGAGAGCAGTGTGCAGGGTATACCTCACAGCAGCTCTTCAGACATGGCAGCGAGGCAGTGAAAACATGTTCCAAGGCAGGCGTGCCTAAAGCATGCATACCAACCTGCAGCATGTGTGCCACAAGTGGCATGGGCAACCTTTGTGCACGGCATGTGGCAGATTAGGGAGGGGACACGCAGCACAGCAGCAGATGGGGCAGGGAGCAGAAAGCAGAGCAGCACATCAGGCAGGGAGCACAGGGCAGAGAACAAAAAGCAGAGCAGCAGACCAGATAAGGGAAGGGGATTGGAGTGGTGTAAGGTTAATTTGTGGCACTCCTGCAAAAGTTGCGCCCACCCTGGAGAATTATTGCATGCACTTAGGCATTTCAAAGCCTTCATTTGCACCTGAAATTGGTTTACACATAGAGAGACACACAGCAAAGTAGCCACAATTCATACAATTGTACAAACTGTGATTGTACAAATCAGCGTTTCTCAACCCGTGGGTCACAACCCAAAAGTGGGTCGCAAGAATATATGAAAGGATCATGAACAAACTTTAAAAATTGATCAATGGACTTTAAAAATGGATTCTCTTTTAAAGGAGAAAAATATGGGAAACCGTGGCTTTTCCCTTGCGGGCTGGCAGAGTTCCATTCTGCAAGGAACTGCTTGGGGCTCCCAATGCCCCCCTCTTTCCCCCTGCCCCATGCACTGGGGGGCTGGGGCCTGAGGATGGGGGGGCAGCAGGTCAGGAGTGAGGAACACTGGGTCGGGACTGACCATCAATGTTTACAAATGGGTCCTGGTACAAAAAAGTTTGAGAACCACTGGTACAAATCAGTGACCTGCCACTGATGAATAGCCATCATTGAGGGGCATTTGGTTAAAAGCACTCAATGCAATACCAGACAGGAAGTGAGAAACACTTTATCCAGCTGAAACTCCCCAGAAAATTTAGGCAGGAAAAGGCCTGAGTTGTGATTCCCAATGGAAATTACCCAGGGAATTTTAGCTAGTCAGAATGGACTCAACAAAAGTAGAATCTGGTCAGGATACTAGTTTTAACAGCCTCTCTCTGGCCAGAAGGTGCCCAGAGCTCCTTAAAGGTCACGAGAGGACACATTAGCTGAGAGACAGCACAAAGACCAGTCCAACGCTTTGTCAAAAGCATGCTGCAACATTGGCTCTGTACTAACTACAGGGAAACAGACCTCTGCTGCGTTGGGTTGTTAGTCACTTCCTTCTAGAAATAGCAGGAGTACAATGTAATATCCTGAGTAGAGTACATGCAGGCTGGAAACTGGTAAGGAACTACACAGCTAGGAACTTCTCTGTGGAAAGAAGTTATGGAATTGATGATGGGTAAATTGTCAAGGGGGAGGAGTGAAGAAAGAGGGGCTGGAACAAGATAAAGGAGGTAGTGATGTGAGGCAGAAAAAATAGCTGGAAAGGGTCACAGATTTCTGGGAACTGGGAAACAGCTTAAAGAAACAAAAAAAGACAGGAAAAGAAAGCTCAGCGATGAAATCCTGAATCCCCACAGGAACTGATCACAGTTTAGCAGCCCAGTCCATTATGAGAACAGAATGAATTTAACCACAGCTTAAATTGGACAGCCCTACCACCCCCTTGACAGCGAGTGGGATTTGTATTCAGTCTCCCTGCTGGTTTTTAACTTCTGCAATGCTGAAGGGAAAATGATCTTGCTTTTCCCCAAAATATGCCAAGCTTGCTCCTCTCTACTAATGCTGGGTCATGTGAGCAGGTCTGCATTATCTCTGGCAGAGCTCCTAAACTCACTTCGAAGCTTTCATCTGATGAATAACTGGGTTGGGCAGAGCACAAACCCACAAGGGTAGGGTATATAGCTGTTTGCTACGCAGTGTAACTTACAGTACGAGTAGCTTCAGCAGCCAGGATAAGGGAACTGTGGAGAAGGGATTCACACCCCACACCAGCTTTGCCTGTGTTCTCTCTTCTTACTCAAACAATTGGACAAAATTTTGTCTCTCACAGAAGGAGAAACTGGTGCCACAGTCAGATGTTTCTTTGATGCGACTCTGTTTTTTGGTTTTGTTTTTTTACACAGAACAGATGAAGTCCTGTTTCCTGAACACATAAGGAAACAAAAAACAAGACCCCATTTCACAGCCTGGAGCACCATGCTTTTCTCAACCACCAACCAGCCCAAAAGCCTCTCTGGGCGTCTCCACGGGTCATGCACCAGGGCATGTTTCTCAACCTGATTTCTTTGTCTCTCTTATGTACCACACTCAACAAGGCCCTTCTGCCCAGGTAGTTCGAACCCCATCCTCCATTTTCAAAGTTGATCTGGAACTTCTCCAAAAATCTCTCCCAATTCCAAAGAACCCTGGGACCTTGTGGCAGAATCCCAGCTGGCTGCAGACTACGCAAGACTCTGACTACTGGGAAACCCTATTATCCGTGTTAGCAAAGTAGAAGTATAGTAGAGGCGTAAAGAGATGGGAAAGACTGCTCAGCATACAGCAATTCAGCATTCTTGACCTTCTGGAATGGAAAAGAGAGGTTGCTTTCCTAGACCATGGCAGGGGGCTCTGAAATTATGCACTGGGGCTGTTTCAGAAGCCTTGTCAATTCACACAGGTGTGAATGGAGAGGACTTGTTAGTCACTGCAGTGGTCCAGCATGGTTTGTCTTGCTAACAACTAGTTAAGCTGACCAGCTTGAACTCCCACTGCATGAAAAATTCACAGCCATCACATCCTAGGGCAGGAGGAGCATTGATTAGCTGTCTGTGTGACCAGGGCCTTGTCATTGCCAGAGCAAGAACCACAAGGGCGTTGCTCATTCTGGTAAAGAAATAAACATTTCAAAACTGCCTCTTCAGTTATGTGGACTCTCTGCTGAAGGTTCCCCCGAGATGGCTGTGGATGGCAAAGGACTTAAGACAGCAGCCAGCTTTTAGCCTAGTAACTCACTGGACAATCATTGATTCTGCCAGCTTGATGTATGCCCTAGGAAGCAGCTCAACAGGCATAGGAACAACCATGAAGGGGGACACCTGAGCCAACAGTGTCCTGGCAAACCTGGACCAACTCACTTGCCCATAATGAGCTGCTAAGGCAGTTTTACATTAGTGCTGGTCTTGCCAAGCTATTTTGTGTCCTCTGGGGTTTTTCATTCTCCAGTTTGGGCAGCCAGAGGGAAAACCATGTAGTACTAGGACATACATCCAAGCCAGGCACTGTACAAAACCTCTTGCTGCTTCTCAGTGGATGCGAGGCCAAGCATGTGGAATGTAAAAAACTGCCCACATAATTTCCATCCATGGAACTGCTTGGACTGTGGCCCTTGGGTTCTTTTTTACTACTCACTCACTTGAGCAGTCTGGGAAGAAGCACATGGCAGAGGGGTGGGCAGCCTGCAAACTCCAGATATGGTATCTGCCCTAGGGCAACATCAACCACCTCTTGCAGAACACAGCAACACAGGGCATGAAGGTGCTTCTTTGTGTTCAGCCCCCTGCATTAAAAGGCTATTGAGGACCCAAGGAACCCCATGAATCACTTCAAATCTTCCTTGCAATCACATGGTGCAAAACCCAAAACACTGAGAACACTTTTCAGCATGCAGTGGGCAAGAGCAGGTGAGAAAGGGATGCTGCCAATGAAAACCTGCCCTGCCCTTACAGTTGTTAGCCACACACTGGAAAAGGCACCCTCCACCCTCCCAAACAAAATATGAGATAATGGTGAGCAGCACTTACTGGGAGGAGACTGCTGAATGCTCTCTGCTCTGACACCATCTTTGCTGTGGCTACCAAGCACCTCTCTGAAATATTTTGAGGGCAATAAACAGGAATGTGGAAGCTGCTTCTGGGTCCTAGTGGTTGCATACGTTGTTTCAGCTGCTGCCTCCGTTGGCTCCTCCAGTGCTCAGTGGCCCATCTGAGGCCCATTGAACACAGCCATAAGTTCACTAGTTGAACTATGTGACACAGGGGCGGTGCTGAAGATTATTTGCACTCTTTTCTTCTCCCTGCAAACAGGGCTTCTCTACAAACCAGATGACAGAAGTCAAGCCTGGAGTTGGCATTGTCACAATGTACTACTGGGGAAGCTCCTGGGAGACCTGCAATGGAAACAAGAGGTTAAAAGTCATTCCAGGATACAGTAGGGCACCCCCAAGTCTGGACAGTGGAAAGAGACAAGAAGAGGTACAGAAAGGCAGAGGAAGGAAATCTGGGATTGCTGATGACAGACTTCCTGTGAGTCCACCCTGCAATGTGCAAGTCAGTTGATGGAGGGTTTGGACATGGAAGAATGCAGGGTCAGCCACAGTTAGAACCTGGCCTGGACCTTAGAAAAGCTTCAAGGCAGCTGGGGCACCAACTCTAGGGCTTTTAGTAAAGATGGCCAGCACACCATGTAGAAGTGAGCACACCTCCCCACCACTGCAGACATGTTCTGAGTGACTTGCCCTGAGGCTATTACCCAAACCACTGGTGGAGATGCATAATGCACTGAGGCTGACATAATTACCTTTTTATTTACCAGAGCTACATCTCACATTTGACATCTTGTTACCTAACTCTAAACACAAAGCAAGATCTCAAACTGAAGAAGAATTTCAATAAGATGTAGGAAGGTAATGTTTTGTTTGTTTGTTTGTTTGTTGGGGGGAGGGGTTAAAAGAAAGTAAGACCAGATGAAATGTTACTAGAAATGACCTGACAGGTTCATTTGTTACACAATGGTTTATGCTCTATATTACCTTGTGGAGCCATATATATCAATGCAAAGTAGGTGAAAAATGTTCCTGTATGAAAATAGTATGCATCATGTGCAGTGCACTGGCAGCACAGATGCAGGATTACAGAGTCAAGCCTAATTCATTTGTGTTTGCATGAATGAGTTCTGCGGTTTTGCTATCAGAAGCTGAGGGGAGGGGAGGGGAGCGGTACTACAAAGCAAACTTAACTATGTATTAATAAAGATTGTGTCAGTAAATGCATTTTGATTTTTCCTAAGTGAGACATACTTTATGTAGGTGTTTATGATCATGTACATGACTGTTCATGATGTAAATGTACAGTTGAGATACTACTGTGGCTACATAAAGGCAAGGAAATAATATGATCCCAAGTGCTTCTCCCCACTTCTGTAAAGTTTATGCTAGTGACTCAGGAATTAAAGTCACATGCTAAGTGACAGATATCATGGATGTGGTCTATGTCCCCAAATCTTGACACATTCAATACATGGTGGTTACAATAACTTTGTGAAAGGACTCATGTGTTTCCTTTTCCACCCATTCCTCCACTGCTCCCTGCTGTATGTAGTTTCCCCTACCCTTATTTCCATACACCCCATCCCCTTCCTCTCCCTTTAAACTAGAGGTGTCAAACTCATTCGGTCCCACAAGCCAAATGAGTGGTATGGGGATGATCTGTGGGCCAGACCGGGCTCACAGATCCCCTCTCCCACCCCTGGCATAGCTCATCCAGGGGCTGCTCCAGCTGGTCTGAGACCTGTTCTGTGCATGGTGTGGACCTTGGAGCAGCCAGAATGCAGTGCAGTCTGGCCCAAGTGGCAGCTATGTTGCACACAATGCCTGCCCTGGCAACTCTGGGACTGCACTGCCCATGGTACCTGCTCCACCCAGTCCAGAACCTAGTGCTGCACATGACACCTGCAAGCATGGCATACAGCACCCATCCCAGACTGGCTGGAGCAGGCACCATGTGTGACATGGGTCCCAGAGCAGGTGCTGCACATGGCACAGTCTGGCCAGGGCAACTCATACCACAACTTCAAACTCTTCTTGTGAGACTCATCTACCCTGAACTTCTGCTCCTCTCCCTGCAAGAATCTTCATGTATCATATCTTTTTTAAAATAGCTGGACCATTTTCTCACTATTTTGTTCTTCTCAGATTTCTGAGGGAAAAAAAATAATATAAAAAACCCCATAAAACCTTTGACAGAGACAAATGACAAGAAGAGTTCTGCCAAGGGTCAGATCTGAGATGACACCAGCTGGCTACAGGGTCAGGTACAGCAGCTACTGCACATCCCCTTGAGCTAGTTAGCTCATGTAAAACCTGGCAAGCTTGAAAGCTTCTAGTGTGCCTGTTTCACGTATGTACCGTACAAGCTATTTCCTCTGTGAGCATTAGATGCATGCCCATGTACACAGTCCAGTTCTTTACTGAATGCCATTTTCAAGGTTTCTCCCTAAACAGGATATACCATGGATCAGAAAGGACAAATGCTGAGGACAAGGGGGAAAAGTTCTTCAATCTGGAAAAAAAAAAAAAGCTTGAAGGTTGACAGATTTCCATTGAGGGGTATTTCTTAGGAACTCCTTGCTCATCTGATGCAAGATTTGGAATATTGACCATGCCCTGTATTCCTGCAACACATACCAAAGTTGGAGCAATCTGAGTGAAAGTGTGGATTGTACAGCAATTAAAAGAGTCAACCTTGAAAGAGAATGGGAGTCACAGTGCTCTGCTATATCAAAGGCTGCTTCATCACTGAACCAAAGTGAAACAGTCATTTGGCCTAGACTAGGACAGCTTTAAAGAAACAGAAAAACCCAAGCTTGGCATCCAAGAAAACAAAAATGTACTGTACAAGAGAAAGTTGTGGAATGCTATGAGATTTCTTATGGGTATACTGCTCAGAAATGCTCATACTTGTACCTATATGGCTGTCAAGGAGGAATGTGAATGAAGGTCACTATATTATGCTGGAAACAAAGTGCTATATAAGTGATTTGGAATAAACCAATGTCAAGCCTTCTTGCAGCAGATTAATAAACTACTGAGCATGGAGCAAAGTAGGATCAGTTTCAGCATTTTGACTACTATAAAGATGGTATGAAATGGGACTGTGTGAAATTTCAGCAGCTGTTTCATTTCGGAGGTGTTTTGGCCCATCTCAGTGCCCAAAACACCAAATCTGAAATGAAACAGAAGGCTCCAAAACATCTCCAAAACGAAACAAAACCATCTGAAACATTTTGGAAATGGGTTTTTTTAAGTGCTGGGAGGCTGGGGCCGGGCTTCTCCCACAGCTCCCCCTGCCCGTGGAGAGGCAGGCACAGCCAGAGGAGCCGCGGGAGAACCTGCAGCCACCCAGCTTTGCCTGCCTCTCCTCAGCCGATCCGAATCTCCGTATTAGTGACAAAACAGTGTCAAAACTCCAAAACAGATTCAGCTGAATCGAAACGGAACAGTGATCTGAAACACTAAAACAAATCGTTGTCCTCCAAAACAGCTGAATCCAAAACCGAAATGAAACAGAGCCGTTTTGCACAGCTGTAGTATGAAAGTTTACAAATAATTGTATCCAATACAGCATTTATATGTGGTAGTAGCAGGGAGCATGAATTAGTTGTGGCCTTTTCTTTTTAACTATAAGGATCTGGTCCATCACCTTGGAGAACAGGTAACACAACTTCATGGACAACAGTAAAGCTAGACTAGAGAGGCACCATTTCCCATGCGACTTTATTTTGTATATGGCTGTTAATCATGTTGTCGAGATCCCCAAGGCCTTGCCTATGTTGCAGGCTGCATTAATTTTAGGTAAAGGAGTCTATTTGGTTGAACCAATGGAAAGTAGGGCTGCGCGAAGCTTCAGTTACTGATGCGATTCAGCAGAGATTCGGCTCGATTTGGCAGCTGAATCTCCAAATCCGAATCGAATCAGGAGAAATCGAATTGGAACCCTCTGAATCGATTCGGAGAGATTCAGAGAGATTTGATAATTCAGACATAGACAGTTTTAAATGTTTTTTCTACATACCTCAAGGTACCAGGTGGCTTGTGAACGCTATGATGGTGGGGTGGATGGAGCGTTCCATGGGAGTGCGGGGGGGGTGGGGGGGGCGGGCTCCAACGCACTCACCGGTGGACCCGGAAGCGGACCAAAAGCACTTCCAGTCCACTGTGGAGTGCATGGGGAACCCCCTGCCCTCCGGTTCAGCAACTGGTGCCTCCTGGGTCTGGGGGAGCATATGGCCAACGGGAAGGATGGGAGCCAATCGTTGAGCCAGGGGGGCTTGGGGGGGGGGGGAGGGTCCACCGCTGAGTATGCTGGGGAATGCCCCCCCGCACTCCTGTGGGACACTCCATCCGCCCCACCATCTCAGCATTCACAAGCTGCACCTGGTACCTCAAAGTACATAGGAAAAACATAAAGCTGTGTCTATGGCCGAATCAAAATCGAATCTTCAGATTCGGATTCAGCCAAATTGAATCAGGACAGTGATCCAAATCAATGAAGCAAATCACTGTCCCTGATTCAGGCTGAATCCAAATCAAATACAGCCCGTTTCACACACCCCTAATGGAAAGCCTATGTGAACATCCTTAAAGCAAATTATATCTGTCTTATAAAGGACAGATATAAGACAGACAGAAGAGCAGATCCCCAGTGTAATTCATGGTACTTCACAGGAAGCGCCATGAGTTACAATGATCCCCCAGACCCAACAGAAGTTAGCAAGGATTGGGGAATCCCAGCTGCTGTTTAGAGTGACTGTAAGCCTGCATCCACTTTACCCTAGCAATGCTCCTCCCTCCACCCAGCCCTGGCACTGTTTTCAGAATGGGAGGGGTGAAAGGGAGTGGAAGGAGCTCGTTCTGGGGGTTCCCCAACTGGTGCTGGGTGGAAGGTGGGGTGAGTGGATTGGAGCCCCCCCACACACACCTTTGGGGGAGTCCAACCCACCCCCCAACCTCCAGCACCAGCTGGGGAACCTCCAAAACAAACTCCTCCACTCCTTTTTACCCCTCCCATTCCGAACTACACACTTCAAAATTAGGCATGACACCTTGGAGGGGGAGGGGCTCCAACCTACCCATCCCACCCTCCAGTGCTGGCTAAAAATCCCCAGACCAAACTCCCTCTGCTCCCTTTTCCCCCTCCCATTCTGAAGACAGTGCCCAAGAAGGGCTGAATTGCGTCAGCCCAGTCCTGAATGTAGACACAAGTTAATGAAGGTGCTCCGGTTTGGAGCATCTTCATCTGAACCCTCATGCACTGAGGGTTCAGATTTCCACAGGATCAGGACCTTTCTTCAGGTGAAAATTTTCACTTCTGTCTGCACTGTAAGAGTGCAGTGACATGGCTGGCCACTGTCTATCCCAGAGTGGAGACTAGAGAGAATTGCACTCATATGGACAGGTAGGGAACAGGGAGACAAGGAAGGGAATAATAGGCATCCTGCAACTTCAGTGGTAATGGTTATCTCTACCAAAAGACCAGAGGAAATGGAGGGAGGAAGACAGGGGGTAACAGATACCTTAACTTTTTATTTCCTGGTTTTAAGATCTTTGTGTGTGTATTACCTTAGTGCTTCATTTCCTGACTGTCAGGCATTTTAATTTTGCTATTTTCCATATTCTGAAAAAAGTAAAGCATCACTAGGTAATGTTATCACAGCATTAATGACATGTTGGGGCAGTTACTACTGATTTGGTTTAATCTGGTAAAGAACTGAACTATTACAAAATGTGTTCAAGCAGAATTAAGGGCTGTTTATTCTTTCTTATCTCCAATGAGTTATGACTGATCACACAGTTACTCAAACTGGTGCAACTTGTTAGCTGAGAAAAATGAGGTGGTACTTTTCTGTTCACTTGCTTCTTCGAATGTGACACACGAGCCTTTAAATGCTGCATTAGATCAATTCCAAACTGTGTGTGAAGGTTCTAGGCAGGAGCAGTAACAACTGGAAACCTGGAATGTTGATACTGGGAACACACAAGGGTTTCCAGTATCCTCAGAGCACAATCAGTGATTTAAGCCAGGCATATAATTGTCCCTTATCAAAGAACTATTACCAGTAATATCTTCCAGGAGACTACTACCCACCTCTCAGTGCTGCTCTTCAGCCCCAAGAAGTATAACAAGTTGATGCCCTACTTCACAACAGTAATAAAAGAAAGAATTTACTAAACTACACACTCTACAAGCCTAATTTGTGTGGATTGTTCCTGGTCCAAGGGGAAACAGTCATACTTAGCCTTTCACTTCTGAAGCACTAATTGGTGAGGGAGTAGGACCCGTCTTGTGCCCATGACTGTGTTTCTTATTGTCTATCAAGACCTGAGCTAGACCATTTCAGAGACAATGGTCCAAATTCAATAGCAGTTTGCATCCTGGATGATCAGATTTAACCTCTGCACTCATTGGTGCCAGAGCTAAAAAGAAGTCACTCCAGTAAAGCCAGTGATGGTGCCTCATTATTGATACAAGCTGGTTTTTAATTGAATTATAATAACATGTTACAATGTTATTTTCTTATAAACAGGGATCCGGTTTTCCATTTCCCCTGGGGAAATGGAAAACATGGATTTTCCCTTTTAACTGAGAAAAATTAGGATTTATCATTTTAATGGAGAAACACATAGATTTTCCACTTTTGCAAAATGCTCTCTGCAGGCTGGCAGAGTTCCAGCCTGCAAGGGGCTGCAGGGAACAGGAGGAGGCTGGTCAGGCAGGGGGCACCATGTGAATGTACATGCACATGGCCACCAGGCAGCCTGGAGAGTGGCTCCTGCAGGTAAGCCTGGCAGAGGAAGGAGATTGAGACCCCCATAGGAAGGGCAAGACGGAGTGGATTGGGCAGGGGTGGGGCTGTTGCCAACTGGGCACTGTGTGGGGCTCGGGGCCCAGGGCCGTGTATAGCCACAGGGCCCGGCGGGGAGTGGGATGGGGCGGCAAGTCATCCAGGAGGGCCGGGGGGAGTGGAGGGCAGGCTGACTCCCCACTGCTGTGCACACTCCTAGGAGGGCATGGGGGGCACATGCTCCCAAGATGTGTGTGCAGGACAGGAATGGGATAGGGGTCCCCACTGCAGGCTCAGGGCTCCCCACCCTGCTGCCCTCCCACCAGGTTCTCTGAGGCCCAGTGGGCAGGACCCAGCGTGGCAGGGCAGAGTGGAGCTGGGTGGGAAAGCTCCTTGCCGCTGCAAGCCCCATGCTGCCTCAGCGAGGAAACCCCTGCCCATCCAGCAACAATGGGGACAGCAGCACAGAGTTGTGCCCCTCACTGCATCAAGGAGCTTCCCCACCCAGCCCCACTCTGCCCCACCATGCCAGGTCCTGCCTGCTGAGCTGCAGAGACCCCAGGGGGAAGGCACCAGGGCAGGGAGCCCCAAGCCCAAAGCAGGCAGCCCTCACCCACCCCCACAGGCTCCACTCCGGCCATGTCACCCACGGGGGAAGGGGAACTGGCTCTGCATTCTGCTCCCCATTTGGGCTGCAGCAGCCACCGCCTCCTGCAGGTGGCAGCTGGGGCTCAGGCGTTGCTGCAGAGGGCAGGGGGCTGCGGACCTGGGTCCCTGGCTTTGTAGCCCTAGCAGCTAGGCGCCCCCTTGGGCAGAGCTGATGGAGGCAGGGGGCTGAGGATGGAGGGCAAGGATCAGCAACAGGGCCAGGGTGCTGTGGGTGGGGAATGGGGGGCCTGGACCTGCATCTTAGTGAACAAAAGGGGCAGGGAAGCTCTGATTTTCCATGATAAAAAACCCAAAAGCAAATACCAAAATTCATAGGTATTCAGAATTTATTTTATTATAGTGATTGAGGCACTGGTAGGCTCCCAAATTGCTTAAAATTGTAAAAATATCAATAAAACATTGTGTTCAGTTGATACATACATATATACACACACACATATATGGTGTTTCATTTTAATTGAAGATTTTGGGGTTTTTAAATCAGAGAATTTGTGTTATCAGAGAATTTGCAATTTTAAACAGAGAAAACCAGGATCCCTGCTTATAAATCTGCCTTTGTCTGCTGAACATCAGGAGATGCTTACAGTTGCTTTCACACAGTTCATGGAGAATAATGGGTCTCACGCTTATGTTTTGGTGGTTTATTTGCTTAAAAGAAAATCCCTTAACTAATTAATATAAGTCCTAGGAAATACTGTTTTCTGTTAAGGGAGTAGCATGAAAATTGTCAGAGAGTGGCACCTATTGTGGCTATGGAACTGTATTTATAATCTGCAGGTTTGATTGTTCAGACTTTATACCTGTACTGTTTCATTTATTTCATATAATGTTACAAATTATACTTATAGCAATGTGTTACTTTGTACCAACTGTTCTGGAGGAGTTTTTAGTCAAGCACTGCTGCTGAAACTACTGCTGAATGTGAAATTGGGAACTGTTCCATTAAAATGCAACCAGCCACCAAGAGTTCAATTCTCAATACTTAGAATGCTACTCTTTTCAAAGCAAATGAAGATATTCTTCTCTGCAATAAGGCAAGATATCTAACATACTTAGAGAGAAGCAGTTTGTAGCTCTCTGAGTAACAAGGCCAGAAAAACTGAGAGGCTCTTTTCACTCTCCCCATCTTCCAGGTTAGAAAACTTCCCAGACAAAGGACTCTGGAAATATTGTTAGTTTTAGAATTGATTCCTTTTATAAATGCTCAAAAATCTCCCTTTGTTAACCATTAAAGGAAACATGACCAGTTGGGAAATGTGTTGTTTACTTTTAACACTGTATTCCTCCTTTAAGATAAAAAATTGTGTCTACTCTATAAACACTCAAGATGCTATGAACTACTTTTGTAACATCCATTCCCAACATTCTGTGTCTAGATGCAAACATCTAATGCAATATCTTTCTGACAGGACAAGAAGAGAAGACTGGTTGCTACTAGTGTGCATTGTGTATGACTTGAACACAGGCAGACGATGAACCACACATGGGGTGGGACTGTATAAAAGGCAAATGCCTTCACCTCCACTCTTCCACTCCCATGGCTCCCAACCCTGAACCCACCTCCAGGCAAACTCCACCACTCCCTACCAGTCCCTCTTCCACTCTGGGCCCGCACTCCACACTGCCACTCCAGTTCCTCTTTGCCTTCCCCACTTACACTCCCTAACCTCCCAACTCCTTTGGATGCATTGGTTGAGGTTTCTCTGGCAGATAATATCAGCAACATGAAACCAGGCACTGAGAAAACCTCATATGGAAAACTGCAATGGTGCAACAAGCAACATTCTTACTTGCTTATGCTTTGGTTTCTTTGAGTCTGTCTGTTTGTTTTTCCTTCTACCTTTTTTTAGTACTAAAATATTTATATTGTACTCCTCTTGAACCTTGTGGTCCCTATGGCTCGCTTGTGACCCATGATCCGGGATCACACCCCTGAACTGACACAAAGGAAATCATTCATATTTAGCCTCCTGCTTCTTTTGTCTCTAGTCTATCAATTCTTAGCCAGCTGAGAAATAAGACTCCCCACTCAACACTTTAAAAACAGCCTTACACACCTGCAAAGCCCACCCCTAAATGGCTGAGATCCCACTAGCTTCAATAAGATTGCATGGCATGTAAGGCTGAATTGGATACTGTATTAGCTTAACCCTGAAACATAAACAACTCATGGGAGAATTAACATAAGGAATGGGAAAAAAAGGAAATGGTGATAAATATAATAGAGGGTGATGCTAATGAGCCAAATGAGCTTCATTTCCTTAGTGAACAGTCCACTATACACAACCCTAAGTGTCAACAAACTTACGCCATGGTGACCGCAGCACAATGAAATAACATTAGCAAAATACAAATGTATCATTCATGCCACAGGGAAGTGCTAGGATAATAGAAACGACATGTCACACAAGCTGAAAGAGTTAACGCTGTTGTAGTCCGCAGGTTTGTCATTACCCTAAAATAGAATAGTTTTCTGAAAGCATACTGTTAGGTTTACAATAATTTGGATTTTTAAGAAGTATTAGCTTTACAGCTGAATACAAGGCATGACCTGTGGCCTAGTAATGCAGCTGACCACAAGGCAGAATGATAGCTAGGCTTTTGCTTGTGTCAAGTAATCATTTTAACTGCAACAAGCATTTTCTGAGTTAAAAAGTGAATCTGTGTCTGTGTGCTAAAAAAAATCAGCTACAGCAAGAAGTAAGATAAGACAGAGAAACCACTGTTTTGAGCTTACTGGTTGTGTCCTTGAGAAGTATCTTCTACTGTGTAAGGTTTTGCTAACATAATGTTACTGTTACTTAACTTTTAGCTTTTAAAAAGTGCTAGTTCAGCTTAATAGAAATATGCTGTTACAAAGATTTGTAGAGCACGCCCCAAGTATTGCTTTTTGTTAACCATATAGTCTTGCTTTGTTGTAACAAGTATAAAAGATCGCCTCACCCTTGAGGGGGGGCCATTTTGCCTTTTGCTGGCTTTATGGTCTTTGCTCGAGCAAATAAACAGCTGTCTTTCTTTACCCGCGTTGTCTGTCAATCAAATTACAGCTAGACAACGGACCTTAGGGAGGTTTCTCCCACCACACTGTGGTGGGACTAATACTGACTGTTCACAGGTACAGCGGTCAAGCACTGGCTGTTCTGTGCATTAGAGCCAAGAACAACGTATGATAGGTGTTCAACTCCTCTGGGGACCCGGCACGCATTTCTACACTGACTGAACTCAACCACACAGCAAAGACCACTGGAAGAAGAGGCCACAAAATGTGACTGGAGAGATGTGGCACAAAGATTAATAGACTCATAGATGCTAGGGTCAGAAGGGACCTCAACAGATCATCGAGTTTGATCCCCTGCCTAGGCAGGAAAGAGTGCTGGAGTCAGATGACCCCAACCAGATGCCTATCTAGCCTTCTCTTAAAGACCCCCAAGGTAAGGGAGAGCACCACCTCCCTTCAAAGCCTATTCCAAATTTTGGCCACCCATACCATAAAGAAGTTTTTCCTGATATCTAGCTTAAATCTGCACTCTCAGTTTGTGACCATTGTTCCTTGTTACCCCAAGAGGTGCCCTGGTGAACAGAGCATCTTTGATCCTCTGGCATGGAGGCATGCTTGGGAGGGATGGGTTACATCTCCACCCTAAAGGCAAGCGTGTCTTTTCTTCCAGGTTGGCTGATCTCATATGGCAGGCTTTAAACTAGCTTCGCCAGGGGATGGGGCTACAGGAGGACATGAGGACACCTCCCAGCCAAGACAGGTGACATGTACAAGGAGTACCCAGGTAAGTGACAGGGGTCCAGATAGTCTTAAGAATTGGGGGGTAGTGCATGCACCAATACAAGGCCTTAAATGCCTCTACACTAATGCTCGTAGCATGGGGAATAAGCAGAAGGAACTCGCCCTCTGGATAACTAATACAAACCCAGACATAATAGGGCTCACAGAAATCTGGTAGGATTCATCCCATGACTGGGTGGTAAACATTAGGGGCTACAGATTATACAGGTGAGATAGAATAGGGAAGAAAGGCTGGGGTGTGGCACTCTACGTCAAAGAGCAATACACGTCCTCAACTAACAGGATGGGGTCAGAGGAGGGGAAGGCTGAAGCACTCTGGGTCAGAATACAGGGGGGTCATGGGGAAAGGGACTTAATGGTGGGGGCCTACTACAGACCACCCAATCAAGGGGATGAGCTGGACCGCGAATTCTCGGGTCAGCTTGTGAAGGCACTTAAGGCAAGGGATGTAGTCATCATGGGTGATCTAAATTACCTGGACATCTGCTGGGAGGAACAGTCAGCCAGGTCAGACCACTCATATAGGTTCCTTGCTGAGATACAGGACCTCCACTTAATCCAGGAGGTGCACAGTCCCACCAGGGGGAACGCCCTGCTGGACCTGGTCCTGGCCACAGACGATGACCTGGTGAGGGGACTCCAGGTTCTTGACCACCTGGGCGACAGTGATCATCGCCTGCTGGAATTCACCTTCCAGCGCAGGGTGTCAAAGGCCTGCAGCAGGGCAGCAGCCCTTAGCTTCAAAAGGGCCAACTTCAATCAGTTGAGATTGGTAGGAGAGGCACTGGGGTCCTAGAGGGTAGGGGAACGGGGTGTCCAAGATGAGTGGTTGTTCCTTAAGGAGACGATCCTCTGAGCCCAGGGGGTGACAGACCCAACGAGAATCAAGGGGGGCAAGAGTGCTCAGAAGCCCCCCTGACTCACCAAAGACATTCAGGAATGCCTGAAAGCCAAAAAGGAGGGGTACACCCAGTGGAAGGGAGAGGCTATCATCAGAGAGGAGTATACCTCCATCGCTCAGGTCTGCAGGGGGGCTGTTAGGAAAGCTAAGGTAGATATGGAACTAGGGCTAGCATCAAGGATCAAAGACAACAAAAAGCCCTTTTTTAAATACATAGGGAGTATGAAGAAAGCACCAGGTAATGTGGGGCCCCTGCAGGATACACTTGGCAGTCTGGTAGCTGCACCAGAGCAAAAGGCAGACCTTTTTAACAATTTCTTTGCCCCCATTTTTTTGTGCAGGGACCGGGACTCCCCCGAGATTCAAGATGGACTCAGGAGAGACTCTGCCAGGCCTAGGGTCAGGGAGGACCGAGTTAGGGAACTTCTGGAGGGCCTGGACGTGTTCAAATCAGCAGATCCAGATGCTCTCCACACCAGGGTGCTGAGGGAATTGGCAGGGGTTATCAAGGGGCCCCTGGCATGGCTTTACGAGCACTTATGGTGCTCTGGCCAGGTGCCAGATGACTGGAAGACCAATGTGGTCCCCATTTTCAAAAAAGGGAGGAGGGAGGACCTGGGCAACTATAGGTCCATTAGTCTTACTTCGATCCTGGGGAAGCTGTTTGAGAAAATTATCCAGGAGCACATCTGGGAAGGACCAGCAAGGGGGATGATGCTCAAGGGCAACCAGCATGGCTTCATTGGGGCAGGTCCTGTCAGACCAACCTGACTGCCTTCTACGATCGGGTCACAAAATCATTGGACGCAGGTGTCGCAGCGGATGTAGTCTTTCTGGACTTCAAGAAGGCCTTCGACACTGTCTCCCACCCCATTCTCATTAAAAAGCTACGTGACTGTGGCATTGACACCTACATAGTCAGATGGGTCATAAATTGACTGAGGGACCTCACCCAGACAGTGGTGGTGGACAGGTCATATTCAACCTGGAGGGATGTGGGCAGTGGAGTCCCCCAGGGCTCGGTCCTCGGGCCCACACTGTTCAATTTCTTTATTAGCGACTTGGACGAGGGGGTGAAAAGCACCCTGTTCAAGTTTGCTGATGACACCAAGATTTGGGGTGAGGTGGGCATACTAGAAGGGAGGGACAGGATACAGCTGGACCAGAACAGGTTACAGAGATGGGCAAATGAGAATAGGATGGAACTCAATACTGACAAATGCAGGGTGCTGCACTTGGGCAGTAAGAATCAGCAGCATACCTAAAGGCTGGGGATCTCCCTTCTCGAAAGCACAGTGGCAGAAAGAGATCTTGGAGTCATTATCGATTCCAAAATGAACATGGGCCGCCAATGTGAGGACACAGTCAGTAAGGCTAACTGCACCTTGTCACGTGTCCACAGATGCATCCCAAGCAGGTCCAAGGAGGTGATCCTCCCCCTCTACGTGACACTGGTCAGGCCGCAGCTGGAGTACTGCGTCCAGTTCTGGGCATCACACTTCAGGAGGGATGTGGACAACATGGAGAGGGTCCAGAGGAGGGCCACTCGCATGATCCAGGGACAACAGGGCAGGCCCTACGAGGAGAGGCTACGGGACCTGAACCTGTTCAGCCTTCAAAGAGAACGCTGAATGGGGACCTGGTGGCCATCTATAAACTTACCGGGGGACCAGCAGGGAATGGGAGAGACCCTGTTCCCCTGAGCACCTCCTGGAGTTACAAGGAATAATGGCCATAAGCTGTTTGATAGTAGGTTCAGGCTGGACATTAGAAGGTGATACTTCACAGTCAGGGCAGCTAGGATCTGGAACCAGCTTCCAAGGGAAGTGATGCTGGCTCCTTACCTTGGGGGTCTTTAAGAGGAAGCTGGATAGTTACCTAGCTGGGGTCATATGAGTCCAATATTCTCTCCTGCCCAGGACAGGGAGTCGGACTTGAAGATATACTTAGGTCCCTTCCAACCCTACATCTATGAATCTATGATCCCGTGCTGAGTCCCCCTAATGAATTTGTAAACAGCCACAAGATCACTTCTCAGCCTTCTCTGATGCATAACAAAGTGCGGTTAGCTTTGCTGATGATTTCATCACACTGATGACTCATGTTCATCTTGGAGTCCACTATGATTCCGAGATCCCTTTCCGCTTCTGTGCTGCTGAGAGGGTCACTTCCCAGCCAGTAGGTGTGCTGGATATTTTTGCGTCCTAGATGCAGCACTCTGCACTTGTCCTTGTTGTACTGCATCCTATTGCGTACTGCCCTCTTTTCTAACTTGTCCAGGTCTGCCTGCAATTGTTCCCTACGCTCTGGAGTGTGCACTTCACCCCACAATTTAGTATCGTCCGCAAACTTGGACAGAGTACACTTCACACCCACATCCAAGTCACTGATGAAGATATTGAAGAGTACAGGTCCAAGGACCAAACACTGTGGGACCCCACTACCCACCTCCTTCCAGGTCGACACTGACCCATCTACTACCACACTCTGCGTGCAACCGCTAAGCCAATTTGCCACCCACCGGACCATGTACACATCTGTCACAGCCTCTTAATTTATTTATGAGAATGGGATGAGAAACCGTATTGAAGGCCTTGCTAAAATCCAAGAAAATGACATCCACCTCTACTCCTCTACTCCTGCGTCTAAGCATTTTGTGACCCTGTCATAAAACGAAACCAGATTGGTCAGGCATGATCTACCTGCTACAAATCCATGCTGGTTTCCCTGCTGCATTATTTTTCCCACTGGACTCCCACAAATATGAGCCCTGTTCAGGAACACTGAGGCAAAAATCTCATTGAATAGCTCAGCCTTGTCCCCACTCTCTGTCACTATTTGCTCCTCCTTGTTCAGTAGGGGTCCTATGCTGCCCTGCACCTTCCTTTTACTCCCTACATACCTAAAAAAAAAAGACTTTTTGTTGTCTTTAATTTGTGTTGCTAGCCTCAGCTCTTTAGTTGCTTTGGCCTTTCTAACTGCCTCCCTGCAAGCGCACACCAAGTAGGTTTCATAGGCATTAGGGCTGGAAGGGACCTCGGAAGATCATCAAGTCCAGCCCCCCGCCCAAAGGGCAGGAAGTCAGCTGGGGTCATAGGATCCCAGCAAGATAAGCATCCAGTTTGCTCTTGAAGGTGTTCAATGAAGGCGCTTGAACAACCTCCGGTGGCAGGCTGTTCCAGACCTTGGGGGCTCGGACAGTAAAGAAATTCTTCCTTATGTCCAGCCTGAAACGATCTTGTAGTAGTTTGTGACCATTCGTCCTCGTCATCCCTTGGGGCGCTCTGGTGAACAAACGTTCCCCTAGATACTGGTGGTCACCCCGATAAACTTGTAGGTGGCCATCAGATCACCCCTGAGCCTGCGCTTTTCCAGGCTAAAGAGCCCCAGGGCTCTCAGCCTGTCATCGTAGGGTCTGCTTCCCTGACCTCTGATCATGCGTGTGGCTCTTCTCTGGACTCTCTCAAGCTTCTCCACATCCTTTTTGAATTGTGGAGCCCAAAACTGGACGCAGTACTCCAGCTGCGGCCTCACTAAGGCCGAGTACAGGGGGAGAATGACGTCCCGGGATTTGCTTGAGAAGCATCTATGGATGCAAGCCAGCGTTTTGGTCGCTTTACTAGCCGCAGCATCGCATTGCAGGCTCATGTTCATCTTGTGGTCAATGATGACCCCCAAGTCTCTTTCTTCCATAGTTCTAACCAACATAGCACTGCTGAGCCTATAAGGATGCTGCGGGGTTTTTTTCCCAAGGTGGAGAACCTTGCATTTATCGGTGTTGAACACCATCAGATTCTCGTCCGCCCACTTGCTGAGCCTGTCCAGGTCAGCCTGGATCATCCGCCTGTCTTCTGGTGTGGATGCTTTGCCCCAAAGTTTGGTGTCATCGGCGAACTTGGCCAGTCCGCTTCTGACTCCAGCGTCCACATCATTAATGAAGATGTTGAACAGTATGGGTCCAAGGACAGAGCCCTGGGGGACCCCACTGGTCACAGGACACCACGATGAGTGACTTCCATCAATTACTACTCTCTGGGTCCGACCCCGGAGCCAATTTTCCAGCCAGTGGATTGTGGGGGACCCAAGGCGACAATTGGCCAGTTTCTCCAAGAGATGATCATGGGACACCAGATCGAAGGCTTTTTTGAAGTCAAGATATATGACATCAATCTCATCTCCCTTGTCCAGGTGATAGGTCACCTGGTCGTAGAAGGAAATGAGATTGGTCAAGCAAGACCTACCCGCAACAAACCCATGCTGGCTATCCCTTAAGATGTTGGCGTCAGCCAGTCCATTAAGGATGGCCTCCTTAATAAACTTTTCTAAGATCTTCCCCGGGATAGAAGTCAGGCTGATGGGCCTATAGTTAGCCGGATCCACTTTCCTCCCTTTCTTGAAGATAGGCACCACGTTGGCCTTCTTCCAGTCTTCGGGCACTACACCAGAGCGCCAAGAGTTTTCAAAGATCCGCGCTAGAGGCTGGGCTATGATGCTCGCCAGCTCCTTGAGTACCCTGGGGTGAAGATTGTCAGGGCCGGCTGACTTGAAGGTATCCAGCTTCTCAAGATGTTCCTTCACGAAGTCAGCATTAATGGAGGGCAGGGGATCACCCTCACCCGGACTTCCCGGCCCTGTAGCGGGCACGGGCGTCCCATGGGGCTGATGAAAGACCGACGCAAAGTACCTATTTAATAGGTTGGCTTTTTCCTGGGCGTCAGTTGTCAGTTGCCCCATCTGGTTCAGCAGGGGTCCAACGTTGCCCCTGCTTTTCCTCCGGCTCCCCACATATCTGAAAAAGGACTTTTTATTGTCCTTGATGCTCAAAGCTAGCTGGAGTTCAGTTGCAGCCTTGGCTTTCCTGGTCTGCTCCCTACAGGACCGGACCAGTGCAGAATAATCCTCCTTGGAGGTGACTCCCATCCTCCATCCTTTGTAGGCCTTTCTTTTTAGCCTCAGGAGGTCTGCTAGGTCCCTGGAGAGCCAGGGGGGCTGCTGTGCCCTCTTGCTGCCTTTCCTCCGAGATGGAAAAGACTTAGTTTGTGCATTGAGGATCGCTCCCTTGAGGAGCAACCACTCTTCTTGAACTCCCCTCTCCCTGCGGTCACAGTCCCTTAGGGCCTCACTGACAAGCCTCCTGAGCTTGTCAAAGTCGGCTTTCCTGAAGTCAAGGATTTGCGTGTTGCTGACTGACTTGCCAGCTTTTCGGTGGATGGTGAAGGTGATCAGCTCGTGGTCGCTGTCACCCAGCTTCCCATCGATCTCTAGGTCGCTGACTAGGTTATCCCCAGTAGCCAGTACCAGGTCGAGCAGCGCTTTGCCTCTCGTTGGCCCATAGACTTCTTGAGTCAGGTAGAGGTCATCCACGCACGAGAGGAAGCTCTGCGACCGCTCAGATTTTGCTGAGCGATCCTCCCACGAGATGTCCGGGTAATTGAAGTCACCCATGACAACCATGGTCCTGGAGCAAGCTGCCTCAGCCAGTTCCTGGGCAAACTCCTGGTCTAGCTCAGGACTTTGGGTGGGAGGTCTGTAATAGACTCCCACCATTGTGTCCGCTGTGCCGTGTTCCCCACGGATTTTAACCCAGAGGGTCTCCAGCCGTCCGCCCTGGTCGCCAATATCGGCTTGCAGGGACGCGTAGCTTTCCTTAACATAGAGAGCTACACCCCCGCCCCTTTTCTCTACACAACCCCTCCTGTACAGGGTATAGCCATCTATCCCCGTGGTCCAGTCATGGGTGGAGTCCCACCAGGTCTCCGTGATCCCTATGACATCGTAATTGTTTGCACTGAGCAGGAGGATGAGCTCCTCCTGCTTATTCCCCAAGCTCCTGGCATTTGTGTACAGGCAGGCAAGTGCCCCCTGGGGGGCTCCTTCCTTGCCCCCAGATTTTACCAGGGCTGGGGCTGGGGTGGGCTCCCTTGAGTGCCGTGATCCGCTGGCTTTGCAAGGATTGCTCAGCGGGCCAGCAGTGGCGGTAGTCCCCCCGTCCCCCAGCGGGCTTAGTTTAAGACCCGGTGGAGCAGGTCAGCCAGTCTGGCTGAGAAGAGCCTCCTCCCTAGGGGAGAGAGGTGGAGACCATCTCTTCCCAGCAGCTCGCTGCCTCTCTCGCCAAAGAGCGGGCTGTGGTCATGAAAGCCAAAGCCTTCCTGACGACACCAGCGCCGCAGTCTTTGGTTGACCACATAGATCCTCCTGTCCCTTCTCAGCCCATAGCCTGAGACTGGGAGGATCGACAAGAACACCACCTGTGCCCCCAGACCCTTTAGCCCTGCTCCCAAATCCCTGTAGCGCCTCATGACCTGGCTGGGAGTGCTCCGAGCCGTGTCATTGGTGCCCACATGAATAAGGAGCATGGGATAGTGGTCTGTGGGTTTGAGGAGCTTGGGGATCCTCTCCGCAATGTCCCGGATGCGGGCCCCTGGGAAGCAGCAGACTTGCCGGGCTAAGGGGTCGGGGTGGCAGATTGGCCCCTCCGTCCCCCTCAGGAGGGAGTCTCCCACAACAAAAACCTTACGTTTTGTCTTGGGGAGAGCAGGGGCAGGAGTTGCAGTTAGGCCCATGTTGCCTGTGGGGGCCGGCAACTCAGCAGGCTCTGCTGGGGCAGAGTAGCTTCCCCCCATTTCCACCGCCTATATACCTTCTTTCTTGCCCTTTGGCTCCCCTGGATTTCCCTGTTTAGCCAAGCAAGGTTTTTGGCTCCTTTCCCCCTTTTCCCTCGTAGTGAGATAGTCTCCCTCTGTGCCCAAAGGATCACTTCCTTTAGGAATGACCACCCTTCCTGAACTCCCATCTCGCCAATACTCTTCTCCTGCAGTGCGTCATTGACTAGACTCCTAAGCACACTGAAGTTAGCCTTCCTAAAGTCAAGCACTTCCACCCTGCTACTTATCTTACCCACCCTTCGCCGTATGGTGAATTTGACTGATTAGTGGTCACTGTCCCCAAGGTGAACACGAATCTGCAGCTCCCCTGCCAGGTCCTCCCCCATAGCCAACACCAAGTCCAGTAAGGCATTTCCCCTAGTAAGACCGTATACCTCCTGCATTAGGTGAAGGTCCTGCACACAGGTTAACAACCTATGTGAATGGTTGGATTTGGCAGACTGCTCCTCCCAGCAGATGTCAGGGTAGTTTAGGTCTCCCATGACAACCACGTCCCTTGACCGTACAGCCTCTGAGAGATGCCGCAAGAATGCCAAGTCTAGCTTTTCCTCTTGATATGGTGGTCTGTAGCAGACACCCGCCACCAAGTCCCTTTCCCCTCAACCTTCATGTATCCTAACCCATAATGCCTCAACTTTCTCCTCCTCATTTTGATGAGGGTAGATGTTCCTCCCTACTCTGACCCTTCTGTACAACCTGTAGCCCTCAATGTGTACCGCCCAGTCATGGGTAGGGTCCCATCAGGTTTCCGTTAGCCCCACTAAATCCAAGTTATTATCTGCAAGCAGAAGTGCGAGTTCTTCCTGCTTGTTCCACATGCTCTTAGCATTAGTATAGAGGCACTTGAGCCCTTACTGAGAAGTAATCAGCACATTGTGATGGCAACGGTGAATAGCCAAGAACAGCTGATATAATTTATTTGTTCACATAAAAAGAACAACCCAACAGTAGTTTGGAATTGCTGTTCTTTGCATACAGCTAGGCTATGTGACATCAAGATTTTGCCCTCTTTAGCCTCCCCTCATACCTCCTATTTTTTATTCCATTTATTTATTGTGTCTTGCTTCAAGTTTGTAAGCTTTTTCTGTCAGGGACCATGTCTTCTTAAAGACATGCCAAGACCAGGGTTGACCCAGTCTGGCCAACATTGCATAATAGCCAGATATAGTCCTCATCAAGCCTTGACCTTCCATGTGACCTATAGCATAGCTTTCAGAAATATAGCTAGTCTTGTTTTAAAGTCAGCAGAGGTTGGAGAATCTCCATAGCATGAGAAGATCCATATTTATGGATGTCTGTCATAAATTCTCCAGACCAATGCTATCCTAGCATGCTTGCATACTAACTTCTCTTGGGGTTCCACTTAAATAGAAAATGACAATTATGAAATAACTTGATTCTAGCAGATGGAGGGTCTGATCCCCAACCCTGTTACAGCACCTGCTCTGCACTAGTCTCCCACCACAAACTAAAAGTAAATCTTGCATCTGGCTGTAGAGAACTCCTCTGTGTGGAAAAACTCGTAGTGTGGCTCATTCGATGCCACCTCCTCCTGGCCAACAGTTTGTTCCTGAAATATAGACCAAAATCCTTTTGCACTCTTACAGCTGGAAGTGCCTCATAGGGCCACTGGCAGCTGGTTTACTATAGACCAGTCCTGACACTGCTATGAACTCAGTAGGGAGCCAGGACAGAATCAATCACATCCTTTTACAGACTTGTGTAAGGAGACATCAGGAAATTTGGTCCTGTGTAAGACCCCTGTTCTAAGGTCCTTTGCTGAAGGAGTCAATCATTTCAGTGAGTGCTACATCTGCAAACTGACCACACAAGTGCCTGGGACTATGTCCAAAGTGAAAAACCTATTGCTTAGGTATCTAATCATAGAACAATAGGGCTGAAAGGGACCTCCAGAGGTCATCTAATTTAACCCACTACCCAGGGCAGGATCACCCCTATCTGAACCGTCCTATACAAATCTACTGTCTAACCTATTAGCAAAACTAGAGTCAACCCTGAACAAGCACACCCTAACCTGCCACAGGGAAGGCAGTGGGACCAATGCAGCCAGTGCTCTGCTGCAGCAAGGTTGTTAAAATTGTGCGGGCCGGGTGCAGTCTGAGGCCCCTTTTTCGCGCGGCGGGCTGTGGCCAGCAGCCTGGACACGCTGGGTCGGGGAAGGCAGGCAGCACGCTAGAATTAGGCACAGAAGCTTAGTGGTTGTTTAAGATTGTTTACTTACACCGTGGATGATCGCAGTGCAGGCAGGAAAAACTTCCCGGAAAATTTCGCTTACGTTGTAGTTTCAACTCGACTTGGACAGAGCTCTGGATACACTCACACGAAGTTTGCTAGGCTTCGTGGAACTTGCGCACAGGGAAGGGTACGTCGAGGGATCAGGCGGTGACGGGGAGAGGCGAGAGGCTGATCAGACCCCTGTAGCCTTCTTGATATACACGCTGGGTCCAATAGGCTCCGCAGCGCTTAGAGATCTTCACGAGACGTGAAGTTCTCTTCCTCCTGATAGTCGTGGAGTCCTCCAACTTGGGCGGAAACCGCTCAAGCCTCTTATACGGCTAGCAAGCCAATCGCTAGCCGCCACGTGGGAATAATTTAGAACTGGCCAATAGTGGGACACAAATCCGCATACGAATGACGGGAACTCTTTGCACCGTGCATTTCTCTTTTGCAACCTAGAAACGCACCCTGCAAAGAAAGCTACGAGTGGCGGGAAATAATTTAGCAGTGCCGAAGCACACACAAACAAAATCACACCCTTGGGTTGTGACAAAAATATGCTTGAGAGAGGCAAGGAAGAGGACCATGCCCTTTGCTACAGAAGAAGGCAAAAAACCCCACAATCCATACCAATCTGACCATGGAGTAAAATTCCTTCCTGACCCCAAATATGGCAATCAGTCTGACCCTAAGCACAGGGGCAAGACACTCTAGCCAGAAATGTTCAGGTTTAAATCCCAGCAGGAGCACTGCATACCCCAGACAAAATCTCCAGCTTTGATTGCAGCCAACACCCAATGCTTCTAATGAAGGTAAAAAAAAAAAACTGAGTAAAACCACCATGCTCCCATCCCCCTCCAAAATGGGCAGACTTACACAGTCATAAAGTACACATGGGTAATATTTTATATTTCAGCCTTCTGTACCTAGGTTTGACAGTTTAAGATTTAAAAAAAGAACCTCTCACAGGGAGATTGGAAATAACAGTAAATGTTATTCAAAACAGTGTTATACAAGCAGTATTAAAGGTACAGCTGCAAACCTCATACTTCTATCATATTGCATGAAAACATTTTTCTTGCTCTTTCCTCTGTTTTACCTTACGGGAAAAGGAACAGAAGACAAGTCTTTGAGAACAATAGACTACAGAGATCATATCAGCCAGAGAAAATCCTGTCAGCCTCATCTGGCTCAACAAGAATCTCCAGCCAATACCTGCAGATACTCCTATTTAAGCTTTCCATTTCCCACATGGGTGATTAGTTAGAATAGACATATCCTAAGTTATAACATGTCAACAAAATGAAACAGAGCAGAGCATGAACAAGCATCTACATTTCAAAGTTGAATCAATGTAGGAATATGGACCAAAATGCAGTGATGCATGATCAGGAGTGGTTAGCTCCAAAATCTTATCGAAGGTGAGGTGCAGCCATAAATCAGCAGATTTCAGCTCGCAAAAAATTCCACAGAATTTAGAACCTAGGCTCAGCCGTGATATCCCTACTGGCATCAGGCCATTTCCCTGTTGCTGATTCTTGTTTCTAGAACAAAAATATCCAACACTTTGCTCAAAGATTCATCACATACAGAATAATTGCTCCTGTGCTTTTCCTGGTAAAAGGAAGGTTTTGCAGTTCTGAGAAGCTGTTCCTTCTCTATATAACCACCCTTCTCCCATCCTGGTTCCTTTCAGGTAATCAGTGTCTTTCTTAAAGCCAAAGCACTTGAGAAACTCGGGCTTCATTTTCAAAAAGTTAAATATCTAGTCCTCAGAGTTGCAGAGATTGCCTGGCATTGGCACTATTGTATCAGAGCGAAAAGGAGGCATCTCCTCTTAAAAGATCAGGAGCAGCAGTCTTGAATGACCTAGTGGAATAGCAAAAGAGCAACTTAACTCTATGTATACCACTCCCAGGAGCTGAGTGTACTGTCCCCACAATTCTTCCAAGCCCTACTTCCTTTTTCAATTGGCCCCAGAACAATTCTTTTGCCTTTGTGCTAGGCCTCACTTCAGAGAATTTCTTTGGTCTTTATCTTAAAAGTCCCCCAGGCAAATTGTAGTTTTAAAACAAGACTATTGCAAATGTTACCTCTGCCATGGAGGCATGGTACTACTCTCTTCTCTGTATGCTAAATCCTACATCACTGAAGTCAATGGGAGTTTTACCACTATATATCATGGATACAGATCCCAGTCTCCTACAAAGGATCTTCTTGAATGCATATAAGAAAGCTACTGCCCTCCATCTCTGTGTAACATCCTTACTTTGATCTTGTTCACATGCTACATTAATCTTCAGTAGTTAATGAGATATCTAAGGTTCAGGGCTTTCCATTCTCCGCTCCTGGCCAGTGACCCAAGCAGTTAATGTTGATTTGTCCCATATACCAAAGTCTGACCACTGGCTGAAATGAAAGTGAATTCCCCCCATGGGTAAATGACTGAGAAGTCAGCAGCTGAGTCACTTGAAGATGTAAATAGATTTGGCAGGGTGCTGTTAGCAACAAGGGAAGAACCTACTCCATCTCACTGTCCTACAACGAGGAGATCTTTCTGAGATGACTTATTATTTAATATAAATAAAAATATCCCTTTAAAATGCATGACAGTAACAACTAGAAGGGTAAAAACAACCTGAAATACCATTTCTGTCCCAATCTCCAGTCAGATGCATCTTTCTTGGACTGTACAAGAACTCTGATCTCCTTCCCTCTCTTCAGATATTATTTTTAAATCACTGTACTTTATATGTTATTAAAGAGCTAAAAGCTGTGTTTATTTAGTATTTTTGGCATATTAGGGATTTATAAGCACCTGAAAGTTAAAATATCCTTAGGATATCTGTGCCCAAAGGCAGATGTACAGAATCACTAAGGAGAACACACACAATCCTGTGGGTATAAAAGAGGCTTTTCAGATGCAGGGTAAGAACAATCATACTTGTAGTTCTTGAGCACATCTCAAACAAGTAATTTCACTGTTTGAATGTCAGGTGTATGGAGAGGCCAACTCAACATTGCAACCACGGCCACCCCAAAGCCCAATGAAATCAGGGGGGCTCAAGGTACATACAAGGGTCTTGACTTGCAAGATCATGGTTAAAATCTAGAATAACAGCATGGACCTAATGGAGTTTCACTGAAGACTGGTGCAGCTGAGGTCAAAGTCAGACCTAGGAATGTCATTTTGGCAAAATGTACTATACAGAAAGCTGCCTGCTCTTTTCTTCTCAGCGTTAGCCCATGCCAAGCCCTCCATTTGCTTATATTAGCACAATATCTTGCTTTGGAAATCTGCACAGTTCTCCAAAAAGAAAAAAAAAGACTTATATGTTTGTGGCATTATTTTCCTTCACAAACATCAGGGACAACCACAGGAAATGGAGCATAGTACTCCTCCAGAGGCTAAGCTTGCTAAATTGAAGAGCCAATATACAACTCTTCAGACAACTAGAGCACCTAATTATATACCAAAAGCTCCGTTATTTCTTTGGGCCAGGGGTGGGTGGGGGCGGTGGGGAACAGAAAAGCTATTTATATGTTACTAAAGCAAAGAGCAGAGAAAGGCCTCTGCAGCAAAGATCCATTTCAGAACCAGATCCCAGCTACCCCACGGCCTGGATCCAGGATTTGGTTTAGTATATTTCATCTGGCACGTTACTGTTTTTAGTGGGTTATGGAATAGAGAAAATCCCACACAATTTACTGATTCGTTTTGATGCACTGGCTGGGGGAGTAGTTAGCTGATTGCACGATTTCACAATGATTACACACTTAATTTATACAACACAATTTTATTTTAAAACTCTTTGCTACGTATATAACACTGCTTAGCTTTAAGAAACACCACAAACATTGAAAACACAATAATTACATATATCAGAAACAATGCTCCGAATGCACTTCCTTCCCAAACAATGCTATAAGAATTAGTATTACAAAAACAACTACAATTACAACTAAAAGTTAAATTTGAATCAATACTATTATTTTTCATATTATACTTACAATCCTAGAATTCCAAGAAGCCAAATACCAAAATATGGTTTCATTCTTCAGTAGTACGATTTAACGGGTTGGCCTCAGTAGTACGGTTCAATGAAATGGGCTCAGCAATACAATTCAATAGGCTGGCCTCAGCAGTGATAGGACTAAGTCCCCTTCCTTCAGTCCTTTTCAGGTGCTCCACGGCTTCAGCGTGAACTAAGAGATTCGTGTTCACGGAGAGGGTAGTTTCAGGTGATCAGTCTGAACCGGGCTATACATGCGATTTTTCCTTCGTTGTTCTACAAGTATAGTTACCTCCAAATTGGGACAGCAAGTTACCGTTTTTATTGAGCGAGCTGCCGTCAGTGGGCTCCTCCTACTCAATATATCATTGCTCCCAAATTTGGGCTCGGATCTTACTCAACAGATTCTTTTACCTTTGTTGAGCATTTTAAATTACCTTTGGGAAACTTCCATATCACTGCAAATGCCCTTTTCTTACCAACCTGGTCAAAAGGCCTCAGGGCTTGATCTCTTGGAATTCAGGATATTTGCTCTCTTTGTAAAAGATTTCTAAAAGATGAAATTTAAATTAAGACTTTAAGCAAAGCCAGGACCTTTTGCACGTAGTTCCCAAAACAATGAACTAGATAAGGAGATAAATCTTATCTTCTTCCTGAAACTGGCTAATGGGCAACCTTTACAAACATTCAAACTATTTCATTCAATATGACATCCCCCCGTGCCCATTAGGCAGTTTGATTACAATTATATTTCATTACTAAGCCTTACAAACTTATTATGATGATTTCATGACAACATACACAAAATTAATTTTTTGAAAATGATTAACCCAAACAATCCTATGATGCTTATTATAGCATATATGACCCATTTTTCTGAAAATACAGTTTTTATCGTGTTCCATAGTTGTTGTTCTATCGATCCTATTTTATGGATAGTAGATTTAACACCATTCCCCACTGCATTTCCAATCGTGGCTAGTTCTTTTAACACCGAAGCAGATGGTGCATTGAGGATCTTGCTGGCGTTGAGTAATTTTAGGTAAGTAATGTGTTTTCCATAGTTCTTTGACAACATTACTAATTGTTCAGTTTTCAAGTTAAACGATATATGAGTTAAATTTAATTCCTGCAAGTTAATGTTGCACGCAGATAGTTGGGAATGCACCTTATTCTTCTTAGTTGTGCTTCAATGATTTGCAGCGATCTATGGGATACCTGTTTTGGACCAAAGTACTACCTTCATATTGGAGTGTAGATTATTAATTTTTGGCTCTATTATGCACACACATTTCCTTGCAAATGTGTTTCTCCATAACTGAGCTTTAGGCTCACAGGGTGAGTTTTTGAGGGATATTATATTTTATTTCCATTATTTCCCCTGTATCTCTCCAGAACTGACCCTCTTGCTTACAGGGCTGGAGTTGAGGAATATCATATCCCATTTTTACTATTTCATAATACTGGGTTGCTTCATCTTGGGGGGTTAAGTTAAAAGCATAATCATAGTTTAATATGTTTACTTGAACAGTTTTAGTGTAGATTTTACATTTGCAATCAGTACATTGCACAATATGAGTTTGATTCCATGCTTCCAATTCAGAACATTTATCATTTAATTTTACTTGGTTGGTGTTTACTTGTGTGAAATTATGCTTAGTACACCACATGGTGGGTAATGTACCTGTATGTTTTCCTCCAATGCGGGTACGTACTGTTCAACCCATTAGTGGGTTTACTGAACAAAGCCATTGTACACTTCCCTGATTTTCGTGACTAAATAATTATGCTATTTAACTATGACATTCTACATAAGGTGTATGTTTAGCATCTGTGAATTTTTTCTTTAAATTTGTTACAATAAGTTGTTCAAAGGTACTGGATTCATGAAATTGTGTACAGGTGATGAACTGTAATTTAGCTTGGATTTTCCTCATGTTAGAATTAGTGATATTTTCATTTTGTTCAGTTAATGTTATGAAATTTTGCATTCTTTGTGTAATGTTTTTTGTAATGGTTACATGTGTAGTGGCAAATCCCAAAAGTGACATGAATTGAAGTTTTACTGTTTCTTCCCATTCTTTATCTTGATTTTGCTGTGCCCAGTTTGTTCAGACTGACCTGCGCTTTCTTTGTGGTTGCGTGCAGTTAATGTTATATGTAATGCGCATGGCAGTGCGGGAATATTCAGGAGATTTTAAATGCCAGGCTATTGTGCTTTGTTCTTGGTGTGGTGGATCCCTTATAATTAAGAGATAAGGTAATATCCCTTTTCTAGTATGTACTATAGTTTGACACCAAGTGCTAGTGGTAAGCCGGCCACTGTTCTGGACAGTGTTAGGTTTCCAGAAAAGTTTATTCCACTTACATTGGATGATACCATAGGGGTCTACTGTAGCATTTTCAAATAACCTTACTGGTATAATAGTTAATTTTACCCCAAATACACCTTTTTTGGGGTGTGCTCTCACAAAACCCCATGGTGTTGGATAATACTCAGTTTCATTTATCCCTGCTTCTGTTAATTTAATGCCATATGGATATGGTCCATTAATTATATCACGAGGATTTAATAATTTGGAGGGGTTCCACGGTCCTTCCCAAGGAATATTACATTTAAGGGAATAACCTGGTATTGTGAGATTCCATACATCAGCATTATATTCCAGAATCACATTGGGTGGTTTATGTACTGGTTTGCATAATGTTGCATTGGTTAGCCACATCCAATTTTCATCTCTGGGATCATTTTCATCCTTATCTCCCACTGTTGCCACTTTAATCCTTGACACCTGTAACAAAATTAAATGATTGCTTAGGTCCTTGTGAGGCCTAGCTTCTTGAGGTTAGCCAACTTTGGTGTACTAATATTGTTTGATTTTCCTCAGTTAAACAAAAATAAGTGTTGGGATGTTTCCCCAATTGATCAATTACACCTTTTGTTACTTTTTCTTCTTTGGGTAGGTGTATCCACACTTTATCACCTTTTTTATACTTATATGTTCACACTGGAAACTCTTTCTTTTCGTGTTTCAACCACATGGTTTTATCATTTTTGCACTGAATTAAGGTTACATGCAATACTGCATCCCAGTTTTTAAAAGAAATTGATTTTAAATTTGTTTTCAATTGTGTCTTCAAAATACCAATGTGTCTCTCCACAACCCCATTAGATTGTGGATGATAAGGAGTGTGTACATGGTGTTCTATATTATTAATTTGGGCTTTTTCTTCATTTCTTCCTCCTGCACGATGGTTCCTATTTGATCAGCTACTTCCCAGGGTGTCTGTCCCACCAGCGGCAGTAGCCAGGCTTTTACTCCTGGAGTTTTCAGAACATTTGATGCTACCTCTAACGACATCCTGTTACAAGTTATTTGTTCAGGAGTGGTGATAAACAAACAATCATTCCTTAATCTCTGTTGTACTGCCGATAGGGTGTTTGTGGGTGCTGTCCAATGGGCAAAACTAATTCCCCATATTATGTACCTGATGCTGTTCATACCCCCTTCTAAATTTTGGGGAAAGCTTAAAGCTCCCAAATGATTTTTCACCCGGGTGGCAATTAATCCAGCTAAAGTTATGGGATACATGCCTCCCGGAATTATATTTATGGTATTTGTGAGAATTGCCCCCTTACTCCATCCCGAATTTCTTATTAGTGGAAGGGCCTCCTCTGAACTTAATAGGATTCCTATTCCGTTTTCTTCCTCTATAATCCTTCCTACCCACACATAGCAATTTTCATTAGTACGTCGTGCTGTTCTCCTAGCCAAATCCTCTATTTCCTCCCTGTTCCTTTCTCTATAGATATTCTGCCTAATCGCAGGATTTGTGCCTTGTTGTTTCCAACTAGTAGTTACTATAGGACATGCCTCCAGTATTGGCTCTGCTCTACCTTTAGCTACTTCTCCTACCTCATAGTTAGCTTTTAATTCTTTCAATTCTACTGTAACTTCTGCATATGGTGGTGGAGTGGATGGAGTAATTGGAGAGGGTGCAGTAGGTTGCACAGATACTTTACTTGGTTTCTCTCCATGCTCCTCTGTTTCATTCACTTTGCTCTGGTTCATAGCCAATTTTAAAACATTATTCTCGGCTGCTAAATTTTCTACCTCATGCAATAAGTGAATGATTTCCCGAGCTGCCTCTCCTAAGAGGGATGGGTAATTAGGTTTTTTCAAAGGACCTCCTGCTGCTTATTTGCAACTTACTTCTAACTCTCTTAGTATCTCTCCTGCTTTTAAACACGTTACCTCCCTTGCTAGTGGCAATTTTAACTGATCGTAAACTCCTTTCCCTAACACCTTTCGCATTATCTCTCGAAAACCTCCCTCTTCTTTTCTACTTTCTTTCTTCCTACACACCTTTACTTCTGGCTTTACTTCTTTATTTTCTAAACTCCAATCTAGTGGACCATATGATTTCTGAATTCCTCCCAGACAGCATCTTAAACTTTCTTGTGTAAACATAAAACTATATGTGATTGTTTCATCCTCATTATTAAGATCCCTTATATTTACCTTCCAAGTTCCCTCATTATCATTGTGGAATGTGCAATGCTGCAACACATTCATCCCATTTTGAAATGGGCAACCAGCGCATCCTGTTCATGACGCCATGTTTCTAGTGGGTTATGGAATAGAGAAAATCCCACACAATTTACTGATTCGTTTTGATGCACTGGCTGGGGGAGTAGTTAGCTGATTGCACGATTTCACAATGATTACACACTTAATTTATACAACACAATTTTATTTTAAAACTCTTTGCTACGTATATAACACTGCTTAGCTTTAAGAAACACCACAAACATTAAAAACACAATAATTACATATATCAGAAACAATGCTCCGAATGCACTTCCTTCCCAAACAATACTATAAGAATTAGTGTTACAAAAACAACTACAACTAAAAGTTAAATTTGAATCAATACTATTATTTTTCATGTTATACTTACAATCCTAGAATTCCAAGAAGCCAAATACCAAAATATGGTTTCATTATTCAGTAGTACGGTTTAATGGGTTGGCCTCAGTAGTACGGTTCAATGAAATGGGCTCAGCAATACAATTCAATAGGCTGGCCTCAGCAGTGATAGGACTAAGTCCCCTTCCTTCAGTCCTTTTCAGGTGCTCCGCGGCTTCAGCGTGAACTAAGAGATTCGTGTTCACGGAGAGGGTAGTTTCAGGTGATCAGTCTGAACCGGGCTATACTTGCGATTTTTCCTTCGTTGTTCTACAAGTATAGTTACCTCCAAATTGGGACAGCAAGTTACCGTTTTTATTGAGCGAGCTGCCGTCAGTGGGCTCCTCCTACTCAATATATCATTGCTCCCAAATTTGGGCTCGGATCTTACTCAACAGATTCTTTTACCTTTGTTGAGCATTTTAAATTACCTTTGGGAAACTTCCATATCACTGCAAATGCCCTTTTCTTACCAACCTGGTCAAAAGGCCTCAGGGTTTGATCTCTTGGAATTCAGGATATTTGCTCTCTTTGTAAAAGATTTCTAAAAGATGAAATTTAAATTAAGACTTAAAGCAAAGTCAGGACCTTTTGCACGTAGTTCCCAAAACAATGAACTAGATAAGGAGATAAATCTTATCTTCTTCCTGAAACTGGCTAATGGGCAACCTTTACAAACATTCAAACTATTTCATTCAATATAACAGTTACCACTATATATGCTGCTGTCAATTATAGCACAGACCCCGGTGCCAGAGCGGATGCCACATTTGTGCAGGGAGGGGGGCAGGTGGCATAGATCCCAGTGCCAGAGCAGATGCGGGGGGGGGGGGCGGCAGCGCGCGGCCAGGCACAGACCCCAGTGCCAGAGTGGGCGCCACATTTGCAAAGTGGGAGGGGGGGGTGGGGAGGCATGGACCCTGGTGCCAGAGGGGGCACTGCATTGGAGACGGGGCTACAGAGGGCCCGGCGAGGATAAGGAGCCAAATTAATAAGAGGCCTGGGCAAGACAATGCCTGTATCATCTGCAAGGCTTGTGGCATGGTAAAGGGGTGGTTGGAGCCACACATACGGCCCATAAGGCTGAGAGACTCGGGAACCATCCACAGTGAAGCGGGACATCAGGGGGTTTAGAAACAACAAGGTTAATAGGATCAAGCCCAACTGTGTCCAAAACTAAAGCTCAGGAGCAGCCTCCCTATATTCACCATGCCATCAAGACATGGCGGGAGAGAACAAGGGGTGCTTGTAGGGCAAGAATGGCATGGTTAAGGACCTGGGGGTAACACGGCCACCTTCAGGTACCCCACAGCTGTTACAGCCCCACACTACAGAAAGGATGTGAAAAAGTGGAAAGAGTCCAGCAGAGGGCAATGAAAATGATTAGAGGGCTAGGAAACATAATTTATGAGGAGAGGCTGAGGGATCTGAGTTTATTTAATTTGGAGAAGAAAAGACTGATGGGGGTTTAATGATAGCCTTCATCTACCTGAAGGGTGGTTCCAAAGAGGATGGAGCTGGACAGTTCTCATCGGTGGCAGATGACAGAACAAGGAGTAATGGTTTCCAGTTGCAACAAGGAAAGTTTAGGAAAAATCTCTCTCACTAGGATGGTAGTAAAACACTGGAACAGGTTACCCAGAGAAGTTGTGGAATCTCCATCCTTGGAGGTTGTTAAGAGCTGGGTAGACAAAACCTTGGCTGGGTTGATATAGTTGGGATGGTCCTGCTTTGAGCAGGGGGTTGGACTAGATCAGCATTTCTAAACCTGTGGGTCGTGACCCATAAATGGGTTGCAGGAATATATAAAAGGGTCGCAGACAAACTGCAAAAATGGATCAAGAAACTTTAAAAATGGATTCTATTTTAAAGGAAAGAAATGTGGGAAACTGTGGCTTTTCCCTTGCAGGCTGTCAGAGTTCCAGCCTGCAATGGGCTGCTTGGGGCCTCCCAGGCCCTACACACCACCCCCTTCCCCAGACACTGGGGGGCAGTGGGTTGGGAGTGAGGGGCACTAGGTCAGGACTGTCCGTTGATGTTTACAAACGGGTCCTGGTACAAAAAAGGTTGAGAACCACTGGGCTAGATGACCTCTTGAGGTCCCTTCCAACCCTAATTTTCTATGGTTCTATGAATACCAAAGACCAAATTCAACCCTACTGCATTTTCACTGAAATCTGTGGAAACTTCAGTGAAGTCACAGAATCACAGAAGTCAGTAGAATGACTCTCTAATTATTAACAATACGTTAAGTAAAACCTCTCTCCAGTTCTTGACCTACTGCCAGCTCTGTCTCCATAACAGACCTAATCAAGCTAAGGAAGACACAAATGTGTTTGGGTTTTTTGGGTTTTTTGTTTGTTTGTTTTTTTTGGGGGGGGGGGGAGGGGGAGGAGAATGTCATTTGTTCAGCCTGGATGGCAGGGGCTAGGCCATTAATTCTGGTCTCAAAAGTAGCTGCCTTTTATTTGTACAACTAAGCTGTAGTCGAGCATATTTCCCACGTGCATTCCATCCATGTCTGTAAAGTGCTGAGCCACTTACCCAATAACTCTTACAACAGTTAGTTTTTCACGAAGGCATAAGACTCATAGATGCCCATTTCTCAGCCTCTGCCTAATAGGGATCAGCATAACACTGGATTCAACACAAGCCATGTAGCTCTGTGATAAGATTTTCACTCCAAATTAATTTAAACAAAATAATACTCACGTACTAGGAATCCCCCTTTCTCCTTCTGAACCATTTCACTCCAAGACCTGTTTGAGCATAAGTCCCTTTAACTACTTGCTTGGAATAACTGCAATCACAGTTGAACAAATAGGATATCATCTGAACTGTTTTATCTAGACTTCCACTCTTGATACCGAAATGATTCTCCAGCCAAAATTCTCCACCAATTATGATATTTCTTCCAGTAAGTACAGATAGTAAAAACAAGGTAAACATTAGCCTATGGAAATTACTTTACTCTTCAGCTCTTTGAGGTGCACGTGTTGTAAGGAAGAAGGCTTACAGGATAATAAGAAAGGAAGGCTGAAAGGGACCGCATGAGGTCATCTAGTCTAGGTCCTGCTCAAGGCAGGATCATACCTGATTAAACCACATACAACCTGTTCTTGAAAATTTCCAGGGACTTAGATTTTGTAACCTCTGCAAGTAATCTGTTCCAATACTTAACCACCCTCATAGTCAGAAAGTTCTGCTTAATTTTTTATCTAAATTTTCTCTGTCTAAGTTTGAGACCATTGCTCCTTGTCCTGTCCCCTGTGGCCATAAAAGACTGTCCATCTCCACCCTTTATTTATAACCACCCTTCTGGTATTTGAAGGCTGTTATCAAATCCCCCCACCCCAATTTTCTCTTCTCCAAACTATATAACCCTACTTCTTTCAGCTTTTTCCCATACCTCAGGTTTTCCTGGTCTCTAGTCATTTTTTTCTTTCACCACTGGACACTTTCTAAAATCTGTGCACATTGTTCTTGAAGTGTGAGACCCAAAACAGGAGACTGTACTCCAGAGATAACCTCACCAGTGCCAAATAAAGATGAAGAATAACTTCTATTGATTTGCAATGCAATACAGTCCAGAAAGCTGTTGGGTTCTTTTCATGAGAACACCACTGTAACTTCCAGATCACTTTCTGCAGTATTGAAACCAGGCCAATCATTCTCTCATGCATGCAACTGCATTCTCTGGTGCATCCATTTATTCTGGTTGAATTTCATTTTTGTTGATTTTTTGGAACATTTCTTCAGTTTATTCAGATCACTCTGAATCCTCCAGAGCATCTGCAACTCCACTGAACTTGGGTGTCATCAACAAATTTGCTACACCTGCACTCAATCCTAACCTCCAAATCATTAATAAAGGTATTAAACAATACTAGACCCAGGACAAATCCACTTGATATATCTTTCCAACTAAACAGTGAGCTGCTAATGACTGCTCATCAGGCACAATGATGCAACCAGCCATGTACCACATTGCAGTACTTTCATCTAGTAGTCTGGATTTCTTTAACTTTTTAATGAGAATATCAGGAGCGACTGTGGCAAAAGCCTTGTTAAAATCAAGATATATCCTATTGTGACAGGTTGGGTTTCAGGAACGGCTGGGACACTCCCTGGTGACCACGCAATTCCTGCCAGAGCTCTAATTCCAGGGGCCCTCATCTCCTTTACTCGCCTGCCACACCTTTGATATTGATATTTTATTGGGAGGCTACCTGAGGGATCTAGAGCAAGCCTGTAATAATTTCCCATGTTGGGCCTCAGCCTCTGCCCTTTTTCTCTTGCTGAGTCCTCTAGCTCATGTCCACTGTAGGAGAACAAGCTTCTGGGTCCCCAGCTTCTTGTTTGGCCTTCCATGACCTTTATTTCTGCCTCCTCTTGGGATGCTGAGCCTCCTTGGGCTTCTTTTCTCTTTATCTGGGCCCCCAGCCCTGTCTTTGCCCTGCTCTAGGCTTTGGGCCCTTTGCCCCCAAAGTCTATGCTTCTTAGGTGCTAATGAAGCTGCCCCCTCTGGACTCTATGAGATTATCCCTCTGGGTGCACTTGATGCACCCGCCAGGCACTATGGGAGCTCCAGACCAACTCTCACAGTCCATCCATCCCCCCCAAGCCACCAGACTCTAAGTACCTAGTCTCCCCTGGGCACCAAACCCTACTGCCCCTCCCGTTCCCCCCCACTCTTACTTTGAATACCTAGTCCCCACCTAGGCTCCAGCCCCTCCTGATCCTTCCCAAGCACTAGACCAAACTACAACCAAAATACAAGCCCTTTTGGCTATAACACAAAACTCCATGCCTCCTGGGTCTTGGTGCGCTCCTATCCACCAAGGGTACTTGTCTCAACTCCTACCCACTCCTGGCTACTTATCTCAATTCCTGAAAGCTAGCAGCACACTCCTGGGTCTAGGTGCGCTGCTAGCCTTCAGCTCTTCTCTTGCTGTTTCTAGGCCTAGCATGCTCACAATCTGGTTCTCAGCCACAGGCACCTCAGCTCTTCCCTATGCAGCATCCAGGGCCAGACTACCTGATGTGCCTCTGGGGCTGCTTTACATCTCTCTGACCCTGCCCTTCCCACTCAGATGACTCACCCCAGGGTTGCCTGCAGGTGTTAACTGGGCTCTGTGGCAATCCAGCTGCAGCTGTGCCCTGCCTGCCTTGACGGGCTCTCCCTAAGGTCCTTCTCTCGTAAAATGAAAGAGCACCCCAGGCTCTGTCACACCTATCCAATGCTCTTCCTCTATCCACAGAGCCTGTCACCTAATCATGGAGGGAAATCGAGTTGGTTTGGCATGACTTGCCCTTGGTGAATCCACGCTGACTGTTCCTGATCTCTGCAATCATACTTCAGGTGCCTCAAAGTAGATTCCATGATTTTTCTAGGTACTGAGCCCAGACTGACTAGTCTGTAATTTTGCAGATCTTCCTTCTTCCCTTTCTTGAAGATGGGCACTACATTTGCCCTTTTCCAGGCCCTCACCGAACCTCCATAAACTTTCTTAAATGAGATAGACAATGACTCTAAAATTACCTCAGCTTATTCATTCAGCACCCTAGTGTGTATCCCTTCTGGCCCTGCTGACCTGAAAGCATCTAGCTTCCAATGAATCCCCAACTCATTCTTCCACTATTCTAGGTTGTTTGCTGCTTTCTCTGTCTTTGCTGCCAACTGCATAGGATGTAATGGAGCCCTACACAGCACCTTTAAATAGTGAGCAATACTGTTCCAGCATTTCTTGCATTCTCAGCCTTCATCCTGAATGCAGTTGAAATGCAGGGATGGGCACTGTGTTAAAATACCCACTAAACATAACAAGAGTGTAAGTTTGACCTCTAGGCTGAAGTAGGATGAGGTGAATGCACCTACATGACAAAATGTTGATTCCATTTTGAAACAAGGTAGGGATAGGGCGCTTATATTCTTGCCAATATCAGTTCATGCTGTATATTTCTCTACCTGGCCACTGGCATGATTCAAAGAGGGATTAAAATCAATCCCATGAACAAACAGTCAAACCAGAACTCATGGTATTGAGTTATAATTCAAGATGCCAGAAAATGGCTTAAATCACTATGTCAAATGGCTGGTCAGCTCAGGAAACTCCTGAGAGGAAAGAAGATAATGGAGAGCTATTTATTGCTACCCTGGTTCAGATGCAACTGTAGCCTAAAGATGCAGAAAAAGGAATGGGAGCCTAGAGACTTTGCTCTGTAAGACATGGGCAAGAGACTTTACTTCTCTATGTCTCCATTTCCTCTTCTGTAAAGCAGAGATAACAGTACTTATCTATTTAAAGATCTATGCATTAAAAAGCCCTGTGCAGGCTTGACATTGGTCCCACTGAAACTGTTGGGACTCTTGCCATCAACTGTAATGAGAGCAAGATCAGAGCCCTAAAACTCCAAGCATTCCCACAGAGTTCTTTGCCAGGATCCCTGTATTTAATAATACATGGTGATCTTAAAAATTCACAACCTGGAGCTATATTTGCAATTTACTGGTAATTACACAGTTCTTACTAAACGATTCCCGAAAAGCCCAACAATTGTTCTGTTTCCACTTCATCATCCAGATGCATGGAGAACAAACACCTATTTCTAATTTTTTTCCCATCACCAATTAATTGTATGACCCATAGACAATGCAGCTAGACTTGTAATTTCCTTACTTTCTGGCTTAATTCACCTGTCAGCTTTACAGCTCTGAATATATCAAAAGAGATTTACTGCTACCCTGGTTCAGATGCAACTGTAGTCTAAAGATGCAGAAAAAGGAATGGGAGCCTAGAGACTTTGCTCTGTAAGACATGGGCAAGAGACTTTACTTCTCTGTGTCTCCATTTTCTCTTCTGTAAAGCGGAAATAACAGTACTTATCTATTTAAAGATCTATGCAATAAAAAGCCCTGTGCAGGCTTGACATTGGTCCCACTGAAACTACTGGGACTTCACTAACTAAGTGAAGTTTTCCAGTAAGTTTTTCAGACATAGCTAAAGATGACAGCTCTTTATCACCACCTAGAGGGGATTGATCACCTTAAAGAAACCTTCCCTCTCAACCACCTCCACTTCCAAATGCAAATGGTAATTATTCTTTGCTTGATCTACTAAATAAAAATATGGATATCTGTTTTTAAGGCTATACTCAAACAGCCTCACTTGTCATCTAGTTACTAGCTACATCAGTGGTTCTCAACCTTTTCAGACTCAAAGCACACCTTTGTGAGATGAAGAGCATCCCATTTCAAAACTTTTATTTATTTATTGATTGATTGATTTACTGTAATGCTTTCCTGCTTTAACAGGGGTTGGGAAGGAGGAGAAGCAGCTGGCAGGGAAAACCCTATGGTGGCAGTGACTGGGAGAAGAGGAACAGCTGGAAGGGAAGAGCCTACACTTAATTTGCATATCTCCACTCTCCTGGTGGCACCCTTCAAAGGCTGTCACAGTACCCAGGGTGCCATGGCATGCTTGTTGGGGATCACAGAGCTAGCTACTTTCACTATACAGTATACTCCATTTAGACACATACGTACATAATTCACTTAACTGGATGACCCAATAACCTATCCAAATCTTTTGCCTAACTGCTTACATTATAACAAACTCTTTATATCTGCATATGGGTGAAGTGCATAAACTACTTAGGTACAGGGACATCACATTTCAGCTTCATTGGCCACATCTACATTAGATGCTGACTGCACAGCAGCATTGTGTGGCACAAAGTGTGATGAGATGGTACTACGCAGTAGTAACAGGCTACTGCACAGCAGTAATGAGCTACTACACAGACAGCATCACCAAGAAGCCATTTGAGGATATTACAGCGCAGTCATTTAGTACTTGTGCATGCAAGTATTAAATGACTGCGAAGTAGCAACTGTGCAGTCAGACTCTCACGTAGATGCGACCTGTCTATTTTGTAACTTTACTGTACTGTTACCTGCACACTAACTGTTGCTCTATTTGTAACTAACTGGACTTCATTTAGCTGCACAAGAAACAGTGATGGAAAGGCAGCTGTTGAAGGTGTTATTAGCAGCCCTGAAAAGGTGGAGAGCCAGTCAGTTCTGGGGCTGCTAATATCACAACCTTGTAAGCAATGCTCCTTCCCCATCCAGCACTGGCAGTGCGGCAGTATTAGTAGCCTTGAAACTAAGTACTCTCTCCTTATTTTCAAGGCTTCTAATAGACAGTTTCAGAGCTGTTATTAAGAGCCTTGAAAATGAGAACAGCTCATTAGCTTCAGGGCTGGTAATACTGCAGCAGTGACAGTACCATGCACTTACCCCAGCTGAGTGTAAACAGTGTTGGTTAAGTGCGTACTTCAGGTAAGAGCATGGCTTTTTTCAGTCAAGGCTGTGCACTTCAAGAGAGTACGCTACTGCAAACAGACTGCATCTGGGAATGAGATGTGCAAAGTGCACACAAGATAAAATGGGGAAGGAAACAAACAGATTTCCAAGACTGCTGTGAACTAAGACTGCCCACAGAATGCTGAAGAAACAGAGTTCCAGGAGGGCAGCTCTGGGAAGCTGGAGTACATCCAGGACCATAATGCTGTTATTTTCCTGTTATTACATTTTGCTCTTTTCCCATTAGCTATTTCTTTTTTTTTTTTAGCCTATTTCCTTTCAATTATGTGAAGAAAATATCCCACTTGGACCAAAATCTTTACTACTCTATCATTTCAGCTGATAGAATATTTTTTCACATTGATTTCCTGTTTTTCTGCTCACCTTGTGTCTTTTCATTGACAGCTACCAATGAAGTCCTTGACTAAGAGTAATGAGAGCAGCTGTCTCTGCATCATGAAATGTAGGAAAAACTTCTGCTGTTATAAACTTGTCTCTGCCTATCTAGAAGGTCATTTAATACCTTGGCAGTTGAATCCTATATCATTTTTCCTTACTCTGAATGGGATTGTGCTTTTTGAATATTGGCAGAATATTAGCACTTTTCCAATTTCCTGGAATTACCCAGTATCTCAAGATTTGTTAAAAAAATAAATTCTGGGCCAGAGAGTTCCTCAATCATTGCAAATACCTGGACCTGCTGCTTTCAAAATAGATATGCTTAGTAGATAACTACTAACATCTTCCTTGTAATCCTGTTTCTTTCCGGATATAAAACAGAAATATTTACTGGACATTTGTGCCTTTCCTGCATCATTATTAATAAACTTTACCATCCCATCTAGTAATGGGTGTACACCACTATTATGATTTCTTTGGTTTCTAACATACTTTAAAGATTCACCTTATTGTCCTTAGCTCTGCATATTTCCCCATAACTTCCTTTACCAGTTTTCTACATGTCATGACTTACCACTTAGACTGATCACCCTCTCTTGCCCCTTTTATATTTGTTATACATGACTTGTTTGTGTAATTACCATCTTTGTTAGTGAATCAGGATGTGATTTTAACCAAACTTGCCCTCCATTTTTTAAAGCTACTAACTTTCATTTATATTAATTTTTTCCTCTTAATCAACATTTGTTTGTAATTTTCTCATCTCCAAAGAATGTCCCTTTGAAGCAGAAAGCAAATCTTACTGTTGAGACTGTCCACTGAGTCAGTTTGCCCATATTAAATATAATCATTTCATGATCACTGATCCTTACACAGCAATCAGTGTCCTGTTATTAATTTACCTTTATCCATCAAATAGCTACCTTGTGTTAAGACCAAAACCTTTTGGTGTTAAAAAAAATCTTCATCTTTAAATTTTAGATATTCCAATTATATATATATATATATTTTTTTTTATTTATTTATTTATTTTTTACTAGTAGCTGCAGGAGATGTCCACCAGGTGTCTCCCAGTCTCCACTAGCAACACCATTTTGCTTTCCATGAATTACAGGCTGGTGCTTAAGCAGCAACTCATCCTGTTTAATTTGGTGGTCTGTAACTAGGGTGGTCATCACAGACGACATTCTGGTTTTCTGCTACTCTGTCCTCTATTGATAGGAAACCGATGCCTTTATGTCCACTATTCTTCTCTTCAAGAGAAAAACAGAGGACATAAATGCGTCCAGTTTCGTTATCAACAGGGGACAACTGAACGGTCCTCTATGATGGCCACCCTATCTGTAACAGATCCCATCCTGGGCTTTACTACATAGCCCTGTGGGGGGTTGTCCAGCCCAACTTTGATCCTTCCACCCTGGGTGGGGTCGAGGCAGAGTGGGGGGCTGCACAGGGGTTGAGCAGCCTGGGCCTGGTCCAGGCATGTGGGGCAGGGGCAAGTCAACCCTGATCCAGATACTCAGAGCAGGGCAGGGGATGAAGTGACCCCAGTATGACCTGCACACAGGGGTGGGGGTGAAGTGGCTCTGATTCATATATGGGGGGGTGGGCAGCCTGGCCCCGATACAGGCATGTGGCGGAGGCAGGGTGGAGCGGTCCGGATCCAGAGGGAGGGGAGCAGCCTGTGCTGAGGGGTGGCGGAGGGGCCGGGGCCCAGCCGGTGGGGGTGAGGCTCAATCCAGCCACATGGCGCCGCCAAGTTTCCTGACCCAGGGGGCAGCCCCGCGGGCCAGATTTGGCCTGGAGGATGAGCACTCCTGAGCGATGGAGTCGTTACCCATTTTCAAGCACCAACTTCGTGGCTGGTCGGCTCCTGACCCGGCTGAACAGTCACTTTTACCGTGCGATAGTTACTCCGCAACTGAGGCCGGTCTAAAGGTTCACCCGTTAACTGCACAACAGACGTAACAGGGACCCGGGGCCCTTGCGCCTCATTCGCTATATCGCAAACTCCCCAGCGCGGGGCGGGGCGGGGCGGGGCCGGGCCGGGCCGGGCCGGGCCGGGCCCCCAGAGCAGGACAAGGCGCCGGGCGACACTCACCCGCAGCGACAGTGAGGAGGTGACCGGCGCTGACAGCCTCGGCGCAGGCCCCGCCCACACGGCCGGCACGCGGGTGATTGCGTCATCGGCAGGCGCCGAAGCGGGAGGTGACGTCATAGCCGCGCGACTCGAGGGCAACGGCGGCCGTTTGAAACGGCGCTGACGCTGGGCGGCGCCGCGGACGGGTGAGGGGCGGCTCGAGGCCCGCTGTAGCGCCGGTAGCCGGGGCTGGGCCGCAGCGCCGCCCACGTCGGTTCACTGCTCTTGCTAGCGCGGTCCTTGGCTCGGAGCGGCGAGACTAGTTGCCTCGGCTTCTCCCCGCTTTTCGCGTTGCACCCAGTGTCTCGGGGCCCAGCAGCAGGCGTAGGGCCGCGGCCGCGGGGCGGGGCGGGGCGGGGCGGCGCGGCTGGATGTGGGAGGGAGGCCCGGCAGAGGCTCGGGGGTCTGCTGCTTCTCCTAAAACGGCCGTAGCGAGGTGTGGGGATCCGGCCCGGCTGTGTGCTTGCTGTACGCTGCCTCCTTTGTGCCTGCCCAGGGGGAGCCCCAGAAGCCTGAGGCTGTGGACAGCCCCTGCCCATCTGCTCCAGGCAGTGACTTCCTGAGACGCCACCGCCTGCTTTTGGCCGTTCTCGAAAGACCGTCATGTCACTTCCTCACCTGCAGCAGCCAAGCTTCTTACTGGTGAGTGTCCACCCCGGGCGGCTCTGGCAGGGAAGTCTTGGATGCAGCGGGTCTGCCACTAACGCCTTTCCAGTGAGCCGCTTGGGACCGGGCAGGGAGTCATCCATGGGGTACTTTCTGATGTGCTCCGTGTAAGTCAGGCTCACTAAAGTACCCTGGAAGTGATACCCTGACGGCTCACAGAACTGCAGAGAAGCAAGCCTGGACGGGGCTCCTGGAGGTCGGCTAGTCTCTAGTGCATCCCCTGCCCCAGGCAGGATCATCCCTATCCGAACCATCCCCTACAAATACGTTGTCTCTACTACCAAAACTACGCAGTCGACCCCAAATGCAACCGCAAGCCCTAACGCCCTAACCCGCCATGGGCAAAGCCCCTGCTGCTCCTGCCTCATCTGTCTGTGGACAATTCATAATGCTGTTCTGTTTTACCTGAACCTAAACGTTCACTAACCATCTGTCTCCTCTTGAACGTGAAAGGTAAATCCAAGTGGATTAAAAAAAACTAGAGGTGAGAGTAGCTCCCATTCACATTCCACCAAACAGCCAATTTAGAATGTAAATAAACAAGTGCTATAGCAACATCAACAGGCATTGTTTTGCTGTGGGAGCGGTATGTAATACTGGATCTAGGGAATTCTGCCAATATTTGTCTGTTTTGGCAGTCTTTTTGCTGAAGTGTTCTGATGTCAGAATTTTGTTCATGATAGGCGAGTTTGAAGGCAGATTGTGTGAACAAGCCCTTTGCTCAGAGGTGCCATGATCTGGAAACAGTCATTGAAGACTTCCCTGCCAAGGTACACAATTACTATTTTTCATGAATCCATGCTGAGCTATACTTCAGTAGGCTTACACAAATACCCTTTTTCGTTCCCACCTTTTCAAATAACGTTGAGGTCCTCAAATGAAGTGTTCTGAATTTAATCATTTCTCAAAAGTTTCATATCTTTTTTTCCAGTAATTAAAAGTCATCACATTCCTAAATCATATCTTTCATCCTTTCCTGAAGTGTCAAAAATGAGGACACTAGCCCTGTTAGTTGTGACACACAAAATACTGATGATCACTGTTGAATTCTTCATTGCCTTAGAAATTGTTTGTTTTGACCTGATCCCTTTTCCTGGCTGTTTCCCTGAAGGAACTGCATGCCATCTTTCCATGGCTAGTGGAGAGTATTTTTGGTAGCCTGGATGGCATCATTGTAGGTTGGAATCTTCGCTCCTTGCAGGGAAGAACACATCCTACAGAATATGCTATTGCCCTGGATTTCCTGGATCCAAGGTAAACTCACTCATTTTGAAGCAGATGAAAAATGTAAGGGGAATCAATAACCCAGCCCTTGACTTGTTTCTTTTTGTGCAAACACTCATCTATGAAAGATGCATAGAGAGATTTATTGTGGCTTTCTTCCTCTAATGCTTGTTTGCAGTGGCCCAATGATGAAGCTGGTTTACAAACTCCAAGCAGAGGAGTATAGATATGATTTTCCAGTTTCCTATCTCCCAGTAAGTAACCAGTAAATATTGTAAATAAGAGAAAAAGATCCTGTTGTTGCAGCTATTGGAATATCTCTTGCTGTCAGATACCCTGGGTTTGGTGAAGGGTCTAGAGCGAGAGATCATGCTCTGAAGAAGAACTTCCAATATTTAGAGGTCTGTTAGAAGAAGAGAATTTTCCATCCTTATAGATTGTATAGGAAGTTGTTCTTATTAGCTTGTATTACTATAAGCACACGTATGTGCTGTTCAGCTAAGGAACTTTCTATTTGCCGCTCTGCCACTGAAAGAGAGGCTAGATTTATTATCTCAATGACTTATAGATATGGAGCTTTAAAACTACTTTTTCAAGCTTGTCAGAAAGCAACTTTTTCTGTAACCACATTTCATACCTCTGAAGACACTTCCCTCCATGTGTAATGAAAACTAAATGTTCTCCTAGATGTGGAATGTAACACTTGCCCGTAGCAAAACAATATCTGTAAATGCTGTGTGAAATATTTTTTCCATTGTTACCCGAAGGCTAGCTTCTAGTATTAGAACCAGGAATCCTTTTACAACCGAATACATGAATGCATTCTCAAAACCTCATTCAAGTAGCCTATTTTGAGCAGCCTATTCATTATCTCATTACTTCTTATATTCCAGGGTCCTGTGAAGGCCTCAATACATGAACGAGTCCTACCAGAATGCTCACTGTACCACAACAAAGTCCAGTTCCCTCCATCTGGTGGCCTAGGTTTGAACCTAGCTCTCAGTATCCTTTTACTAATTTAAGGGCTTACACTATTTTAATTCTCTAATATTTTAAATAACTTTCATTTTAAGTAAACCTTTTAATATTTTAAGTAACTAAATCTGACAGGTTGAGAAACAAGTTCTGCTTTATTCTCCTTTTATTTGACTCTGTTCAACAGTGATCTGTATTAGCTCACTGCTGCAGTGTTTATGCTGCAAATGCTGCAAGAGAATGCCCAGATTTAAAGTTACTGAACTCTATATTCTATTGAACAACATGGGTGGAATGTTGGTCTCATTCAAGTCACTGATCAAACTGTATCTGTTTTGCAAATATTTCTGCATTGTGTATTTTGCTAGGGACTAGCACACTGCAATATAATATAGAAACACCAGAGCTACCTTTAAACTAGCTAGATTGGGTATAGGAAGCAGTCTAATCAAGGCAGCAAATGCTCACATGTTGCCAATAAGTGAAATTTAGTTGTATTGTGTATCCTTGACTCTGTCTCTCCAGATCCATTTGAATATTACATGTTTTATTTTGCAATTAGCCTCATCACGCAGAGAGTAAGTACATATTTTGTTAAACAGCACCACTCTGGCAAACCCTTTCTTTGTGGCACTTTAAGAACCTACATGGCTTTAGATGCAAGATTCAGGTTAGCTGGATCACACACCTATTACTCTATAAATATCATTGGCTAAGTTTCAAACGTAGCCAGCAATTATACACATTATCACTATAAAGGAAGAAAATTAATGGTTCTCAAGGCTTCAGTCCAGTGGGGAGCAACTTTTTGTCAGGTGTGCCATAAATTAAGCCTGACAACTACCACTCTGATCCCCTTCCTTGTCCCATCTGCTGCTTTGCTTTCTGTTCCTTGCTCAGTCTGCTGAATGCCAATCTGCAGAGGCTTCCCGTGCCACTTGTGGCATGCATGTTGCTGGTTGACCACCCGTGCTATATTCCATAGCCTGTGGCTAAGGATAACTGAAATATAGAAATCATTTAAGCTCCCTGTGCATGGTTACTTTATACCTACTGAGTATGGTGCTTATCTCTTTGTTGTAAAAACTTGCATGATTTCTTACATGGTATTATACATTTAAACTTTGCCTTGTCTTTTAGCAGCATCTAACTGTGATCTTTCATCTGTGATGGTTCCTTGATATGAAGTGTACCTCATACTGCTTTTGCAAGCTCTTCTGTAATGATGCATACCTCTTTAAAGCAGAACAGAATGCTGTGAATCCCTAGCCCAGGGGTCAGCAACCCCCAGCACGCATGCCAACATGGCATGTGAGGCTATTTTGCACAGCATGCCTCAGCTGGCCTGGGATCTGGGCAGCTGCCACTAGCCACGGAACTTGGGCTACTTGGAACGGGCGGTGGGGAGGCTGCAAGCCCTGCTGAGAATAGCTCAGTCTCCATGGCAGGCAGCAGCTGCCCACAGCCCAGGCCAGGTGTGGCAGGCAGGTGGGAAGCTGAAAACAGCTGCACCAGGCTCTAGACACCCAGTCAGGCTCCACTGCAGAAGCGTCTGCGCACACAGCTTGGGGTGGGCAGCAGGGAAGAGGCCAGGGTTGCACTGCCCCCAGCCCCTTATTGGCTGTGCACCCCAAGGCACCCATGCAGCCACTGCTGTCACAGAGCCAGCCAGGACTCAGGAGCCCGGTGCAGCTGTTTGCAGCTTCTTGGCTGCCTGCCACAGCTGACCCAGGCTCTGGGCAGCTGAAGCAGGTGGCGGGCAGGCAACGAGCAGTTGCACTAGAGCCCTGGCACCAGCATCTTGGTGGCAGCAGCTGCACACATGCCTTGGGACACATGGGGAAGGGGTAGGGACACTGCAGTCTTGGCCCCTCCCCTGCAGTCCACCCAGATGCGCTCATGCACCTGCCACTAGCAACAAGGATCAGGCCCCCTCACAGCTCCCCAGCCATCTGCTTCTGGCACACCAAGATAAGCAGTGGGTCAAGGTTAGGGTGTTTTTAGCAGTCCAACTAAAAATGTTGTCAAGCCTTGCCCTAGCTGATTTCTTGTGTAACACAGAGCATAGATATTCACCCAGTAATTTCTGCATTAAGTATACAATGACACTTAGCAGATTTTTACTACAGGTCTTGATATCCCTGTGTCCACTGATTTACTGTAATAATGTATCTTAATGTAAATATGTGCTATATACATATTTCAGAATACTCCCATCACCCATCATGTCAGTACTTCAAATAGCGCATACTTCATCTTGGTGGATGCGTACCTGAAGTGGTTCCTCCCCACAGAAGGCAGTGTCCTTCCTCCACCTTCTTCCAATCCTGGTGGAACCATCCCTTCACCTGCTCCCAGGTAACAGCTAATCAGGTTAAATATGTAGTGTCAGTGCTAGACTGTACAGGCAAAGGTCATAAAAGCTGGCTTGTTTGAACTGAGTTCTCACCACAGATGAGAAGAAAATGGCTCCATCTTTTTATAATTTGAATGTCTTATGTGTAATACTTCACTGCTGACACCAGACAACTTGAAAGTCATTTGATGTTGCTATCTTTGTTCATGCTGCCATATCCTACCATGCTGTTTTTTTGTTAAGATGGCTGTCTTTGGCACAAATTTTTGTCCAGTTTTTCATAGTTACAATTTACAGTCCCTTTCCTGCCCTTTTGTTGGTGCTTGAAAACTATGGAACTTATGCACTCTTTTCTCTAAAGGTCCCCATCAGTGCCTTTCACCTCTTATGGCATGCATCACACTAGCCTCCTGAAACGACATATTGCCCATCAGCCTTCAGTGAATGCAGACCCTGCTTCCCAAGAGATCTGGAGGTCAGAAACAATGCTTCAAGTGAGTCTGATTCTATGTTCTTTTAATTTCTTCTGGGTAAGGCTGGCTGGAAAAAACTTATTTGCAGGTGAATTTCTTTTTTTTTACCTAAAGATGAGGTAGCTGTTCCATTCCTCTCTAACTTGCTGCTCACTAATTTAATGGAAGGGTGCAGCTGTCACTTTTTATTAATGGAATATAAAGAAGCATTATGAAATTGTTAGGCTGTAATGTAAAGTACATTGCTATGTTAACTTCAGTACCTATCAAATTATATCAGTGGCTATCACAGCTGGGAGGGCAATACAGCAGTGCAAAGGCAATCCAGGAAGTTTTTGAAGAGGGTTGGGGACAACTTCCTGGTGCAAGTGCTGAAGCAGTCAAACAAGGGCCATGCTCTTCTTGACCTGCTCACAAACAGGGAAGAATTGGTGGGGAATGTACTAGTAGATGGCAGCTTGGGCAGCAGAAACAAGATGATTGAATTCAGGATCCTGATGAAAGGGAGGATGGAGAGCAGTAGAGTTTGGACCCTGGACTTCAGAAAAGCAGACTTTGACTCACTCAGGGAACTCATGGGCAGGATCCCCTGAGAAGCCAGTCTGAGAGGGAGAGGAGTCCAGGAGAGCTGGCTGTACTTTAAGGAAGCCTTCCTGAAAGTGTGAGATCAAACCATCCTGACGTGCAGGAAGACTAGCAAGTATGGCAGACCAGCCTGGCTTAGCAGGGAACTTTTCAGTAAAGTAAATTCACAAAAAAGAAATGGAAACTTGGACAGATAACTAGGGAAGAATATAAGAGCATTACTCATGCATGCAGGGATGAAGTCAGGAAGGCCAAAGCACAATTGGAGTTGAGCTAGCAAAGGACATGAAGGGTAACAAGAAGAGTTTCTACAAATATGTCAGTAACAAGAGGAGGATCAGGGAAAGTGTGGGTCCTTTACTGAAAGGGGGAGGTAACCTAGTGACAGAAGATGCAGAAAAGACTGAAGTACTTTGATGCCTTTTTCACCTCAGTCTTCACAGGCAAGGTCAGCTCCCAGGCTACTGCAAATGGCGGCACAGTTCGGTGAGGAGGTGAGCAACCAACAGTGGTGAAAGAAAAGGTTAGGGACTATTTAGAAAAGCTGGATGTGTACAAGTCCATGGGGCCAGATGGGATGCACCCAAGGGTGCTGAGTTAGCTGATGGAATTCCGAACCCGCTGGCCATCATCTTTGAAAACTCATGGCAATCAGGAGAGGTCCCAGATGATTGGAAATAGTGCCCATATTTAAGAAAGGGAAAAAGGAGGGTTCAGGGACCTACAGATCAGTCAGCCTCACCACAGACCCTGGAAAAATCATGAAGTAGATCCTCAAGGAATCCATTTCTAAGCACTTGGAGGAGAAAAAGGTGATTAGGAACAGTTGGCATGGATTCACCAGGGACAAGTCATGCCTGACCAACCTGATTGCCGTCTCTGACGAGGTGACTAGCTCTGTGGATGCAGGGAGACCAGTGGCTGTGGTGTACCTTGATTTTAGCAAGGCTTTTCATATGGTCTCTCCCAGCATTCTCACAGGCAAGCTAAGGAAGTATGGGCTGGATGAATGGACTGTAAGGTGGATAGGAAACTGGCTGAAGCATCGGGCTCAGAGAGTAGTAATCAATGGCTCAAAGTCTAGTTGGCAGCTGGTATCAAGTGGAGTCCCCCGGGGGGGCAGTCCTGGGGCTGGTTTTGTTAAATGTCTCCATCAGTGACCTGGAAGATGGCATAGAGTGCACCCTAAACAAGTTTGCAGATGACACCAAGCTGGGGGAAGAAGTAGGTATGCTGGTGGATAGGGCTAGGATTCAGTGTGACCTAGACAAATTGGAGGATTGGGCCATTAGAAATCTCATGAGATTCAACAAGGACAAGTGCAAAATCCTGTACTTAGGACGGAACAATCCCATGAACCAATACAGGCTGGAGACTGATTGGCTTGGCAGCAGCTCTACAGAAAAGGACCTTGGGGGTTACAATGTATAGCTGAATATGAGCCAGCAGTATGCCCCTGTTGCCAAGAAGCCCAACAGCCTACTGGTCTGCATTGGTAGGTGTGTTGCCAGTAGGTCAAGGGAAGTGATTTTTTTCCCCTCTTCAGCACTGGTGAGGCCACATATGAAGTACTATGTTCAGTTTTAGGCCCTCCACTACAGAAAGGATGTGGAAAAATTGGAGAGAGTTCAGTGGAGGGCAGTGAAAATGGTGAGGGGGTTGGGGAACATGACTTTGTGAGGAGAGGTTAAGGGAACTGGGCTTATTTAGTCCAAAGAAGAGAAGACTGAGAAGGAATTTAATAGCAGCCTTCAACTACGTGAAGGATGGTTCAAAAGAAGATGGAGCTAGACTGTTCTCCGTGGTACCAAATGACAGAACAAGGAGCAATGGTTTCAAGTTGCAGCAAGGGAAGTTTTAGGTATTAGGAAGAATTTTCTCATTAGGAGGGTAGTAAAGCACTGGAACAAGTTACCCAGAGAGGTGATGGAATCTCCATCCTTGGAGGTTTTTAAGACCTGTAAAACAAAGCCTTGGCTGAGATGATCTAGTTGGGGATGGTCCTGCTTTGAGCAGGGGGTTGGACTAGATGACCTTCTGAGGTCCCTTTCAACTCTATTTTTTCTATGATTCTGTGGTTTTTTTGCAGGGGGAGAGAGGTCTGAGTCGGCTCACCATATAGACTAGTTTACAGCTGCTGTAACCTAGTTAACATTAGTGGAGTACTCTGATTCACGTTGCTGTAAAGGAGAGAATTGCAAATATGAAGTTGATTTTAAAAATGCTTTTCTTACCATGTTGCTAAACTGAAATGCTGACACTCTTCTAATACGTAACACTGCCATAGACTGCATAGTAAGCTACCAGAATGTGTGTGGCCACAAGATAATCATTGCCCATAAAATGCAGGAATGGAAACTGAGGGTATATAAGTTTTAAGTCCAGCTTCCCCAGACAGTTCATTGCAGAGTTGCAGGAAATGTTCTTTGCCTTATTGTGGGAAATAATACCCACCTTGCAGGCACCAGAAGCATTTGACTCATGAATATTTTGAGAGATTCATATAATTCTGATGGCTTCTATACAAAGCATTAATAACATTGTGTTAAGCCACGTGTAAAATTAAACCTGAAACATCATTGTCTTTTCCAACTAAAACCACACCAAGGAATAATTAAAAATACATTTCCTAGAAGTCAAAAGCTGAAGATGTCTCCCCTCCAAAAAAGGGAACTTGTCAGTGTTGCATTAGTGTTACAATCTTAACCACCTTAATAATGCCCATCCCTCAGAGGTACTCTTTGGTTGACTGTGGCTTTGCCTAAACTACAAAATTTTACTATCATGGCTACATCAGCCAAGAGTGTGGAAAATATGTCCTCTCCCTGATATTCTATGCTGATAACAGCATTGGTGTGCCTGCAGACTGACATAAGAGAACTTCTGCTGCTTTAGCTGATATTCTTCCAGAAGTGGCATAGCTATGCTTGTATACTCTGCGTCTCCACAAGGAAGCCGTGCATCACTGTACCAGCATAGGGTCTGTAATGTACAAGAAGCAGCCTCTCATTCTGCTCACCCAGCAGCTATCGGTGGGGGGGGAGTTTAATTTGATTCCTGCCTTTGCATAATCTTCCTCTCCTCTTTCCCCCAGTATTTGTCAGTGTGTCATGCAAATTCTTCTAGATAAGTGATTTCCTACACATACAGGAAGTGGTTGTCCCTAAAACATGTTGGGTGCTAGTGTAATCTAAAAAATAAGAAAGTAGACAGGGGGATCCCTCTGCTGAGGTTGTTATTTGCACCTCTTACAAGTGTCTCTCACTCTCTGTGCTTACACCTAATGGAATATTTTACCAAACTTAAAGAAATCTATCCTTATACTAAGTTTTCTTTCAAGGCTCTTAGACACCAAGGCATTAAAGGTAATCACTGGGTTTTTATTCCTTAAAATAGTTTGAAAACAAAACAGATGGAAGAGTCAAAGGGACAGGGATGGAAAGATATACCCAATACTTACGAAAAGCTCACAAATGAGCTCAGTAACATCTCCCTTTAGAGGAAGCCATAGGTCCTTATTGAGCATGCCAATTGTTAAATTGTGTGTGCCAGAACTCCAGATCACCATAATCCCAGATGAGTGCTCTGGTGTGCGAGCTAAACCAGCTTTTCTCTCAAAGTAACAACTGTTTTTATAGTTCCTCACCCTTTATGGTGTTTATATTGCTGTAATATTTTTCTTGCATTTATACTTGCTGATTTGATTTACTGTATAAATGTTGGACCAAACTGCTTTTGTGCCACTGCAGCAGGCTTGAAGCTAATGGGGTCTTGTATGTGTAACTGCAAGAATATTTTGGCATCATAACTGCAAATTGCAGTATGCAATATAATGATACAACCATATGAAATTATACTATACTATTTGATCCTGTCATTAATGCATCTAGTAAAAGTGACTTTGGAAATAAGCAAGGCTACATAACTGAAACCATCTTTTGTGTGTGCTTAGACTGTTTTACAAGGATAATTTCCCCCTTTAGACAGTGATATACCATGGGCTTCCATTCATTCAGATTTGATTGATTATTCTTGGATGTTCACACTCTTCCCCACCTAAGAAAATGTTTGTTTTACAGATCTTTGTTGAAATGTGGCTTCACCATTACTCACTGGATATGTATCAAAAAATGCAGTCTCCACATGTCAAGGTAATAGCTTGTGCTCCGTTGTTGTGTTTCCTGCTTCTGGCTTCTTTTCTTGAGGTGAAACTCCTATCATATAGAAGATTTTTCGGTGGATAGGTAAAAAGGAGAGAAACCACTTTGTCAGTATTCAACACAAATGGGTCAACGCTCCTAAACTCCAACAGTGATTGATAGTGTGAACAAGTGCTTATATCATCTAGATCTGCCATCATTGAAAGAACTGAATTTATTTATGTATTTGTTTATTTTAAGTTGGGATTGTGGACCAGTTGCAACAAACAGTGTTACTCATGGGAACTGTAGCCCTCATGGAAGATCCCAACATAAAACATTTATATGCTAAATCCCGCAGTGGCAACTTGGCCATACAAGACACTTACACTTTGTTTATAGAGCTAACAGAAAGTGATGTTATGTATTAACGACTCATTTTGAAGATTGGGTAGTGTATTTCTGAAGAGGAGGACTATTCACTCCAGAAGCTAAATTCCAGTGGAGGGGTGCACCAATAAAGATTTTCTTGGCTGATACTGATAGCCAATTATTCACCAGGCGTATCAGCCGATACCAATCCGATTAACTGATTTACAGGAATGCAGTTGGCTGGGCAGCGTGGAGAGCCCTTTAAGTAAGTCTGTGGAGGGAAAGAGGCATGGGGAGGGGGAGAGGGACACACAACAGATTAAGGTCCCCATGGTGAGGGAGGGAGTAGGGCAGGGACTGGGACTGAGGGTACTGCCCAGCCAGGGCAGTGAATGGGACCCTGGGGCGGGGAACGGGACAGGGCTGCAGGCAGCTCATTCAGGGGATCAGTGTTCTCGTGCTTAAAAATGGCAGCAGGGGCATCTGAACTAAAGTTCATCAAATGAGCTTTAGTTCGAGTGCCACTGCCACCATTTTTAAGTGCAGGGACACTTCTAACTGGAACCAAGCAGGGTGAGGGCAGATGCGGGCTGCCCACTGTAGGCTCAGGACCCTCCACACTGCTGCCTTTGCCTCGGGTGCCATGAATTGGCCATGCGTCCCCTGCCTGCCTGGCAGCAGGAGGCACGACTCGCCACTGCTGCAACCCACATCTGCCCTCGGCCCACATACAAACTTGGGGGAGCACATGCCCCCCATGCCTTCCCCATAGGTGCACACAGCGATGGGGAGCTGCCCCCTGGATGAGCCACCCACAGCTCTGTCCCACTTCCCACCCCTGCCCTAATTCCTCCCTCACCATGGGGCCTTGATTTGTCCTTCCCTATGCCCTTTCCTTACCCCATGCCCCTTCCACTTCACAGACTTACCTGAAGGGCACCACTCTTCACGGTACCTGGCCATGTGCATGCTGTGGCTGCATGCCTGCACGCAGCATCTGAGGCCCTAACCAGAAGGCACATTACATTTATCAGTACATTATTGGCTACACCAGCCAAAAAAAAGCTGATAGCCGATATTGTTAATTTTCCTTGTATCGGTGTCGATCCGATATGGCACTGATACATCAGTGCACCTGTAGTTAGTAGTAAACTATTCCCCATGGTTTGAATTGGGTAAAGCTTATTCTATTTTTCATATCTCCAAATTTACATGCACAACCTGTGTTTCACCTTAATGATATCTGAAATGGTTTCAGCTTCTGCAAAACTTGCGGGTCCTGTAAGAGCTTAATCAAATAATAAGACACTAAATTATAAGACCTTGTGCAGGCCTGTTCAAAAATAAAAGTAATGCACTTAGTGGAACCTGGTATTGGGAGAGTAAGAGGGCTAATATTTGAGGCATTATAAAGATAAGGGAGTTTGGGGGTAGAGATACTAATGAAATTCAAGATTCTCAGGGTCATGATGGAGCTTCACATAAAGAGGGATTACTCAGGGTTATTCATCTGTGAAGGAATAAGGTGCGATTTGCTTGAGGGGGAAATTCTGATCATTCACTTAAGCAAAAAAACAAATTTGTTACATTTTGTTGGGGAAGATCATTGGAGGTGTGAAATGCAGTTGGTTTGGGTTTGTTTGTTTTAATTCTAAAAAGTGATTGAGGTCAAACTGCAAAGTCTTATTTAGAAATGGTAGATTTCTGTTCAGGAACCCCAGCAGCATGGCTGTGCACTAGTGATGGAAAGGCTTTGCTTTTGAGTACCTTTATTCTGTGTGTCTGTACAGTCTTTGCATGAAGCTTCAGTGTTCAGGCAGAAAATGAATGCATCGCTTTAAACTTCTCTCCTCTGTTCACCCTCCATGGCTAAGATCCTTTAGTTTTCTAATGTTATGAGGGCATCTTGTCAGAAGATGACTTTTAGCCTGAGTAAAAGAGTGTTACTACACTGCAGAAACATATGGGTAAAGCTGAGAGCGCTGTTGCCACATAAGGTTCCTACCTAGATGCACTGAACAGGATTGGAGGGAAACAAAGGCTGCCTGCCTTTTTACATCAATCCCTGACTGTTTCCCCCCAAAATAGCTAGTCATGGACATGTAGAAATTCCTCCTTGTGTTGGGGTTCAGGAGAGTGCCATCTTCATTCAAAAAAAACCCAAACAGTCCAGCTCCAACTTTCACCTCCAGAACTCTCAGATGGGTGTATGGGATATGGAGACAGGAATGCCTCTTCAGCAATGGGTACTTGTACAAACCATACTGAGGGTTTCTGAGTGGGCTGAAGAAAGCTAGTTAAATTCAGTTGTTCAAATAAAAATGGGAAAAGAGAATTTCTGAAAGTGAGAATTCTTCAGAATCTGGAGGATTTTTTAATTCTTGAGACTAAAAATCCTCAGAACACTGTAAACGTTAAAAGAAAAATGATTTAATGATTATTAAACTTCCCCTTTACATACGTCCACTTGTGTGCCTGGAAAGAGAGAGGGCTAATGCCAGAGTGCCTTAGTTGCTGGGCCCACAGCATTTTAAAATACCAATTTTTTTGATTTTTTTTTTAAATGAGAGAGAGAGAGAGAGACGGGCAGGAATTAAAATGATTCACATTGATTTAAGATCTTTCCTTACTTGGTGTCATGGTACAGTACTGGGGCTAGGACATGGGGATGAGCAGTAGTAGAGTTTACTTCAAGAATTACTATCCTTTCTGCTTTGTCCTGTTTTAAATTGCTTCTGAGTGAAGAGTGACCCTGGAGACAACAGTTATTATGCTGTGTTCTTTACATCAGTTCAGCTCCCTTCTGTTTTAATGTTCTCCCATTTCTATTTTGCTTTCCCCTCTCTGTCTGTTTCCCAGATGCTCAACAGGGGCCAAATCTGCAGTATCTTTCCCTTTTAGCTTCTGCTTTTGTCACAGCAAACCTTTAAAAAAAGAAGTTAATTACCTGCTGGAATTTCTCTATTGCTTGCTGCCCTTCCAGTCTCAGGTGCCACAGATCTCAGGACTGCATGTAGAACACACTTCAGCATGGGAGGGAGTTAATTACGGATGCAGAAGATGGATCCTGCTGCTGGGGAGCTTGCAGTGGCATTGCTGCTGCTCGTCCAGCAGTGTAGAAGCAAAACAGAAGACACCTGAAAAACCGAACTGATCATAGAGAGAAGGGGTAGTAGCTCAAATGTAGAGGAGGTGTGATATGGAGAGTTGGTTTAGATGCCTGATATTGTTTATCTGGGTCTCTGTGTAGGTGTATGTTTTTGGTTTTGGATTTTTTTTAAATTTATTCCATACATGTGTGTCTGGCTCCAGTATCCTCTTCACCTGCTAAGTTGATGAGCTTTTAGAAAATAATTCTGTGTCAAAGGAATTGTATCTGAGGCTTGCAAAGATTTCACTATTTGGACAAGATTCTGTCATGGCTGGGCTTTTAGATCTCCTGGTCAGCCTGTATATCGGGCATGTCTATCTTTGTACATGGTATTTTTGTAATAGCAGAGAATATTTGCTCTTTGAACAGACTTGTAATCTACAGAAATGGTGCCTGCCTTTACCTAGACATCCAAGGTTTGGACCTTGTGCTTTTCTACCTGGTCCCTGCCAAAACTGCAGTTGATTGCACTACTTGGCACACCTCCAGTTACCCAGCACCTTTTCCTTTACCTCAATGTCTTGAGGACAAAGTGCATCTCCCCATCACTGGCATAAAAGCAAGAATCCGTAATCTTGACTTCTCAAGTGTACTGCAAGCTTACTAATGGAGTAACTTTTCACTGTTGCTATGAAAACTGCAGCAGTGTTTCCAGAAACAATTGAAAATAGTCTGTGTGGTTGTCCCTCTCTCCTATTCTTTGGGCTTGCAGTCTGCTTTAATGGGGAGGCTGGACTTATTTCCATGAGCCCCAGGTTGCCTCAGTTATTTTGACAAAAGCTGTATGTCTTTCTGCACTCCTTTTTAGGTCACTGATACAAACCTACCTGTCTTTGGAGTAGCAGGAGGGGTCATAGCCAACACAGTCATAGGTCATCCTCCCCACATGCACATGACTCCCATATGTTCAAAGGGAACTTGACAATAGTGATTTGTCAATTATTTTCCCAGCTTGAGAGAAGACTGCAGAATTGAGCAACTAAGCACAAGAGGAGAAGAGGATACCATGGCTGCAGCTGTTGTGATATGTTGTCATTGACTTATTTGTGACATTCGTTTTTTTGGGTTTGTTTTTTTTCCCACCACTCCTCCTTGGGATCATTCTCACTGTTGTTTTTTGTTTTTTTTCTCTTGCTCTCTTCTCTCCTTTCCCCCTCCCTTCCTTTTTGTTTCTGTTGTCTCTCAGCTGGAGGTTCTCCACTACCGACTCAGTATCTCCAGTAAACACCACAGTAGTCCTGCCCAATCCGGCTACCAGGCCCTCCACGCATACCAAGTATTATCATCTTTTCATTTTGTTTCCTTTTTAAAAATCTTGTTCCATCATATAATCTGCAAAGTGTATTATTTGGCACTAGGAGAAAAGGCTGGTTGTATGGCTAACGTATGGTTTGCAAGACAACTGAGTATATTGCACCTGATATGGAGAAATGCTAATGAAGGCCTGGAAGAAGTTGTTAGAAAGAACAATTTGGGATCCCTGTTTTAAGAGATGAATCTCTTCTAATGTGTTACACAGAGAGTTTTGTGTATTAACATCTCCTTGGCCCAGCAGCTTGCTTTGCTTATGGCAGATGTCTTTCTGTCTTTCACTGCTCATTTTATATTAATCTTGCACTGAGTGAGGGATAAGAGATTGCACAGCTGTACCTGTAAGGAGTGAGATAGGTAATGTGTCAACAATAGTTCTACACTAGTAGAATGTATCTGGATGATTCTAAACTAACACTGGCAGCTTGAGCTTGACTGCTTAACTTTGCAGAAGGGTACATGGGTTGCACATTTGCAGATTGTTCAGGAAATATGCATTCCTGCATCCATTCCTGTTGGAACAGATTGCTGGGTTCACCTTCCCTACTTATTCATTGGGTTCTTCCTTTGGTTGGGCTTGTATTCCATAAAGCTCCTATTCTAACCTTGTGAGAATTCTCCTTACCTTATAACTATGTAGTTCTTTGCTTTTCTATATGTAGTAGGAAGACTTCTATGTAGAATATAAATTTAAAATGAATTTACAAGTGCTCTGCCAATTGTGATGCTGTTGATCCATGTAAGGGGGCAATCACAATAATTGTTAGTATAAAAACAAACCATGGAGATAAAAACTGCAAAACCAGCTGAAAAATTACATAAAACTATAGCTCTTTTTTGGAAGTAGTCGAGCCAAAATTGTCAACTCTAACTAGTAATTTTGAGTGCATCCATTTTTGGGTTCCCAACTCAAAAGTAACTTCCAGGGGCCTGACTTGGAAATTCAGACCCCTTCAAGGTCTAAGTCTGAGCATCCAGAAATCATTCGTCACTGTTGAAAAATCTTGACCTAAGTTCCTAGCTCTGGAGCTCTGCTTCTTGTTATATACTGTACCCTCCCCTGCAGACTCTGGCTAGACTGATTCACAGCCATCTTCCCACAGGCATGCTCTCCTATTTTAACTCCACCTCTGCTGGGAGCAGGGTCTGGCAGGAGTACAAGGGGAGTTGTATTTAGTCACAGTAATAAAGCATCCCATGCTTTAGAGAAGTCACAGTTTCAGCTACTTTCCTGCAGTAAGGACCCTTTGTGGCCTACTATCCATCAGAGCCTGACCCCTTTTCTAGAGAAGCAAATGTGTTCAGAAAATGTTCACACCTTCTTAAAAATGTCAAAAAAAATTTTTTTTAACTTCCCCATAGGCACTGCAAGTAGTAGTAGGATTTAAGCTGTCACTAGTGTGCCACAAAGTCTTCAGAATTATGTTTAAACTAAAGAGGGAAGTAGATGTTTAAAAAAACAAATCCAACAAAATAGCTGCAAACAAAATCCTAAGTCTCGTCCTAGTACAACTCCTTTCCCATGTCCATGGAACTCTGCTCACAGACACTGGCAGCACAGGCAGCCCAGAGTGATTCTGCCATGGTTCTCTGTTATCCTGTTGCCTTTGTTTGTCTAGTCTTGATCTCCCACAAACAGCAGAGCTGAGAGCCTTAAGAAAACTGAGAGCACTCTTCACATCTGCCTCCAACGGTGGATTGAGACTGTTTTCCCCAGGGCAGGAAAACATAGCAGTACTGTTGATTGTTCAGTGTCACCAGGCTCTGGGGAAGTAGGGGGGGGCTTTTTATGGGGGGGATGTCTGGGACAGATTGAGAACTGGTTTCTTTTTATCTTCCCACACATCCGTATAGCCACTCATCTAGTAGCAACACTACCCCCGCCCCTTCCTCCCAACTCCTTGGTTCCTTATATTGAAAAAGATCTTTCCAATCCCCCATTGTCAAGAAGGAGACTGAACTGCCTTTGAATAATCTTTAACCTATGTTGATGGTTAAAGTAATGGACTCGTTCAGGCTCTGAGCAACAGAAGCAAATACCCTTCTTACTGTAACTTTTCTAGGATTCTTCTTTCTTAGAAGGCAGAAGAGCATCAGCATAGGAAGAAGGGCTCGATTAAGAGCTAGCTGAGAGCATAACAAAGGTTCTGTTGTGCTATCTGCAGCAGCCAACTTAAAGCAATAATTAAAGGATGGATATTCTTTTTTTCAGGGAGGGGTAAGTTAAAATAAAACTTCCTGGTGATGTTCTGTTAGTACTCTTTAGAGGTGAGTAGAACTGGAAATAATTTGCAGGAGAAACCCATACACCCTTTCTCCACGCAAGCATGGTGACAAAATGGCCGCATCTGCACAAGTGTGGACGTTTGGTTCCCCGGGGGCGAGTAGCAGCGAAATGCCTTGCACCGCCACTACTTGCCCCCAGGGAATGCCTGTGCCATGCACGCTTTGGCACATGGCAAGTTACCCTGGGTGGGGTAGGGGAGGTTGGGGCCAGCACTGGGCTGGTCCCAGCAGCCTTATCTGGGCTCTTGGGGGCCTCCTGGGGCTGCAGCATTGGTGATTCTGCCACATGGAGCCTGGCTGGCAGCCACAGCACAGCTCTAGATGGCCCAGCTCCGCTTCTGAGCGGCACGTGCTACCCATGCATGTGCTGCTTGGCTTTTTTTTTTCCATGGGGTTTTTTTTTTTACTCCTAGATAAGATATCCAAGGGTCAAAAAAAAAAAAAAAAAAAAAAAGGTGAGCAGCACACAGATGGGCAGTGCTCCCTTGTAACACAAAGAACATCTGAATGTGCGGTATGTGGCACTGCAGACAAGTATGCGGCGCCACATACCACATGGCTGCACTTGTCTGGATGTGGCCAATAAGCCTTGCTGTTGGTGAATTGAGGGAGACAGAGGTGTGATGCACAAGCAACAGAGGTTGCTTGTTTTCTTGGGAAGCAAGTTGGTTCAGATCAGTTGGCACCAAACTAAACTGAAGAGTTTACAAGGGCAGGCTGTTCTGTTCACATTTCTGAAAAATCTCACTGTGCTGAGCTCCTTCCTGGAGGGTTAACAAAACTCCTTATCATTTTACCTGTTGCTTTGCCTTCAGGAATCATTTAAACCCACTGAGGAGCATGTGTTAGTGGTAAGACTGCTTGTGAAGCACCTGCACGCTTTCACCAACAGCCTGAAACCAGAACCAATCTCCCCCTCGGCCCACTCCCATACAGCCAGCCCACTGGAAGAATTCAAAAGGTAGGTGTGTAGTCAGACTGCCTCTTGGGCATATAGAAAACAGCAATAACTATCTCTGGGACAGTTTTTGCTTCTGTTGAGAGCATGAAAGCAGGTTTTCTGACAGCAAAGATAAAAATTGCATTATAAGAAAGATCTGAGGGTTCCCTGATGTTCCTCTTGCCCTTTGGGCTGAGGTCAGGATTGGAAATATGAAAGGAAGTTGCTCCCAGCCAAAACATATCTTCCATTGAAAGCATTTCACTGCTATCTTTGGGTTAAAAGTGAGGAGGAATCCAGTTGTTTTGTTTCAAGGATTTTCATCTTATCCCTCAAAGGCTGGGGGCTGATTATCCTTCTGATGCACATAGTTGGACATCAGCTACTCAGCATCTGCTCTGAGAAAAGATAAAGCCAGGTTGGAAAAGTAGGTGGGCAAACTGATGCAAAAATAATTTCTCTAAGATATTCTGCAAGGGGCATGTGCAGATCAAAACAAGGTGGAAGGAAACATTGCAGTGTTGTATAATCAGATCGCCTGTAGTTGGCCCCACAGAAGCACCTGCCATGAAATTACAAATTTTGCATATCACTGTTGCAGACTCTTTTCAAACTTGCTCTCAGATCATCAGCACCTTCAGCTGAGAGCAAACTGATCGAACTTGCTTCTCTTGCAGTTTCTCAAAAATTGATTTTTTTTTTTTTTTAATTATCCACCATGTATTTGTTCTGATTTCTCATTGCAGGGTGGTGATTCCTCGGTTTGTCCAGCAGAAGCTCTATATCTTCCTGCAACACTGCTTTGGCCACTGGCCTCTAGATGCCTCTTTCAGAGCGGTAGGTACTAGTCTGTCTCTTTCTGCTGAGGCTAGACAAAATTAGAACTGCTAGTAATTCATTATGGTATCTGGCCCCATGTTTAGACTAGTGTTTCTGAAGCACTGTTTCCTATTCATGATCCTTTTTTCTGGAAAAGGGGAATCTCATATTACACATATTAAGATAAGAGTTGGAGATGTCGAATAGGTTTAGTACTAGAAGTGGGATTCTGAAGTGTTGGTGAAATTATTGTGGTGGTTTGTTCTCTATCCCTTATTGAAAACGGCCACTGATTGAAGAACGGCTGCTGTTACTCCAGGGAACCTTATTGGTCATATAGCTATTTATCCTATTTAATAGTACGTTTGAGCCAGGTTGGCAAAAGGATCACGGGGTTAATTTCTTCTAGCAAGCTGTTGTAAATAAAGGTTCCCTCCCATGCTTGTGGGATGAGGTGATCAGAACCTAATCACAGTTGTGGGATCTGTAAGAACCTGGATTTGCTGGCTGTCGGTCAGCTCTGCTGCCACATCTGCAGTGTAACAAAACATAATGAAACAGAGGGAAGAAATTTGCATTCTACTGAAGTTAATGAGGCCAAGTTTTTATTCTCTTGTCTAGTAGTTTCTTGTTTGAGGAATTTCTATACTGGAAAGTGAGGAGTGGAGGAGGGTTAACACATCAACACACAACTGTTCCACAGTTGCTCTTTTTAAAAATTTTTAATGGCATAAAGGAAGTATGCTCCGTTGTCCACAAGACTTTAGAAAATAAACATGCAAGATCCTCCTCTTCTAATGTAATTGACTCCCATCTATCTGTATGTTTGCTTCAGGTTCTAGAGATGTGGTTAAGTTATCTGCAGCCTTGGAGATATGCTCCTGAGAAACCACTTCAGAGTGCAGACCCCCAGCCCCAGCCTCGTAGTGTTGCAGAGAAATGGTAAGAAAATATTCCTGTGTAACTGGTGCAGATCACACTAACTCTGACATCAGCCAATGGCTTTTGCTCACTGATAACTTAAGATTTTATATAAGAAAATCCTGAAGCTAGAGTTTTAAACTCTGACTCCCATTATCACCTAGTTTATCACTAAGCTGTCAAGTTCCTCCTCCTTTTTTTACAGATTGGGAAGAGATTTTGTAATATTTTTCTATTGCTGCATGGTTCATGACATGGAAGAGGCTGAGAAATAGAGCCCTAGTTTTAATCCATTGCATTCATTATGACTTATGGAGAAAAGCAGCCTTACTACTTACAGCAGGTGTTAAACTGGCCTACCTGCTGAGAAGTACAGGGAAGATGCATCTGGTTTTCCTGACATGGGTAAAATTGTATTATTTCCATTTACGGTTATTTTGCTTGGTGCTGGCTCTGTTCATTGTTTCCTCCATCCACCTTCCTCAGACTACCTCCAGATGACCAAATTGAACTGTGCTAAGCCTAAAGCCTTTGTCCTTGACATACTAATAGTTTTTACAGTGCTTTCTCTTTTCCTAAGACCTTTGATGGCTCTGACCATCCAGCAGTGACTATGGGCTTAATGAAGAGCCAGCATCAGTTTCGTGTGAATCATTGTGCAGGGGGAAGTGAAGCTGGTTCTTTTGATAGAAACTCTTCTTCCTGAACCACACATTAAGTTTGAGCTTGCCTCTTGAAGTCCTGTCATTGCACTGCCAGGCCACCTACCCATTTTAATATCTTCTGATGCAAACTAAGAGAATTGTTACTGGTGACAGAAACTTCTTGTGTTAGGAGAGAGATTCTTGTGCATGTGTGTGACATGAAAAGAATAAGAATGTCAGTCAATAGTCTAAAATGGTCTTAAGGGTGATTTCCTTAACAGGAGGATGTTTATATAATAACTTGAACAGTACCATTCACAAATCAGTGCATTATTTTGACAGGGCTCCTTTTGTTCAAGAAAATCTACTGATGTACACAAAGCTGTTTGTGGGCTTTCTGAACAGGGCTCTCCGCACAGACTTGGTCAGCCCTAAAAATGCCCTGATGGTGTTCAGAGTAGCCAAGGTCCTCGCCCAGCCGAACCTATCTGAAATGATCCAGAAAGGTAATTGGATAACATGATGTCTACTTGCAATGTCCTGCCTTGGTTTTTTTCTCACCAATGTCCACTTCTAGCCTCCAGAGCAGGGGTGGGCAATTATTTTGGGTGGAAGGCTGCTTACTAAGTTTGGGCAAGCTGTTGAGGGCCACATGGATTGCCCCGCCCATTTTGTGACTGGAAGTCGTGCCCCCTAACCCCTGACCTTTGCTACCAGAAGTCCCTCCCCTTGTCCCCTGGAAGTACTTCTTTCAGCGAGGGGCTTTGCCATCTCAAAACTAGAAAAATACCAAATTTTATATTCCAAAAGAAAACGTCTACAACATTCATTAATTTGATTTCAAAAATATTTTTGTCCTGCTTTACATGTGTTTGTGTAGTGTACACAGAGGTGATTGCACAATAGCTTAAAATGAAGTCTTACTTTTGTAAGTTGTGGGGGGTGTATAGGTTTGTGGGGAGCTGTGGGTATGTGGGGTGGGATGTGGGAGTGTGTCTGTGGGGGTAGATGGGTGTGGGGTGAGGGAGTGTGTGTGGATATGTGGGATGTGGGTAGGTATGAGGTTTGTGGGGGAAGGATGGCTGGGTTGTGTGAGGAGCTGTAGGGGGTTGTAAGTATGGCAGTGTGAGGGGGTGTATGGGTGCATGTGTATGGTGGGATGTGTGTGTTTGTGTGTGGGACACACCCTATGAACACACACACACATACACACACACCCTGCCCCAGGCCTCACTCACTCTCTCACACATACATTCCCCTCCCACTCCTGGCCCCGGAGTACCAGTGGAGCCTATGCTCCCCAATCCAGCAATCCAGCATGGGGAGACAGGGTGCAGAAGCTGTGCTAAGGCAGGGAAATGGCCCACACTGAAGTGTGGGGCTGGACCACTTCGTCCCCCTGGCTCCCTCTGGGTCCTACTGCCCCTGGTTCCTGTCATCTTTGACTGGCAGCCAGGAGCAAATACATATTAATTTACTAAATTTTTTTAGGAGCCCCGTGGGCCGGATAGAATGGCCTGGCGGGCCGGATGCGGCCCGCAAACCATATTTTGCCTGCCCCTGCTCCAGAGGCATGAAGATATGAATCCTGAGGCAAGCATTGACTCCTACGAAATGGTTCTAAGCCCTGATATCTTTATTGCTATTTGTAGAACTGGTTCAGACATGTAAACAAGCATTTTTTTTTTTGTCATTTTTCTAAATCTGGTTTCTGTCTCTGATTCTTCTTTGTTTCCACAAAAAATAGTATTTCAATAGTAAGACTATATTGCTGGGTATAGCAAAAAATTATGCTCCTAGTTCTCATGATCACTTGAGATTATGCAGCTAGAACCTCAGACCAGAAGGAAAGTGTAACAATCTGCACCCTTTGTCTGATCACAAATTCTAGGAGAGCAGTTATTCCTGGAGCCGGACCTTGTTATCCCTCACCGACAGCATCGAATTTTCATGACTCCCACCCTTGGTGGGACCTTCTTCTCATCATGGCCTCCAGCCATCACAGATGCCTCATTTAAGGTGAAGTCTCACATTTACAGCCTAGAAGGACAGGACTTTCAGTACAAACAGATGTTTGGCACAGAAATCAGAAATTTGGTAAGCAAAAACTCTGTGCACCTTTATTCTTAAGTGCACGTTTCTATATTGAACATCTGCACTGTCAGGAATAAGACATGGGAGAATTTTATTAGCACTTCCAAAATGATGAAGCTGAAACTTTGGAGGAAGCTGAGGAGTATTTGCATTTTTTTTTAAATGTCCCTTCACTCAGCAGTCCTGAGACACAGCACATGATTGCTACTTGCATGTCAGCTAAGGGAACGAACATGCTGGTTCTACTCTGACTGCCAGGTCACCAGGCAGATTTATATTTTCTTAGCAGCATTTACTTACTGCCTTTAACCTGTTGTTTTCTCTGCTCTACCTTGCGTCTTATTTTTCAGGTGTTACGATTGGCACAGTTAATATGCCAAGCCCAGCAGACAGCAAAATCTATATCTGACCACTCTGCTGAGACCCTGGCTAGCAAGTCCTTCCTATCTTGGTTTAGGTTTGGCCCTTCTGAGATGAATGGTTCTTATACAGGCAATGACCTAGATGAAATTGGGCAAGAAAACATCAAGAAAACAGATGAATATTTGGAAAAGGCACTGGAGTATTTATGCCAGATCTTCAGGGTATGTCACTGTTTTCCAAGGGCTGTTCTTAGGAATGAGTATCATCAGGAGTCAGGCTCTTGAAATCTATTTCCCTCTCTCATGTACTTATGGTGCCACCATTGCCCAATCACTTCAACACAGCATATCAAAAGTGGCCACTTAATTTGGGTAGTTCAATTGGACATTTAACCTTTCGTAGGTATTGGCCTCCTGTAAACTGCCTCAAGTACAGTTGGAGTTAAGGAAGGACTGCATATCTAAATATCAAGCCTAACCCAGCTAAATGTGGGAAAACAGAATAAGTATGCATTTAGGAAATACACACATATAGTCCATATGCCTATGTTTCCTGTTTACCAGGAGGCATTGTACATTTTAATGTTGTTAAAGAATTTTAAATATTTTTCTAAATGAAAGGGTGCTGCACACCAATAAGACTGGAAGATTGGTGCCTGTCTCATTCAGCTGAAAAGATAGAGAGGCTTCCTTTTGTAAAAGTTTACTTGAACAGGGCTGGTGAGAAAACAGAACTGTGCAATAGTCACGGGAAGACTAGGACGTGTTGGGACCTAGCAGTATTCCTGTTTACCAAGGATTGCCATCTAATGAACACAGAATAAAATGTACTTAAATCTCAGCTTATAACCAAGACTGGTAAAAGGATCATTTTCTATACTTGCTTTGCTGGCAGTCATTAGATATTTAGCTAGTGGTGACTTTCACTGCATAGGTGCCAATGAATAAATAGAATAGAAAAAGGGAAAAGCACAAAAATGACCAAGAAACTGGTCTTGTTTTTGACTAGTTGAGTGAAGCCCAGCTGACCCAAATGATGATGAACTGTGGGACAGCTCAAGATGAGAACGGAAAGAAGCAGCTTCCAGACAGCATTGAGAGCGAGGATGGGTTAATTCTTACACCTCTTGGCAGGTATCAGGTAAGAGGGAAAGTTGTTTTTTTTTCCAGCCAATAAACTAGAACAAGGTCATCAAATATTCAACCTGTGGGAAACCTGGAGGGGCCGGGAATTTGGAGATCGAGCTTGCAACAGAATTCCAGGTTATGGAATCCACCTAGGAATGTGTTTCAGTGGTGGTAGAGGAAGCAGCAGGTGCATTAAGCCCCATGGCTCCCTGAGCTGATGGAGCAGCCAGCTTGTCTTCCTGCTGGAGGTGGATGTAGATCTGGCCTGCAAAGAACTCCACAGTCTGGATCTAGTGTGAGGAGACCAAACAAATTTGATAGTCCTGAGCAATTTAAAGCTCAAGTCTGAAATGCCTTTTACATTTGAGACATTTTTTCAATCTGTTTCTAGATCATAAATGGATTGCGCAGGTTTGAGATAGTGTACCAAGGAGATACTGAACTGCAGCCCATCAGAAGTTATGAAAATGCCACACTGGTACGGCTGTTGTTCCAGTTGTCCTCGGCAATTAATCAAAGGGTGAGTGCAACATGAAGTCTCCTTTCCCTGTGTTTTCAGTTGTATAGAGATCTTCTTCATCTACTTGTGCATATGTATCGCTTATGGTACACACTTGTTCTGTACTCTCACTATTCATGTGAGTTCAGCATGAGCATGTACATGTTCCCTAGTGTTTTTAGGTAGGTTCTTTAGCCTGGATCAATTTTTATTTTCCTATTGCTCAACTAGTAATAAAATATATATTTCACAAGATTCACTCAGAATCAACTTAAATGTCATCTTTATGATAAATGAGGTAAAAAGAATATCCTGCAAAAGACTGTATTAGTATGTACAAGTATAGGGAAGAGACAGCCTCCACCTCACTCCTCTGGGGAGGAGGCTTTTTTCAGTCAGACTGGCTGACCTGCTTGACCGGGCTTTAAACTAAGCCTGCTGGGGGATGGGTGGATAACTGCCAATGCAAGCCCACCAGGCAACTACTGCATAACCAGCAGGTTAGGGCACCCAAGGGAATCCACAGCTACCCCAGCCCTGGAACGGTGTCCACCAGGGAGTGCAAGGAAACCTAGGGCTTCCAATGGGATACTTACATGTCTGTACACCCATTCCAGGAGCTTGGGGAACAAACAGGAGGAACTGGTCCTCCTGCTAAACAAGAAAGACTACCATCTCATAGGCATAACAGAGACCTGGTGGGCCTCCACCTATGACTGGGCCACAAGTATAGATAGCTATACCCTGTACAGGAGAGATCATGCAGATAAAAGGGTGGGGGTGTAGCTCTCTATGTCAAGGAAAGCTACATGTCCCTGCAAATTGAAATTGGCACCCAGGGAGGACGACTGGAGTCCCTCTGGGTTAAAATACGTAGGGAACGTGGCATGGGACATGGTAGGAGTCTCCTACAGACCTCCTAACCAGAAACAAGAGCTAGACCAGGAATTTACCAGGGAACTGGCTGAGGCTGCACGCTGTCAGTGCATGGATGTCATGGGAGACTAACTACCCGGACACCTCATGGGAAGAGCATACAGCCAAATCCGATCGGTCACAAAACTTCCTCACGTGTGTGGACGAGTTCTACCCGACTCAAGAAGTCTATGGGCCAACAAGAGGTAAAGCGTTGCTGGATCTAGTACTGGCCAAAGGAGATGATCTAGTCAGTGACCTAAGAATCGATGGAAAGCTGGGTGATGGTGACCACGAGCTGATCGCCTTTACTATCCACTGCAAAGCTGGCAAGTCAGTCAGCAATGCAGAAGTCCTCGACTTTAGGAAAGCTGGCTTTGACAAGCTCAGGAGGCTTGCTGTCGAAGCCCTAAGGGACCATGACTCAACAGGAAGAGGAGTCCAAAAGGAGTGGTTGCTCCTCAAGGGAGAGATCCCGACAGCGCAAGCATTGTCCATCCCCTCTCAGAGGAAGGGTAACAAAAGGGCACAGCAACCCCCTTGGCTCAGCAGGGAACTTGACCTCCTTGAGGACCCGCAGCATGCTTATAGGCTTGACAGTGCTACGCTCGCTAGCACCATGGCTGAAAGAGACTTGGGGGTCATGACTGACCACAAGATGAACATGAGCCACCAATGTGATGTCGTAGCTGGTAAAGCAAACAAAACTCTGGCTTGCATCCATAAATGCTTCTCAGGTGAATCTCAGGATGTCGTCCTCCCACTGTATTCGGCCTTGGTGAGGCCGCAGCTGGAGCACTGCATCCAATTCTGGGCTCCACCATTCAAGAAGGATGTCAAGAAGTTTGAGAGAGTCCAGAGGAGAGCCACGCACATGATCAGAGGGCAAGAGAATAGGCCTTATGATGAGAGGCTGAGAGCCATGGGACTCTTCAGCCTGGAAAAGCACAGGCTCGGGGGAACCTGATGGCTGCCTATAAGTACATAAGGGGTGTGCATCAAGATCTGGGGGAAGTCTGTTCACCAGAGCGCCCCAAGGGATAACAAGGACCAGTGGTCATAAACTCCTCCATTACCACTTTAGGCTGGACATAAGGAAAAACTTCTTTACTGTCCAAGCCCCCAAGGCCTGGAATAGGCTCCCTCCAGAAGTGGTGCAGGCACCTACTCTGGACTCATTCAAGAAATGATTGGATACTTATTTTGCTGGGATCCTTTGACCCTAGCTGACTTCCTGCCCCTGGGGCCGGTCTTGATGATCTTCAAAGTCCCCTCCAGCCTTAACGTCTATGAAATCTATGGAAGTATAACAAAGGGGTATTTTGTTTTCTAAAATAAAGAAGAGACTCCCAGCAAGTCCTCTTTTTCCCCCCTCCTCTTGTCTCCTGTGCATATAAATCCTACCTAATCTTCTTTTCACTTTATCCCACCAGGATTCTATAGCTTGCTGTTGTACCAGTTTCCCCTGGTTGTCTAGTACTTTGTAATACTGAGGGGAAAATGAGCAGAACCGATGAAAATTTGTGTTGAACAGTTCTACACGTTGAAATATGCAATGTTGTTTGTTTGGGATTTCCCCCCCCCAATCTTGGTTAGACATGGTTGTTGACCAGAGAAAAAGGGGGGGGGGGGATGTTTCTCCTCCTACCTTCACTGCTGTCTTAATGAATTTTAATAATCCTCTTTCCATCTTGTCTTACTACGAAGTAAACCAAAAGATAAAAATTGCCGTTATGAACTTAAAATCTTCATATTAATGTCGTGTACTTTTACTTCCACCATTACTAACTTTAAACTTTTCTTACCTTAGTTTGCTGAACAAATGGAGAATCTTTGCTCCAGGGAAGACTTCATTGGCAGTTTTTGTCGCTATCATCTTATCAGCCCATTCCTTGCAGAGAGAACCAGGCACAGCCCAATGCTGAAACATAGATCCAGACACATTCAGCGACCAAAGATCAGTCTGAGATTTCTAGCCAGCTACAGGACTCTTCTTTCCTTGTTCATGATCTTCTTCATTGCATCCCAGTTCTGTATTGGACCACTGGCCTGCACTTTCCTTATTCTTCTGGCTTACCTTCTTTATGCAGTAGTGATGACTTTCTTCACTGAAAGATGGAAACCTCACCGGCATTAACTTTCTCTGTCAGCACATTCTTGTACAGGAAACATTCTGAGATACCAAGTTGTGTTAAGTGTGTGAAAGGTTTCAGTTAAGGATGCTTTTTAAAGTATTTTTAATATAAAAATTAAGCAGGTTGCTAAACACAGATGGGATTGTGTGGTTGTAGAGGCCACAGTAATCCAGGTACATTCTATTTTTATAAACTCTTTTCTACAGTTTAGTTAAAATGCTGAGTTAAAGCTATAGTATGTGATTTTGGAAAGAAAAGGTAAACCTCCATTTCTGGAGCCAACCACAAATGGTGAAATGAGTGAGCCCAAACAAACAGTATGTAGCCTCACATGTGACTATACCCACACCATACTACAGCATTTTACTTACGCCATTTTAAAGAGAAATTAGATACTGAAGCTGCAGGGTTTATAATATATCATGGTGAGTAGAGGACTGTTTCAGTATGCCAGAGGCAACAGCAGTCATGGATCATGGGATCTGGACACAAAGCTGAATACCAAAATATCAACAGGATGTGAATGACAGTATAGCCCAGATTAACTTCAGCACAAGAAACTCAGAAGAAGCCCGAGGGTGAGGGGTTGGAATAGTTTGGCTCAAAGATGGGATAAGGGAGATGGAGAAGAGTATGTGCATGTGTATACATCCATGCACACACTTTTGCAACCCAAAATTAACTGCATTATAACTCAACACTTGAGGAAAAGCTGCCATATGCAGTCCTGTAGGCTAGCGTTTGCTTGTTAACTCTCCTTTTTTCTCTCTGAAAATTTGTCTTCACTGCTTACTGACTTCAAACTATGAGTCCTCTGCTGAGGTGAAAAATTCAGCTCATCTCAGCTAAGGCTCCACTGCTGTGGGTATCCTGTGGTGCTAGCAATCAGCCCTCCCACAATACTGCACCAGTGCCCCTTCGACACAGCCTCTAGCATGGAGCTACCCCAGGAAGTGCTAAGTACCATGGAAGTGACACTTTACCGTTACCTACAAACTGTTAAAGACAACTCTAAAGAGACATGGTTGTTGACCAGAAAGAAGTTTTTCTCCTCCTGTCTTCACTATGTTAACAAGTACTAAGTTTTGAAAGACTTGAAGCAAACTGGAAAAAAGAGCACTTCTGATTAAGAGAGCAAGTGGTAGAGATCAGTCGGCTTAACCTCGTCTGTGAAACTGCCGTGGGCGCTGCTGCGCTCCTCAGGGCTAGAGGGGGAGTGAGGGGCAGCGGATACCCACTTGCATGATGTGGAATAAGTGTTCGGTTCACTGTCTCCTACATGCATTTAATGGATGCTTATAAATGTCGGTGCGGAAAACACCTAACCTGGCTCTGACTTGGGCTTTTTTTTTTTTTATAATAGGGGGGCAGCGGTGCGTGTTCAGCGTGTCCCTGCTCGTTCCCAGCTGTTTCTCCAGCCCCCGACCCCACGGGCGGCCCCGTTCAGCCCGGGGGGGGGCAGGCTTCTTGCCCTGCGGCAATAAACCCCCCTCGCTGCTTGGGTTTTTGTTTTTCAAAGCACAAAGATTCTAGTGCGTTTTGGCTCCCTGCGGAGCAGCGTCCCCCGGGCCGAGTCCGCCGCGGGTCTCCGCGATGCAGCGAAGGGGCCGCTTCTCCGGGCAGCGGAGCTCGGGAGAGCGAAAGGCGGCAAACGCGTGGGCACCGCCGGGACGCCGCGCGGGGTCAGGTCGGACGCAGCGGCCCGCCCCGGCCCGAGGCCCCCACCTGCAGCGCGGGCCCCGCCCGAGGGGAGCCGCTCGCGGCCTGAACCACCCCGCGCCGGGGGGGAGCCCCCTGCCCTGGGGTGTACCATTCTCGTGGTGACATTGTGCTCCGCGTTCGGGCGATACCAATGTCGCGGGTCAGCGCTCCCGTCTCCATGGCAACGCGGTGGGCGGTGGCAGGGCCGGGGCGCCGGGCTGGTGCGGGGCGGAGGTCGCCCCGTCGCTGCCCCCGCTCCCCGGACAGGGGCGGCGCCCGCGGCAGTGCGAGGCGGGCGGGCTGGCCCCGGCCGAGCCGCCATGGAGCAGGAGCGCAGCGTGAAGTTCCTGCAGGAGCAGCACGCCGAGATGCTGGCGCAGCTGCACCAGGAGATCGACTCCCTCAAGCGGGAGAACAAAGGTGGGGCGGGGCCGGGCCGGGCCGGGCCGGGCGGGGCTGGGCGCTCACACGCCCGGGGGGCTCCGGCCCGACGGCCGCGACCTCGGCCTCGCGCGGACGCCGCCGTCCCGGCGCCTCGGGCCCGCAGCAGCTCCGCTCGGGGCTCAAGACTGAGGCTCTGGGCAGACGCTTGTTCCCCGTGCCGGCTCGCTGCTCCGGGACAGGCGGGGGGCGGCCCTGCCGGGGGCGAGGACATAGCCCAGGCGGCAGGAGCCGATGAACAGCTCAAGCGTCCGGCTCAGGACCCGGGACCGCCCTTGAAGGCAGCGCTTGCTAGACCAAGTCACCCGCTTCTTTCGCCCAGTAATAAACTTAGTGAAGCTTCATTTTCGAGCCTGTCAAACTGGCTTGTGCTTAGATGGAGTAGAGTCTCTGCTCTCCAGGTCATCCTCCCTCTGCCTCCACTTTCCCTTTCCACATCAGCTGTGTAAGGCAGGAGCTTCACTTTACAGCGACTCCCACTGAGCCCCTTACATTCACCTCTGTTTTAACATCTTCAGTCTACAGCAAGTGTTTAAAATTGATTGGGGGGGGAGATGCTTTGGGGACAAGTTACCTTTACAACAGAAAAAAATTCAATGGGAGAGGTCACTTAGGTAAAATTGTTTTCATTTGATTACAGATCTTCATTATAAACTCATAATGAATCAGACACTGCAGAAAGGTAGGCTGCACTTCTGTGTTTCTCATAGGGCTGGCTAGTATTTCCTTTTCCACTGAAGTTCCTTTCTTCCCCCAATTCATCTCATGAATAATTGACATTGTGTTATGGTATTTTGCCCAGTGCTCAGCCCCGACTCAGAGCTCCAAGAAAAGCTCCACTGCCATTACTAGATTTTAGTTAAGATGATTGGCACGTCACTATCTACCTTTATATGAGGAAAAATGGACATGAATTTGTAGCAGGAAAAAGCTGAATGTGGTTGAAATGTCATTCTGATGTTAATAGTCATATGGGTGAACATGACTGATATATTTCAGTAATGATTTAGGAGAACAGTGAAGCACGGGTGCGTGTCTATGCTACAGTAATCTCAGCAACCAGGTCTACACTGGAGACTTTAGTAGAGCAAAGGCAGCTGGGGAATTTGCTTGGGTTTTCTGCAATATTTCTGTATTGTCCAAAGCACTAATATTCATGGGCTATACCCGCACCTATGAAAGGAGCCTTCTGCGTTGCCCACTCCGTGCTGGTAGAATCTTAAGTTGGCAAACTTCAGTTTACCTGAATGTTGCACTGTAAACACAGACTCGGGTGCATTGTCAGCTCTGAAGTTACAATGCCCAGTTCATCATATGTCATTCCTTTTTCACAGATGATGTTTTAACCCCTACCTTGTCTTCTGACAAACCCTATTCAGGGTGCAGTTCAGCAGGTAAGAACTTAAAACAATTAACTAAATTGCCAAAATTGTTTATAAATTGGCAGAACAAGACTATGTTTGGGCTACTACAAATTTCATGATGCTTATTTGGTTAGTTCTGGTAGTATCAAGACATTGTTGTAACCCTTTAACCTTAGCTAGGATTCAGTCGATGCTGCCCCTTGCTCTTACTTAGCCAATTCCCATAAGCAATGTAATACCATCACCTGCTGTGTATTTTCACTGAATCCGAGGTGCCTCAGGCCTGTGGCTGCAGACTGTTCCATCTCTGGCCTGTTACATGCATGCAGTTACAAAACCTCCTACCCCTGAAAAGTCAGTTTTACTCTCTAAACAGCTGCTACTGTAGCTTCTAGATATTCACTGAAAAACAGGCAGCAAGTGGAGCAGCCCAAGCAGCAGGAACCAAGTACTGAAGAACAAGTGTTGAAGGTGGTACAGACAGAACCAGACCTTCCTGATCCAAAGGTGGAGAAGACAATAGAACAGGTTCCTTCTAGGTAAGAGCAAGGCATCAGCATGCAGCAGTTCATTTGGAAAATAGTCAAGTGGTACAAACATTTCTGTATTTTAGATGTCCGTTCTTCTGAGCATCTCTCAGTGCTCATACACCACACACTTAGAAAGGTAGAGTCCAGGTCAGACTCTAGCAAATTATATTGGATTGCTCCTCTAATATCTGATTTAGGCTTTCTTGACATTTCTAAGATGCATGTAGTGCAAATGCACCCACACAGATGCTAGTGTCCTATTCTAACAGTGATATTGGAGGAACTCTTTATGTGTATAATCTTCCATTTTGGTGTAATATTACGAATTACAAGGGACACAGACCCAGGCAGAAAAGTGCCAATCCCAAATTCTCTTATGAACTATCCTTTTCAGAGACTAGAGAGAAAACCTGTTTAATTACAAATGAAGGTCTAGTCTAAGAGAGTTTAAGACAATGGCACCTGCCATATTACATTTTCTCATAGGTGAAATGGTTGTAATACTTATCCAGACCTCAGAGCTATCAAAAGGCTAAAATTCAAAACACTTAGTTAGACTGAGCATCACAAGGGAAATGTATTTATTTTAACTGCAATCACTTCTAGAGAAATCAGAGAAGTTGCTGAGAAAGCGACATCCCCAATTCCATCGCTGGCAAGTCAGATTAGATCTGGGCACTCACAAGTGCCAGCATCCTCCTCAAATCCCTACCTGGTGAATGTCCTCCCTTCATACATTCGGAAGCCACCTACGCTGGAAGAGTGCGAGATTGTCATTCGCCAGCTATGGAGTATAAACCACATGCAGGCCCAAGAGGTGAGGCTATCCCAGCTCTCAGTCCGTACTTTCACTGGCTTTGGAAAGCTGTGATCAATATAATGAAATAAAAGAGATGGTCAGGGGAAAAAAGTAGAATGATAATTTTTCTTACCTGCCCTTCAGCTAATGTATCTGAAATCGTACCTGCAAGATATCCTTAGGAACAAAAGGATTCCCGAAGACTATCTGCTAGCAAGTCAGATTGGGTAAGTTATATTGAGTTATTTCAAGGCCTTCGTGTATCAGACATTCTAGAAACGTTTGCTACTCTACCACTGTTTCTATTTCACAGGTGCTAAGTTTTTTTTCTGAATGGATTTGGTGGATATTAAATAAGCTATAGGTGCAGACTGTCTAGACAAAGGTCACTAGCGAGTCCCGACTTTAAAGGGTTCCCTATTCTAAATCAGCAACTGCAAATTAACCGAAGCATGCCCATCTCAGATTTTGCCCAAATATGATTCCACTGCTGCCATTGTGTGCATAAAGGATGTTGATATCATGTCATAATAAAATCTGCAACCAAAAAGCCAAATCTTATGCCTGAACCACTTTTGCTGTTTTGTAACAAGGTTGCTGCTTGCTTATGAACAGCACTAAACAAATGCCAAATAATTGTCTGCTATTGCTACTAGCATTCAATTTACTCCACAGCTAAAATAGGGTTACCAGTCTGTCCTTCTCAAAGCACATATTTACACAAAGGTGCCTCAGTCTAGGAAGAGAAGCATAGCCTAAAGAGAAGCCAGTCAATCTAACTGGAAGTCTGACTTTTGTGTTGGGGGACACCAACAGTCTCAAGAGGGTCAGATTCAGCTTGCATTGTAGTAAATGATGTATAAATACACTGAGTTCATTTGGGCAGCATCTATTACTATCTAAATGGAGATGACACAACAGATGAAACAGAGCAAGAGGGAAGAGGCCAAGGGTAGTCACCCTCACTAAGTAATACACACATGACAACACTCATCACAAATCTCTGCACTTTTGTTATTGCATCTCTCCAGTCAAAAGTGGGAAGATTCTGCAAGGCTGGTAAGGATTACGTTAACTGTAGGTTCATAGAGTTTAAGATGAGAAGCTGCCATTAGTTCTAAGCTCACTAACATAGGCTAGTAAATACTATCCAGGTAGTATCCAGGTACTGTACCAAACCCAGTAATTTAGTGATTACTAAAACATACATATTTTTAAATGGCACCTACTTTTGGTTTAAGGACCTCAAGACATGAAAAATGCACCACTTCCCTTGGTAATCTGTTCCAGTGAGTAATCATCCTCACTGTGAAAAACTGCATCCAACACGAAATTTAAGATTTCAGTTTCCAGCCCCAGAGCAGCTCCCCACCCAGCTGCGAGGCTGATCTCCATGGAAACCCTGGCCCCAGCCAAAGCCATGCAGGCAGGGGCTGCTGGGAAATGGGGTCTGCCAGATTTTGCCCACCTCTGTCTTATAGGCACATACACTACCATAGCCTGCTTCTGAAACTAGTTCTTCAGCCGCTTTTCAAATTTAGGTAACATGATTAACACAATTACAGTTCTCCTCTGGCAGAGTGAACCAGCCAAATATAATCATATCTACAAATATGTTTCAATTTAGGAATCAAGAAATTACACATTTACCTAAAGTGTCACTCAAGAATACAGCTAAGAAATGGTAAGTACTCCTAATTTCTTTAGCAGAACTTTTTATAAAGTGTCTGACCTCATACCTACATAAGGTTGCCATTTAAATTAATCTTTACTTGGCTTATGACGAGATTGCGTGCTTAAATGTTGTGTTATGATTGAAGACAAGTCTAAAATTGGTTCTCCCCCTTTTATCTCAGTTCCATTATCCAAGAGACTGCCCTCTTCCAGAGGGTCACAACTGATCAGAGGTCAACCCATCTACTCCATTCATGGGCCTTATAGATTTAAGGAGAGCTCACTGCTTTACTTTTAGTACCATAATCATCACCTTAGAAGAGTACATGCACAATGATTTCATAGCTGATAGTCTGAACGTTGCTTCTGCATATTCACAGTACCACCTGTGAGAGGGACATCACTGACTCCAAACATTTAGTGCTTTGGACATGGCTAATGCAGTCCTGTGGGATACTACTTTTCTCAAAGGATCAAACAGTTTAACAGCATATCACACAGTAAAAAAACAGGCAGTTAAAACCTCTCAGAGACATGTAGCTCTACTATGAAAAATATGCAGCCACTTTGAATTACTTATACCGTACTTTTGTATACAGAGTCAGAGCTGATGATAAGATGTGCTGTATTGGCCCTGCAGTACTGAGGGAAGAGAAATCTTTCTGGTTCCCATTCCCTTTCAAAGCCAGGTTCTACTCATAATGGTATTATATCTGTATTATACATGCCCTTTTATGAAGGGGTAAAGCCAGCCCAGGAACACATTCTGAGCTTGTGTTTTCTCCAGCGCTGAAAGCCAAGATACTTGTAAGGAAAGAACGATGAACTAATCTTCTACATGAGATCAAAGCAGATATAGAGCATCTGCTTTCTACCCTAAATGCACCCTTTCCCACAGTACAACATACTCAAGTACCTCTTTGTAGTGCAAGGGAACAGGTAACCATGTGCTATTTAAGGAGTGAAGGGAGAGGAAGCTTTTCAACAAACTATACAATAAGATCTCCCTTCATGGGAGCATTTTTAAAGTATGGGGGAAAGGGAGAAAGTGGGTTTTTTAAGCTAGCATTCAAGATACTGATGAGCAACTAGTTAATCTCCTCCCAATATCTTAAAAAAGGATTAACCCCTAGCATAAGAAATCCAGATTCAGGCACTCAATATGACAGGAGAACTAAATCCTGAACTTGGACTTTGGCAAACGAAGATCAATTCACATGAAGAGTTAAGGTGCATCTGTTTGCAGTTCACTACTGCTCGTCTCAGCTGTTATGCCTCCAAAAATATTTACTAGCAGAGGAACCTTCCTCCCCAACACTGTTATTAACTTACAAGGAAAAAATATTTGCTAAACAAACCTAAGATAACTTCTAAGGTAAGAATCCACCTTTCAGTTGCTGGAGCAGAACACTGCCTAGCGCAGTGCATTATATAGAATCACTGAGGTCACCAATAAAGGAGACTCAAACACACTAACTTGAATCATTACCTGTTATTGATAAAGAGAAGAGGGCTCAAAGTAATCCCGTTGTAATTAGTTTGTTACATTCCTCTATCCATCTGTTTCCAGTTTGATTGTAGCTCCACTCCCTCCTGCTGAAAGGGCAGTTTTGCCAGCACTGAAGCAAACGCTGGGAAACCGTTTTGCTGAGAGACAAAAGAAAACTCAAGCTATTCAAAAGAACCGTCTTCGTCGGACCCTGCTTTAGCCTAGTGCTGCAGCTGTATTCCAGATATCCTTCCTTAGGTGGATCCAACACCTTAAATGTTCCAGTACTCACTGCACCTGCTATGGCTGCCAGTTTTTGAGAGTTTACATTGTACTTTCAACATGGATTGTTCTGCTGCTATTCTCTCCATTTCAATTAAAAGTTGATTAAGAAGTAATTCTGATTGTCATCTGTTTAGGAAACAAGAAGATTGCTTCTATATTTGCAGTTCTGAAGTGTTCTTCCGGTAGTTTCTGCAGAAACTGCCCCACCATTATACCCTGGGAAGGAACTGTTTACTTTGAGAAATTAATTTTATTATTGAAAGCCTGCAAAAGATCACTGTTTGATAGGCACTCTAGTGGCATGAAATTCTTCCCACTGTTAAGGCCAATTTCCATTCCACAGACTTCAGGACTTAGCTTAAAATAAGCAGCTTTACCATAGCCAAAAAAGGGCCAGTTTAATCAATAACACTGGATCACAGCTAACTTGTGATCACTGCCCTGCACAGCTGTGAATGAACTGGGCAAATCAATACCATAAATTTATCAGAAATGCTGACTTAACGTAATAACCTCACCGATGAGCTGACAGCCCTCTCCCACAAAGAGACATGACTAAGCCTTCAGCTGTACACCTTATACTCGCCATCACTCCACTGCTTCAACCCTGTTGTGGGGGTCATATCTAGTCAATTCAGTATGAGGGGGAAAAATTCCCACCCCAGAAAAGTATGGTGACAGTTTTGAAAACTGGAATACAGTATGTGCTGCAGGTAAGCATGTTTTGCCATGTCAGCCAGCTGGTATGCCTGAACCTTGTCCTGAAGCAATCAACCTTAGGATCATCAATGCTATTGTGATACATTCCCCTTCAGAGTTTCTGAGGCAAGGATTTCTTTGGATACCTTTTATTTGACAAAATGCAAATTGGGGATAGTGTTAGGTAAGTTTTTGAATGCAAGACTTTGAAGAAGAATGTCTTGCATTCTTAAGCTGTCTAACTATATCTCAGCTATGCAGCTGGTTCAATAAAAAAGGGATCATCCAAAGAGATACTTGCATCCTGCATAATTCCTGGACCATCACTCTAGCATTACCTTCAAAATATCTAAAAGTGAATGTCTCCAAACACCTTGTTTTTGTCATATGACTAGACAGTGCATGAGGAAAACTTATATGCAAAGCAGCTTTCATGAGATGAACACAGGTGCATTAAAAATGGACTCAGGCTAGTAATTCAGTTTATGTAGACAGCTGTCTGACAGTATTGAGTTATTGGCCGTATGGGTTAGATGTAAATTGAGAGTGTTTTGCCTGTAGATAGCATTTCCCTTCTTCAGCTCTTAAACCTATCCTGCAGCGAATGATGAACTTGGCTGTTATCCTGCAGCAAGGAAGGGAGAGCCACCTCCTCTCCCCAGGGTTTAGAGGTATAGGAATATCAACTTAGTCTACGATAAGCAAAGTAATCCCAACCCCATCGATGCTACAGAGCTGGTGCCTAATGATTAAGGGTGAAATGGCAAAGGCGGAAAAAAGTATAATATTAATGTAAAACACAGGAATAATAATAAATTTATTACAATAAAACAAAGGCAGATAATGCATTAGTTCATGTACAAAACAGATACCATTCCGTTGCCTCAATTAGTGCTTGCTAAGTACCCACGTTTAAAAACATCCTAAAACTGATGACACCACATATAATCACAGAGGCCACAGCAATTCCCTGACACTACTTTAAGAGGGTCCAGCTACTCTTCAGGGACTGTTGCACAATACTGGGAAATATAACAGGGTGTGATGGGAACACTTGAGACACTGAAGTTTCCTTGCATTCAGGAATTAACTCTTTCCCACAAAGATGGGGAAAATGAAATGTAATCACACTGTATATTGAACCAGGGTTTCACTTGCATTACCCACAGCAGAGCATATGATGAACACCTGGGTGCCCCTCAGTGCCTGAAGCATGCGAGATCAGTTGTCAGTCCTAGACCTAAGCTGCATTCAGTTTTTTAAACAAATAGATGAGAAGAAAATACAAGCACTTCAAAGAGCTGCACCAATCTCAAGAGGAGCCAAACGCCTAAGAGACAAATGCCAGGTAATATTCAATTCCCATGGCAAAGAAATGCAGATACATAGCTGCAACCTTTTGGATTCATTTGCAGCACTATTTAACTGTTTTTTCTCTCTCCTGCCAATTTTTTTGGGAAAGGCATCAGTGTGTACATGAATACCTCTCCTTCAGATCATCCCACCTCTACGAGTGAGAAATGCATGGTCCATGCTAACCAACCGTTCATACAAAGTAGTGTTTATAATAAGCTATAAAATAATTTTTCCTAAGTTTGGTTTCCTTCCTAAAATGTAATTATTCAGATTTATCTCATATAGCTGAGGGATGTCCTAAAAGGCCCGCATTTCTACCATCTCTGAACAAAGTTGCCAGGCAACAGACTCCTGCAGCCATATGGTAGCTTGTGAGCACATTCTAGCTGCAGCAAATTTTTATTCCTGGGGCAACTTCATGTCATACAACATACAGTGTAAAAAGAAATACTGGCATTGGGCAAAGTCTGAAGCAAAATTAGGACATTCTCCCCTCTCCCTTCTACATCATTCAGACTCCCTGATGGAAGTCTACAAATAATTTCTTCTCTAAGAAGACAATAAAACCTCCTCCTAATACATCAAGAACAGTATATACATGTTCTGTATATGTGAAAATGCTGGCAAAGTTCACAAAGGCAGAAGATAAAAGCATGAAAGCTAAATCTAACACCAGGTTCTCTACTGAACCCAAAACCTAGAAACAAAACAACATAAGGCTTCTTTCTTCTGAAATTTCCTCCCCAAATGCCTGTGATTTTTCAGTGGCATGTGAGAGGCCAGCCATTGAGACCCAATTTCTTTGCTTTGTGATTTCTGGAGCGGGAGATGTTATGCAGCAGAGAGACAGGCTTGACGGATACTCTGCGCCCAGGTGTTTAAGAGGGCTGTGACTGAATGTTTGTCTGGAAGTTGCAACAGTTTTGATGTCATGTACCGATACACTGACTGCAAAAAGGGATTGGCTGCTGGAAAAGAAAAAGGAGACAGCCCAGATAAACAACTGCAACAAAAATGAATAGTCAAATGTTAAAGATTTCCTTCCCTACACCACCCCCCACCCTTTTTTTTTTTTTTTTTTTTTTAAAGTACTACCATCCCAACATTCCCATACCATACTGTCGAGGATTGTCTATCCACAGAGGGCTCTGATCTGGATAATCTGCTGGAACACTGAGCTGCAGCGGTGGGACATTTGGAAGGTTCTTGTCATCTAGAATTCAAACATTCCCCCATCAGAACATCAAAGCATGACTTGTGTGGAGTCCTCCTTTTTATGCTATTCAAAACTATTCCCAAATCCTTCCCTGTCGATCCCAGCATCATTTCTGCAAAAGGAACTAGGCTGTCTGTTTTTGTTTTTGTTGAGAAAAATCTCATTTTTCACTGTAAAAATTGTCTTTACTTACCAGAATCAACTTGAAATGCCCACCTCTACGTTTCACATATGGACATCTTACCAATCTCCACCTTTTTCTGGAACTTGAGATGTCTAGGCACTTTTTATACTACTTCTATGTTGGTACCATACCACTCCCATGTTTGCTGGTAAATACTAAAATGAATCCAATTTGTGTCTCTCCACAGCTAAACAAAGTTCATGTGAGATTCCACTCTATGCTTATTCAGTTGAGAGAACAGATTCAAGGGCTAAATTATACTTTTTACCAAAAGAACTTCTAGTGCAGGTTGAAAAAATTTTCAAGGCAATCACAAGAAAATCCTGTTTCACTAGTCCTGACTTTTTGTTTTGTTAATGCATGGAGTTAAATCATTTTCAAACAACAGGGAACAGTAAAGCTGAGGATCAGGACTTGTCAGCACTACGTCCTTTTCTAGCATAAGCTGATCAGTTTGATGACCAGCCTGCACTGGTGCAATAGACAGGTGCAGACTGCTGCACAAATGAAGAGAACCAATTATGCAACTGAATATTGTAATATTTCACACTTGGAGTTCTGCCACTGTGGCAACAATTATACAAATCCAATTAATTTCTCCTGTATTAACTCAGCAAGCTTTTTGATATACAAGAACAAAAACATAATTATGTTCATACACAGGCCACTTCAAACTGACAAGAATTCAGATTATCTAGAGACTTTTGCTTGGTTCTCAGTCTAAGGGAGACCAATGCACAAGGTGAAGAAATCTGCCAAGATTTCAGCTTACAAAAGCCACATCATAATCAGTGACTGGTTTAAAATGCTGCCTTTTTTGGTGTCAGGAATCATGGCAAAGGGGGACCTCAGGTTCTAAGGAAAAAATTGCTTCTGGAACTACAAAGAAAAGATTTAAGTGGATCTGGTATACGACCTGAGACTGCTCCTGAACAAGCCTGTGCAGACAGTCAAAGTTTTGCATTGCCATAACCTGTCAAGGATATAAAGAGCCTTGCTAAAATTACAAGTTGCCCATGTTCTTGATTGTGTGTGACCAAGACCTCTTTACAATCCTAAAAACAAACACACTTCTTTAAAACAGAGCCTTCAATTTCTTTTTGCTTACCTAACTTGCAAATGAGATGAACTGTTCCATTATTACTGCAATGGGAAGGATCCAAATTCACCAGGAATTTAGGATTTAATCTTGCAACTTCCCCTTGTAATACATTTGGTATGGTCTGTCTTTCATCCTCTTCATATTTACGCTTTCGAGGGGAAGCCACAGGGGCCCTGTGCAAAAATACATCCAAGAAAGGACTGAGTGAACATGATTCTTATGCCAACTCCACATTTTTTAAACTAAGCTGATTTCTGAGATACTTTACAGGTGAAAAGGAAAAGCACAGCACACTACATATATATCCATATCTATCCCACCTGTCCTCCCAGCAGTTCACCCAAATGAGCAATGTCACTTCAATAATCAGCATCATACAGACAGCTGTGTAACAATACATACGTGATTGGTGGGCCATGGATTGCAGTCATAGCTGGCATAAAGGTACGATAGAGGGAATGGTTGAAGACTGGTGAACGGATGTTTGCCAAGACAGCATCCAAGAGAGGCTGGCACAAGTACTGCTGTTTGGTGGGAGGCACCGGAGGGGGTGGTGGTGTGGGCTAAGACACAAAGAAGCACCTCTTACTGTATCTGTCAGTCACACACTATTTTTAGCCCTTACTATTCATTCTGCAAACTGTCAGGAAAATAATCGTCCTTCTAGTTTGTTAAAAGAATGCAATGCGTTCAAGCCCATATTGCTCTGGTCACATACAGTAAACAAAATCCTAAAACCAGAACAAGCTTCTCTTGAAGAGTTTCCATAAAGCGAGAGTACTTGATGGTTAAGTAAGAAGAGTAATTTTTAGGAGTTATGCACAAGGATAAGTCATTCTGAATGGCCCACTTTTCTGTTTGCTCAGCATTATCAAATATAGTCCTGAACACAAATAAGACATGAGAAATAGTTTTGCCAAACTGGTGCCCTCTCTGGCATTTACTGCCAGCCTAGCACCTGCATAAGGGAAAGTGAACACCACCATTTACCACAGCCATGTCATTCTTGAGCTTCTCCAATGCAATTTCACACTTCTGTAAAGTCTTCAGAGGGCATCTACAGAAGAGAAAATCATTACCCACAACATGCTCATCTTGGTCAACTGTAGAGATTATACAATCAGAGTCTTGCATTACTACTATTGCAAGATTATTTGCTTCAAACCTAACCTTCTGGCAGATAAAAAGTCCTATCACAAGGTGGTGCCCAGATGCTAAAATATTAATTTCATTTTTTCTGAAGGGTATTTTAAGGGGGAAACTTGAATAGAGAATAAGAATTAAATGCCACAACCTAAAAGCTTGAGAGATGCTTTCCAGGAAAATCAAATTAACCCAATGGACCTCTTTCATCATTCCAATTGGTCCAAACAGGTTTTTAATAGAGTATTAAACAAAAGATAATCTGGCTTCTGAACAAGTTTATATTTGTACCGAATGTGCATAGCTTTCTATGGAACTACAGTACATGTATGGAAGTTCCAATGCTGGGTCCTTAGACAAAAATTTTTGGCAGTACTTTTCACAAAGCTGTGTATAGCTTTCTTCCAAGACAAAAGCTGGGAGTACATAAAATAGTACATTCATAAAGAAACCATTGGTGGGGAGTTCTCATACTTCTTACCCTCTATGATTTTCACCATACAAATAAATCAGACCTATAAAATAATAATGATTTTAGCAGAAACAAGGAAAATCAAAACAGAGACAAGGGATTCCAAGCTTAATGCTGCTCTATGGATATACTATGTTGCTGTAAGATGACTGACTAAAGGCATCCACAAGACTCTATTCCACCAGTTAAGTCAGAAACCCACTGGTAGACCCTGCATTCTCAGCTTCCTCTAGCGCAGTGGTTCTCAACCTTGTTAGACTCAAGTAACTCCTCGGAAAATGCCAACTCTTACTTTTTACTTGTTTTTTGACTACAGAAAAAAAGTTTGATTTTTCTGTTGCAAAGAACTGAGACCACAGTAGGGTCAGAATATTTTGTATCATTACGGATTCCTATTTGAAATTTCTGTGAATAGTATCTGTACATCTAACAGTGCTAAACATTGCATGGCACCCTGCAGCACACTTGAAAAGATCTCAAGCTGCGGCACTGTAGGTGAGAATCACTGCTCTAGCATACTCCTGATCTTGGGTTTTGAAAAAATTCAGTTGATTTGCAGAGACACTAACACAGCCAAATAGGAATAGAAGTTACCTTTTTGAAGGATCAGTCAGGATATCCAAGAGGCTCTTCATTTTACTCAGATCCTTTTTCCTATCTGAAAGAATATCAAAGCGACTAGTGAGTAATGCATTTTCTGCAGAAACAGCATCCAGCTATGCAGACATTAGCAAAAAATTAAGGGAGGCTGGGAAAATGAAAACACAACATCAAAGATCTGAGATTCTCCATCTCTTTATAAACATTCTTCTCATAAAACGTTTATCAGACAGCCTGCGAAGGAGAGATTAGATACAGTAAAGAAAAACAGAAGGAAAGAGAATTTGATGAAGAAAAGTTGTCACGCTTCACAGTTTAAACTGCAACTATGAGAAAGTGATATCTGTTTCAACCTGTGCTATTGGAATAGGCCTGGTCCTCCCCCAAACTGATCATAACAGAAGTGCACCATTTTCTCTTCTATGTACTACTGACAGAATGGGATATCTGCATGGCAAATCACAAGAGGCCACACCTTCATTTTTATCAATCTTATTGATCATCCTCCGGAGTGGCTCAATATACTTTGACAGCTGTTTGAGTTTGTCCAGGTATTGCTGCTCCTCAGACTGGTTGGAGCTGGCAGGACTCATGACTGAATTTGGATTTCCTGTACAAGCAAAAAGAAAAGATTAAACATTACCATGTCAGAGAGGACACGGAAAAATAGGCATAGTTCTCAGCCTTCATAATCCAGACCCTTAGCCCTATTCAGTTGTTTTGCTAGTGCGGGCCTCTGATCAGTTAGCAAATATCCAAACAGACTACTGGATATTCCCTAAGACTTACTCATGTTTATCCAACTTTCAACATGCTGTTTCCATTCAGCAAGTAAATTCGTATATGATGCAGAACCCTTCTTTTACATGACCTGAAGAGGTGTAAATACGCCAGTCTTGTTACTAGTAGGAAGAAGACTACTGTACATTTCATTTTACAGACACTATCATGTAATAGTGTTACACCAGATTCAATGTGATCCCAACTCCAAGTTCTGTGTAGTTTCCATTAAGTCCAGGAGGACTCTGCTGCTCGTAATGCAATTATATTATAATAGCTTAAGAGCCATTGCTAAAGATTTTAATCTGCAAGAAACTCAAGAGCCACTTATCAAATAGGTGCCACCCATTTCTCAACTCTTCAGATAATTCAATGACAAAAAATCATATGGGAGACAATTCCAAACCAAGTGAGAGACTAAAATATTAGTCTTGGTGCATGCCCAGTGCACCACTGAAATACTGCTCACTCGGCAAAGCTGCTCAAAGCAGAGAACACATCATGAAAGCACAGGTTTCCTTGTGCTTGTCACAGTTATTAACTATACAATCCTGGAGTGTGGTCTGCAGTACAATTCTTGTCAACATCCCCCAAATTACCTGGAGTGTTCAAAGGGCCTGGTGACGGGACACTGAAATTCTGTGGAGTTCGTGCAGCTGCTGGGCTCTGAGAGGGTTGTGGAGAGGGACTGGGAAGGAAGCTGCTGGGAGATGGGGCAGGGCCAGAGCTGAAAAATGGGGAAGGGAGGAGGAAATCAATTCAACCTTTAATAAGCACACAAAACAGCTTGTATGAAGCTAGCAGAGAATATGGCTAACCTGTGAGCATGTGCGTTTTACTGATCACTGCTACAGAATTCTGAAAACCCCACTGGCTAGCTCCTTGCAGGCCTGATCCAGCCTGGGGCATGCAACAGCAGCTCCAGCTTCAACTTGGGGCACCCAGAGCAACTCTAGCTCCCACCTGTGCCAGAGCTAAAGCTGCCACTACAACTGCATGCTCATGCCATGGCAGCAGCTCTAGCTCTGACATGGGACATGCAACCATGGCTCCAGCATGGGACAACAAGGGCCCAGCAATTGAGGAGCTGAGGCAACAGCAGTGGTCACAGGCAAGGCAGCCAGAAGACAACCAGGGATACATCTGCCCTTTATTGCCCTCCTGCCAATGACTGCCATGTCCACCAAGGCCTGAAGCCCCTAGATTCTACAGTAGGCCAGACCCCCAACTTCCAGTGGCTTGATAGTACCCTGTAAGTTTGACATCCCTGGATTACAGCATCCAGTGAAAATGCTCCAAAGCAGCTCAATTCATTTTCTTACTTTTGAGTAGCAGACTCACAGCTCCTTGACAACTGAAATTTATAAAAGGGTCTCTACTTATTGTTATGATCTCCTCCAACCCAAGGAACATGCTAGTACCCTTCTCTTTGGCTAAGCAGAAACCTTGGATTTAAAAAGGGGAAGTTATCTATATACAGTAAACTCTCTGGTAACCGGCACCTTACAAGTTGGCGTGCTCTGTTAACTGGCATGCTGACTTGTAAGGAAAAGTGAAACTGGAAGTGCCCACCGTGGCACTTCCGGTTTCTCGAGCCCCCATGGCCCAGGGCAAAGCAGCTTACACTGCCGAGCCCCCGTGGCCCGGGGGCATAACAGGCTGTATGGGGCCCGCCTCCCTGTCCCATGGGGCCCACAGGGCCCACAGGAGGGGCAGTGATGCAGCAGGAGGGCCAGAGGGATGCAGCAGGAGGGGCCGCTCAATTAACCAGCATATTTTGTTATCCGGCATCCCCCATTCCCAGGGGATGCCAGATAACAGTTTTTATTGTATAGCTAAATCAGAGTAGTCACAGAAGGTAAATGCAGAGAGAACAAAAATAAGAGCAAGACTTCTTCAGGTTCCTTGAGATGACTGTCCAAATATACTACTGAAGAAGGTTCCCCAGCCCTTCTTCAGCCCTGAGGACACTGCTAAAGTTCAACTCCCTTAAGCCCTTCTAGAAGTAATCAAGATTAAAGCTTAGAGATGATTTTGTTTCAACTTCCCTTCATATCCATGACAATCTGGCAAGAATGCCTCCAGCCACCACTAAAATCTGAGTTCATGTTCTGACGCACCTGACATTTGAATTTGGCTGGGAAGTTGGCTGCCCTGGCTGTGGAGATGGTTGTGGCTGAGGAGGTGGTGGCATTGACTGAGGTGTCTGAGCTTGCTGGACAGGTGAAGGGGATGACATCATGGTAATGTTGTTCTGGCTGACCTGAAATGGGAAAGAATGTGATCAAGAAAGAAAGTGTATTCATCATAGGAAACTATCTAAAAAGCTAAAAGCTATGGTGAGAAGGTCATCTTCTGGCCTATAAAAAACAGAAAATGTTAGTTTCCTGAGCTCCTCCACAATGGACAACCCTACCCACATCTTTCATTTCTCCCTCAAGACTGACGGGAATGTTTTGCCTAAACATTTAACAAGTGGCAATAAAATCCCACAAAACTTGCATTACTTCAGTTTTCATGATTGAGCTCCTCCTTCCCCAAACCAACTGGTTTAGATTCAAATATCAAGTGTTCCACACAAGCAATTTCCTTTATTAGAACTAAAATAAATAGGTCAGAAAGGAGCAGACAGTCCTGGTTTGAGACTTCATGACCACAGTGAAAACAGTACAGTCTTCATTTTGGCTTCTGAACTGCAACCTTCCAATCCTTCTCTTACTTTTACCTATGGCACAAAATAATTATTCTTTAGGTTGATGGTGAAGGAAAGAGGTACAGAGAACAAACCTCAAGATGGTTTGCTCTATTATTCAACTCTGGACATCTGGGGAATCTAGAGATATTTTCTGTTAAGTGATTAGGTGAAAAAGGTAAAGTGTTTTTAAGTCTTTAGAACAGAGTTGGTAACATATGTCCAAGGGACAGAAGAGGGAGTGGGGGGGAGAGAGAGGCCCTTCTGTGCAACTCCAAGGACTTCAAGTCCACAACCTCATGAGAGGAAAACTCTGTGCACAATAAAGTTTATTCCTCATCTTGCAATTAGAAGGTGATAACATTAAAGTTGACAGATTGAAAGACCAGAGCATATTTCTATAATCTTGTGGTATGAAATTTGCCAGATTGCAAAGACAGTGCATGTTGACACCACACTACCTCCTGGGCTTGTCAGATATCTTCTAATGGGACCTTTTTAGCAGCCAACAAAAAATCCCAAAAGTCTCAAACATTTCCAAGTGAACAACTCAACAAAATCCATGTACCCCAGGTACTTCATGGGCTGTTTAGATTGGCAGCTGTTCCTTATTAACTCATCACCCAACACAATGTTTCCAAAAACCGTGATATTCAGTGAGGCAAATAAGTAGCATGAGAATCTACTACATGCACACAGGGCCACACGGTGTGCTTTGCTTGAAATGTCATGTCTTAAGGGTATGAAAAGCACTGAACTAACTGGCTGTCTTTGCCCCCCCTTTTTTTTCTTTCTTTCATTTTTTTTTAAAGCTTTTACCCCTTGTGCTACTTCCAGAAAGTAACAAATTTAAGCTTACTACATTCCAACAGATGATGCTTCATAAAGAAAGGGGTCAGAGAAATACCACCCCACCCCCCTCAGCTAACGAAGAATACAACCACTCAAGGTAAAAGATAAAGTAGGTGGAACTGGAGGAGCTTGGGCTAGAAAAAATAAGAAGCCTAAACAATCCCTAGTTAAATGAAAACCTAAGGCCTCTGAACTAAGAGACACTAGCTGACCCCCCAGTGGACTACAGCTTAAAATCAATGGCGACATGACATACTGTGGCCTCATTTCTACTTTCCCATCCTCTCAACTAGCACTTTTAACATGCTATTATTTCAATCTCTTCTGAGATTCCTTGAGACATGTTACATCTTTTCCTCCAAACAAACAATGAGGTAGTGTGCACTCATTTTCAAGTGAGGGGGAACATTTGCCTGTTTGTCTCTTTGCAGCTCTTGAAGAATAAAGGTTTGGGACTGTATAACTCTGCCTCCTATGTGTGTACTAAGACTGGTAGGGACAAGAAATCAAAATAAACACTCTAACCATACTCCCTAGTGCTTGTGATTTTATTTGTAATAATTTAGCTTGGCAGATGATCAAGAGCTGAACCCGAACAAAGGCTGCATCTATTCTTATTTTTTATGTCAAACTAAGGCAGGTGGCCTCACGGGCTTAATTTTCAGAAGGTGAATGAGTCTGCCTTTCTAAAATCCAGTCCTTTAAACTGTCTCAAGTTTGTCTTTCCAAACTATTTCAAAAAATTTAAACTTGCTCTTTTGGGCAGGAAGAATGTTTCACTAGGATTTCCCCAGATTTAATTTCCCAGCCTTTCCCTTCCTGTCAAGATCCTTTCTTCTGGTTTATCACTCCTACCAAGCACATAAGATAAGGCAGGTTGTTGAAAAGGAAAGGACAAAGTGTGGTGTACACACAGGCACAATCTGAGTGAGTTCTTATAGCTCTGATTCCCAGAGAGAGAGAGAGAGAATATGAGAGAGAATATGTGTGTGTGTGTGTGTGTGTGTGTGTGTGTGTGTGTGTGTGTGTGCGTGCGTGCGTAGAGCCCCTCCTTTAAAACTTGCTTGCTCTCCCTGCTAAGTTCCCTTGGACAAAGTTGTAGCTCAGTGTCGGATATGCAGTAGGATTTCACAAAAAGCAGATTTAAAAGAAATCCCTTCTGCAGCCCTGAACATTCACGAGTACAGTGCCACAGGAGACTAGATGCAGACCTATGCTCTTACAGCCCACCCCCAGCACTCAGAGCTGAAGCATGCACACTACTTTCTTTCCTAAGACAGCACCAAAGTAGCCACTTACAGCATCTTTGCCCACCAGAAGCCATCCTAGATGCCAATATCTTTTGATACATCATCCTACAATTAATTTTAGGATTAGATTATATAATTTAACGGAGGGAACCTTGATTTTTGCACGTCTCTTTATAACTGACTCAGACTAGCTCAATGAAATCCAGCTCAATGGGACTCTAGGTATGCACAATAATGCTTGCATCCATCAAGTCTGTAGCAAGTCCAAAATTACCCCACATTCTCAGAGGGTAGGACATTATGATGCTACATAAACCTAGGACCTACCTTTGGAATGCTGAGTTTCAGGCAAGGAGCTGCACTCAGGAGGAAGGGCTAGTATGAGTTTCTGATCCTGGTAGCAAGAATGGAAGTACAATGAGCAGAAACTAATGGCAAACAAAAGCAGACTGCAACCACAGGGAAGTGAGAGTTGACAATGAAGAGGCAGGTGAAAACCCCTTGGACCTCACCTACAGCAGGTTCCTTTATCAGTCTGCATCCTTACTTGGTAAAAGCCAAACACCTTCAGGAGGTACAGCAGAAGGAGCAGTATGATCGGTTGCCAAAGACTCTTCTGGAAAAACAAGCCATTCCTGTGAACGCATTTCTGCTACAGAAATAAGTCAGTCCTTTAAAAGGGAATCTCACCAGGAAACGAGAACACTTTAGGCCTAAAGGAAAACTCCAGTGAGCATTTACATTGCAATATTTACAGCTTTAATGCTTTAGCCAGGAAGCAAAGCCCTATGTATTCTGGACTCAAGTTTGTCTACATGCCAGCCTGCTTTGTGCCAGAATGAAAATTCTGCAGAAGCACCAAGTGAGTGACAGACAGATTTTCACATTCCCACTTGGATCATGATCCTTGGTGCTATTTTGATATTAAAATTCAGTTTTACTCTACTTATTAACTCCCAGCATGCTTGAGGTTTTTATACTAACAATTTATAACTGCATTGTAGAAGCTGAGCCTGCTAGCTATTGTAAGGAAGCTGGAAATTTTTACACTAAAAAATACAAGAGAGAGCTTGGGATTAGTATATTAAGCTTTTATTTTTGGCACAAACAATTAGCCAAGTATTATTCAAATAGGAAACAACTGATTTTTACTTTAATTTCTATCACAAAACTTCAGTCAATCCAAATAGGTGAATGGAAACACTCACATTACAATTAGGAAGACCCAATAATATGGTTTATATTCAGCTCATTCTTGGTAGCTGCTCAGTCATAAAGACTAAAAGCATAACTTTCAAAATTAGAAAAAAATCTCAGTTCTAATTAATCAACAAACTCAATTACTATAAAACTGTTGACTACAAGGCCCCCCCAGTGAGCAATATTGCTGCTGCATTCTAACCAAGATCCTAGTGGTGAAGCTACTCTTTTGAAGAAACACTGAAACCTTGTGGCAACAAAGGTATATGCTAGTCAAGAAAAAGGGAAAGTACATATTACATAACTACCATGTCTGCACAAGGCCTTTTCTTCAAAAAGGCATTCTTAAAATGCAATTCCAAGACTCTTAACTTTGGTACCATCTTGAAATACTGAGGTTAAGGAGAATGTATTTCTACAGACTACCAATAACCAGTTATTATCAAACAGTTCTTTTTGCCTATGATTGGACCCAGCAGCAAAACATCCAAAGACCAGGAAAGGGTAATGCATTTAACTAACAATATTGTTCAAGCACTCCTCCAAAGCAGAGCCCAAACACCTACGGGACTAGCAGGAACAAATTTATCTGAAATCCAAGCCTAACTTTTTAAAATCAACTGCACCAAGAGCAGCACACAAAATACACGCTGCTCCCAGAGCTACTAATCGCCAGTCAGGCAAGTACATTCTTTCCATCACTATTAAATTATGGCTGATTCATCTCACCATCTTTCAAAAGCTATTTCAGTATGTCCTGTGTCACATTACATACTTCCTCTCTTCCTGTCTTTGTTTTCCTAATTATCCATTATTTTCAGTCATACACAACTAGATGCAGTTTGCACAGATTCACTCAATTAATATTAGGAGTTAATACCCAGAAAACAAAGGAATTTTAGCACTATGGGTCAAAACATGGGTAGATGAACTAACCAAGTAGCGTCCTCCTTTTTTGATTTTGCTTTAAGGGATGATCTCAGTGTTACATCCCAATGGTGTGGTGGGGGGAAACAAAAAACTGACTGACATAGCAGCAGCAATGTTCTTGGTTTTATTCCAGCTAACAGTCAATAACTATACAGCTTCAAGCACAAAAACAGCAGTGAATGCATCTACCAGTGTCTCCAGTCCACTGCATCCTTCCGTAGTGTGTTCCACCTTAGTTAATCCTTTTCTGTAGTATGGTGTACCATCTATGCCCACCACTTCAGCAGCAATGGGGGCTAGAATTTTATGGATCTCAGGCATGCCAGAGCTCCAGGATTTTCTAGCAAAGAAAACTTAAAAGCAAACACTGGGAGGATGGGAGAAACAACTTTTTATCATCCATTAACAGAAAACAGCACTACAGAAGCTGGAATTGTTTAGCTAGCACCAACTCTAGAGGTGATGGTTTTATGCACAAGACCTATTGAAACACTTGATGAACAGCAGGAATAACTGATCCCTCACTTTCTGCAACTACATGAGATAACGTCAAATCAGCAGCACTCAGGCAGGGCTGGGTGAGTAATTATAAACCAGAGCAGTGCATGATTTCCTAACTAATTCAGATAGCTAGTGTGGGACTTATTGCTGCAACAATACTGGTAACAACATAAGTACTCAACACTTCCTCTGTTTCATTTATAAAGTCCCCCTCCCCCTGCTCCATCTCTCTTGCTCCTGAGATGGCATTTACCCTGGATAAGAAACAATCATGAGAAAAAGATAGCAGTGGCCCTAGTCTGTTAAGGCAGTTATGGTATTCTGATCCTATCCAACAGCAATTTGGTAACAGCCAGCACCAGTCTGCCTAGATATACTTTTCACTGAGGCAAGACCACAAAGAACCTATACTGTCTCCTACATTGTACTGTAAGAGAAAAGGCAAAATTCAGAAAACTTCCTGAATTAAGGGGTAAGTCGGAGTCACGTGTGGAGGAATTCAGCATAATTGTTTGAGGTAGGATCATATGCTATTTGCTAAATGACCATCTTATTTCAATTATGGATTGTTTGCAATCAGCAGTTTTACTGGAAACTTTAAAATGTCTTTTTTTTCTTTAGTTCAGATTGTTTTAAATAGCATTTCTTGTTTCTGTATTAGGTGCCAGGACACTGACCCAGACTGAAATCATCCAAATTTCTGTTCATGAAAGAGGCATTAACTCTAGTTGGACTGATGCAAGAGAATAAGCAAGTGTCAAGCAAGCTTCTGAGCACAGCTAAACCCATTCACTGCAGTCCTGAACTTGAATCCTACTACTCAAGTCCTGAAGCCCCTCTTCAACATGCAGTGTTTTGTGATGTGGACAAAGATTAAGCAGAGACCAAAAATTCTGTTAATTTGAGACATGAGCCAAACATGAACGTGGAAGTTTTAAACCTTACAATGAGACCTGTGCGCCATTTTAGCAATGTTTCTTTTGATACCCCCAGGTTCTCAAAGAGCTTTCAATTAGAGAGTATAAGATACATTTTGGATGGGTCTGCTCCAAAAAAATAAACAACGGCCCAACACCCTAAATGACCAACAGCAATCATCTATATTCTCTGCCCTTTCTAGATGGATGGAAATAAAAGTGAACGCCCCTTAGTTTGAGGACGAGTACTAATACAACCCAAGTACTGAATGCCTTGTAATCCCTGACACGACGTGCTTCAACTCAGTAAATACCTGTGGCATTTGCTGTCCGCCCAAAGGAATGGAGCTTGGAGGCGTGGCAGATACAGCTGTGGTAGGCGGGAACCGTGGTCTTATTTGCATCCCACCTCGGGCCATAGTTGCGGTGATCATCTTTGAGGACAGAGGGACAACAGACAAAAGTAATCGCAAAACAAGAAATGCAGTGCACTGGCAGGATGAGAAGCACATGCAACCTCCAGGGTGGGGTGGGGGCAGTCTCTACAGTGATCTCTCCTCCAGAGATGAGCCTGATGTATCTGGTTTATAAATCAAATCCCCTCCTTCATATACCCTCCATTTCCATTTGTAGAGGGCATCCAATGAATCTTAGATATCTTCTGTAGGCTGATATCTAGATTCGACCATATGGTAAAGAAGGCAACAACAGCATTATCATTTTTTTTAAAAGTTTTCCCAAATTTTGCCTGACAACTTGATATTCTAACAGTATTGGAAACAAGGGCTCTAAGATTGCTGTCAAGAATGCTCAATACAAGAAGCTTCTTTGTTCATATAGTGCCTTAAGTCTGTTTCTGAAGTCCTCTTCCCTATAACAGATTCATCAGAGGATTGAAAACCTACAGCAATAAATACTGCATTCAACATAATGGGAATTGGAGGACATTTCAATAGCAACCATCCCTAAAAATCCTCCAATGAATCCTGCCATTGAGTAAGCAAGACCTCAGAACAAGGTGACCTATGGCAGTATAATGACTCCAAAGAAGAGGCTTCCATCATTACAACAGAAAGGACTTCTTGGTTTAGTAGAAAGGACTTTTACTTCCTTCCTTCTTACCACAACCCTGAGCCTAATATAAATGTATAGTTATAAAGATTGAATTGCCATTGGATGGGCACCCTTTCCCCTTTAAAAAACTAACCAACTATCACAGGGTCACTAGAGCCAATGAAATAAGACTGCCCTCGGGTTTGTTCATCCCTCTGATTCCTAAATTGAAAGGGCTCAGAAGAATCCCTCGTAATATAAACATCACTTGGGACACATTTTGTAGGTCAGTGCTAGAGTGGCTCTATATTTTAAAATACTATTAGGAATGAGCTACTCTCCAGAAATATCTATACAGGGTCCTAGTTCTAGTAAGCCAGACAGATTAGTCATGTATACCCGCAGAGTTCTCCGTTATTTAAAGTACTATAATTATTACACCAGATGTGCCATAAGTCAGAAGTCTGATGCAAATTTTACAGAAATTTAGCACATTGTTACTACCAAAGATCTCTGGTTTCCAATTTCAGGCATCTCAGAACAAAGATCCTTTTTACTGCCTTGACTGAACTGGTGACAGAACTCTCCCGCTCTCTTTTTTCCAACCCACATCTTACTAAGGACACTGGCAAAATCGAACTAGTCTAGCTATGAAGGAAGTCCCCTTTCATTGAATGATTGTAGGCATTCTTGCTTAGTGTTCCGTGTCAATGGTTTGAAGCAGCCAGCAACATGTCTCTAGAGTCAGAGAATGCATGTGCTTACAATTGTTAAAATAAATAAAATTAAATTACAACACAGCAAGACTGAAAAAGGAAAGCAATAACTGATAAAGAAAATAGCATCAAATTCAGCACAGCTGTTAGTTCACAACATCAGAGCAATGAGGTCCCCTTCCATCCAAGCAATGAAGGATGGTCAGAGACAGGATTTCGAAAGGTAAACAAATGAAAGCTTCAGATACCACACACACGTGCACATATACACACACAGCATGCAACGGCCACCACAAGCAAACACAACAACCCAGCATTGGCACAAAGCACAGGTGGATGCTACAGAGTGCAGTGAAGAGCTACAGTTATCAACATGAGAGCTGGTGGAGCAACACAACCCTAACAAAAAGGAAATTGCTGGCAAAAGAGCTAACCCTTGAGGCACAGTCACCCCATCAAACAGACCCACATGTACAACTCTGAGGGTCCAGGAATGCATGTCAAAACTCAGGGATGTTTTGCTGAACCGCACATACCCTTTTGGTTCCGTTTCTTGTGCCACACCACCAAAGTGTGCAATAGAGAGAATTTCCTCTAGTGTCAAGATAATGAGAAACCCACTCTTTATTAAGGAGTCTGGCAAATCACTAAGGACCAACAGGACAAACTCCTGTGCAGGTGTTTGAGGTTTGTTTTGGGGTTTTTTGGGGGGAGGGGAGGGAGGAGGGTTGTTTGTGTTGTTTTTTAAACAAGAGTGTACTGTTGGAAAGGGAGAAAACATACCATTAGATTACACTGAGGCCATCACCTAGGAACAAGGTTTTCACCTCTTGATATCTTTAGAGGTGTTCAACAAGTTAATTATAGATTTCTGTTGGGTCAGTAAGAACTCCTGCCCCTTTGGTATTACAGTGATAGAAAATGGTTCAAGAGATTGCCATTGCTTTATGCAAGCAAACAGGACAGCCATGTGTCATCAGCAAGGCTTTTTGTTGTAAAAAGGGAAGGTTTCTGTGAAGATGCTACTCCTGTAACAGCTTCTGGAGGCGACTTTATGCTGGAGGCAGGAAACATTCTCGACAGTCGAAAAAACAGGACACATTAACTTGAGGAAGAAGAGTCCTGTCCCAGAGATGGACAGAAGAGAAGAGGGAATTCTCCCTCAGGATAAAGGGATAAACCCCATTATTTGATATTTTACATCAACTTGAATATAAAAGCTGAAGTCTTAAAACTTACAGATTTGTTATAAATGCAGTCAAATTCCTAGGTTTGAGGATTCAGGATTCCCCAGACACCCAAGGCTCATGGAAAGCATCATGCTGGCATCACCAGACTGATGGTAAGCCAGCTGCTTGTTTTCCAAGAGCAACAAGCAAATCTGCATTCTGTGCATCTCAAGTCACAGCAGAACAGAGCAGCTTAAACTTTGTTTAAAAGTAAATTCAGCTGGTCACTAGTCTTCATAGCAATTCTGTAGTGCTTTCTGTGGACAGTGGTAACTAGGACACTGCACACTCAATTTACCTGCTCCATCAGTGAGCACACTGGCATTCTCATAAGGAGTTGGATAGCTAAGCAGTGGAATGCTCATCTACCTAAACAGTCAGTATGACCACTGCAGAGAAGGGTTAAATTCCTGCTCTCATTTAATTTCATCCAAGGTAGGACTTCAAACTGACTTTAGTTTTATTCAAAAGATGCTGGACAGAAACTTCAAGGAAAAGGAGACAATATAACAGCATTGATTCAAATCCCAAGACCATTTGAGAGTTACAAGACAAAGAAGTCATATAAGACATGAGTGTTATGGTTGGGTTTGCTTATAATAAAACTTTCTCTGAAAAGAACAGATAACTCAAAGGATCATTATACATTTTAGAGGGTTGTACATGGAATAAAGAATATATAAAGAGTATTTTTATAAGAATAAAAATCTATTTCTCTAAAGAAACCTAATCTTATAAATGAAAGACAATTCAATCATTCAATCAATGCTCTCAAGACCAGAACTATATTGAAATATTCAGCACCCAAAAATATTGAAACAGCAAAAGTTTTTAATATATACAATACTTGGTTATACCAAGTACAAAAATATATATTTAGTTATTGGACAGAATAGCATTAATTTAATTTTAGTAGATTTATAATGTAAAAGCATGGTTATAATTTGAGTTTAAGGGAATAAGCCTACCCCCAAATCGGATCTAGAAAGCTTTTATCCACCCCAACAGTGACCGATACCAAGTTCTCTCTAAATTCAGTCTACATGGCTATGTAGCTGTGATGCAAAACCAGCTGTCAACCACCTTATCACCAGAAGCTTTCCAGTAGCACTGTGGTATGAAGCCACCTGTACAGGAATTCATCCAATGAAGCAGGAATTAAAACTGCCCCACATGAACACAATCCATCTGCTTATGAGTTGGAGAGAGTATCATTAAAGGAGTGAAACAGCAGGGTCCTGATAGCCATCTCCTAACTGACTGTAGCTCCCACCTGGAAGTTATTAATGAAACAAAAGGGAAAAAAAAGTTTTCAAAGCATATGTTCAAACTGTAGTGAATGGATTCTGTGTTGCCGCCAGTGCTGTGTCAGCTGTACTTACCACTGCTTATCTTTCATCTGGTGTCAACATAATGCAAGAAATATAAAAGGCCCAGGATAGAAAGAGGTGCAATTGCCTAAGCAGAATTTAACAACCAACAAGATGGTGTCTTTGGGCCATATTAGGCTATAATCATAAGACACTATTTTTGGTAAAGACCTGAGGGATATAGGTGGGAAAAACCACTAACTGTCACAGCTTACCCTACAGACAAACTTTGAAGTGATGAAGGGGTTTAGAGTATTAAGGCCAGCAGATTAGTACTGGCAGGAGCATGGCACAGTGGACAGAAAGTCAGGAGACCCATGTTCTATATATCCAGTGCTGTCACTGATCCTGAGCCACCATTTTCCCCATCTGAAAACGGTGATAATTTTACTTACCAGTGTTTGTAAAATGCTTCGAGATGGATCACTATAAATGTAAATCACTAAATATTATATCAGACTCTTGGGAAGGTCCAGTGACTGCTTCAGCTCAAGCCCAAAGGACTTCTTCCCTTTTAGTGCTCACAGAGGATCACAATCACCATGCCTACAGAGTGCATTTCAGAGTAAGAAAAACTGTGGGCTAGTCAATGAGTCCCACAAGAGATACCAAGTGAAGACTTTGCATTTGTGATAGTTTACATGTGCCATTTATCTCAACAATTCACATCCAAACTAAAAACAATCTACATCTATTACCCATGTCACTCAGAACAAACGGGAGGGAAACAGGATGAAAGGAAGTAAAAGAAAGTGGTGGAGGAATGCTTTACTACTTATGCTACTATTTTTGTGCTTGGCATATGGAGATGAAGGGAGATCACGTGTGAGTTAACATTGGCAGGCACAGATTCACAGAAGAAAAATCAGTTCACATAACAAGGCAGTCATCTAAGGAAGTGTTATGAAAGGAGAAGTGAAACACCCCAGGAACCAACAGTCAGACCTGTAGCACAATCACGACAGGCAGTCTTAATGACGTGCATTGCTGTGTCACTACAGGCAACAGTATCTGACCTACTCAGGACAGGCATGCACAGATAGGATGTCAATGAAATCCTGCCTCCAATTCATGGCAAATGGGAAACAGTGCATAATAGCCCATATCTCCTTCAGAAAGAGACAGCAGATGTCAAACCCTCATTCGAAAGCCACCAGAAACCCATCTCCATGCTCAATTTTAGCATGCACTCACTACAGGCCTGAACTAGTGACATTGGCTCTAAGGGCCCTTACCTGCCCTGAAGCTCCCATCTGAGCAGCCTGGGCTTGAGCTGCTTGGACTGCTGCCGCTGCCTGTTGCTGCTGCTGCTGCTGCACCAATTGAGCTCTTACCTTAAGTATTAAAAGAAAAAAAAAAAAGGGAGTAAACAGGCATAACTGGCTATGGCAGAAGTGACCTTTCTATTGCATTATATCAGCCATGTCTCCAGATGTATCCTTCAGTTAAGAGCAAACAAGAATAAAGTCAGGTATACAGTTACACTGTGATCATGTCTGACCTGCTTTATGAACATACATAACTCCATTCCTACGAATTAAAATAAACCTTCCCAATGCCACATAGCTCACCTTTGAATTCCCCTTGCAACTCTTTCCCCATACTGCTTTCCTCTAGGCAGCCTCAATTACCAAAGGTACCCAAGCTGGGTTAATTTCAGTCAAGCACACAATATTAAATGCCTGTACACTACAGCTGTTTTGAATTACTGTGCATTTCACTACAACTATTGCAAGTAGGCAACATGTCAAGCGTGCTCCTGGCAAGCAGGAATGCCTGCTGAATAAGTGCATTACTTCATCCCTTTGGAGCCAAGAACATAGTTTCTGCAGTAGTGCCAACCTTCCCTCCTCAATAAGGTCAAGAGTGAGGAAAAGCCTAGAATTAAAACTGACCTCTTGCCTTCTTATGCACAGCACCCATAAACTCATATATCCCATACTAGGTCAATGTCCACAGCAAATGATCAGTAATGTATCATTTGGAAAAGCTGCACCATAAATAGTACAACCTACCTCTTGGAACAAAGCAATAAGAAATGCATGACAGAAGGGGGTGGGGGAAAAAAAGTATCCTGCCTTCATTCACTATTGTTACTGTCATCTTTGCAGTCCGAGTAATGACATCAAGTAACAATCAACTGTGGCAAGTTCAGCCACAATGGTACAATTCAAGCTGAGAAAGATTTGGTTATACTTTTTTTTCACTTTCTTAAAGACAGATGCAAGATGGACACACTCCAATACCACATGCAGTTTATGCATTTGAACACGCTCTCTCATACTCTATAACAAAATCACTATTCATCAGGAAAATGAGTCTTACCATACGAGTTTTTAGAAGTGCAACATCTTATTCTTCTAGCAAAATAAGAGCCAAATTTCAAACACTAGTTTCTTTCTGTAACACATAACTGGGTTTCAAAGGATGCATCTACATATGCTATTAGTACGCAGCAATAAGCTCCGGCACATATCATGCTGGAGTTTATTGCTCCTGAACGCCATGTTTACTAGGGCGGTGCAAAGCTTCGGTTGCCAATTCAATTCAGAGGAGATTCGGCCCAATTCGACGGCCGAATCTCTGAATCGAATCAGGAGACTCATTAATCTCTCCAAATTGAATCAGAAGCCCCTGAATCAATTTGGAGATATTCGATGATTTGGCCATTGACACAGCTTTACATGCGTTTTCTATGTACCTCAAGGTACCCGGTATGGCTTGTGAACACCGAGATGGTGGGGTGGATGAAGCGTCCCACGGGAGTGCGGGGGAGTCCCCATGCGCTATGGGGCAGACCCTGAAATGGACCAGAAGTACTTCCAGTCCACTTCCAGATCCGCCGCAAAGCACACGCGTCGTCATCGTCGTCCGTCCCCCCCCCACAAAAGCAACTGGTGCCTCCTGGGTCTGGGGGGGGCACCCAGGGCCACCTTGCAGCTGATTACCAAGCCAGGGGAGGCCAGGGGAGTGGGTGTGGATGTGCGTGGGGGGGGAGGAACAGGAGTCCTCCGCATCCTTGGCAGTGGACCTGAAAGTGGACCAGAAGTACTTCCAGTCCACTACCAGGTCTGCCACCAAGTGCACAGGGGACACCCCCGGCCCACGCAGGATGCTCCATCCGCCCCACCATCTCAGCATTCACGAGCCGCGCCTGGTACCTCGAGGTACATAGAAAAAACATAGAGCTGTGTCTATGGCTGAATCACTAATTCTCTGAATCAGAATCGAATCTTCAGATTCAGCCAAACTGAATCGGGACAGTGATCTGAATCAGTGAATCGAATCACTGTCCCCAGAATCAGGGCAAATCCAAATCGAATACTGCCCGCTTCGCACACCCCATATGTTTACACAGTGGGCCTGGAGCTGCTCCAATCCAGCTCAACATTCTGCAGAGGGGCTGGCTGGGGCACGAGGGTGGTTTCAGTATGGGACTAGCTGGCAGGCAGCCTGTGCATTGAAGCGCCCTCCTGCTGCAGCCAGCCACATCAGCGTCTACATGTGCAGTGTTGAGAAGTAAGAACTCCGCAGCAAGGGTAGCACTTGTATTTACAAGTACTGCCCTGCTACAGTTAATTAGTTTCCTATGGCCTAACAGGGCTGCACATGCAGATGAGAGACGTTTACTGTGGAGCTAATTAGTCTACTCTGCAGTAAATGTCTCGTGTAGACACCTACTGACTGCTAAAATCCCTAGGCTTGACTAAAGAACTATGCCGTGCTGGCAAGCAATAAAGCAACACAGAACGTAGCAGATCGAATTGTTATGCTTGACCTAGGTAAACCACTACCTTCTTAACACATTCAAGTATTTACCATCTCTGCTGCTAGCACTGATAAGCCTCAATTATCAATGAGCGGTTTCTACTTCCCTAGGGCAGCATTCTCAACATTTTTTGTACCAGGACCCATTTGTAAACATAAATGGCCAGTCCTGACCCAGTGCCCCTCACTCCTGACCCAATTCCCCCTGCCCCCAGGCCCCAGCCCTCCAGTGTGTGTGTGGGCCAAGATGTGGAGTGGGGTGGGGGGGCCCCAAGCAGCTCCAAACAGCCCCTTGCAGGCTAGAACTCTGTCAGCCTGCAAGGGAAAAGCCATGGATTCCCACATTTTTCTCCTTTAAAGGATAATCCATTTTTAAAATTTGTTCACAACCCTTTCATATATTCTTGTGACCCACTTCTGGGTCGTAACCCACAGGTTAAGAAACACTGCCCTAGTGGATGTCAGAGTATGCAGGCATCTGTTCTACTTTGGTCTTTAGCACTTACCTGCATTGCTTTTAACTGCTGTGGTGTGAGAGCGACAGGCATGACCTGACCAGGTATCTGTCCTGAGATTGCCTGTGCCTGAGAGACCATTGGTTGGGGCTGAGGCTGGGGCTGTTGTGGAAGTTGGGACTGTTGGGCCTGAGCAACTTGCTGCTGCTGTTGCTGTTGTTGCTGTTGCTGCTGCTGCTGCTGCAGTTGCATCTGCTGCTGCATGACTTGCTGAGGTGGCTGCTGCTGTATCTGTTGCTGTGGAATTTGCTGCTGCTGTTGCTGCTGCTGCTGCTGTTGCTGCTGCTGTGCTTGCAGAACCTGAGCTGCCTGCAGCTGCTGCATCTGAGCAATTCGCTGTAGTTGCTGCTGCTGCTGCTGCTGCATCTACAAACAGGAGAAGCCAGGAAGCTGAAGACTCTGGTAATGCACCAGCCATGAACCAGTGGCAGGCAGGGTCCTAACTCACCACTCCCAGCTAACACTCAGCCTGTATGGAAAGTCCTATTAGTGAGCCAATCTCAGTCTCCAAACATTTCACCTCCGTACAAGTTCACTTCTGGAATTTCATTACCATTCCAGATGGCTTCAGGACTACTAAAAACCAGTTTTCAAGGCAAATGTACCAAGTCCTCAAAGTTCCCCTTATGGAAGGACATAAAAGCCACTTCTCAAAATGAATGCCTCTTTCTTTAAAAACAGGATTATGGGGTCCTCTTCTACCTTGATCTTCATTCATGCTTTACATTTTTACACTTCTGTTTCTAAGTGGCAGAAGTGATTTGCACAACTCTGACAAACACCTGCTTTCCTTGGAGTGGCTGGGACATCTCGACTGCACTCACCACCTTTTACAAAGACACACGTGTCTGGCTAGCCTTACACTTAAAACAGAGAAAGGGGACAACATAGTAGCTTCCTCTCATCAAGAGAGAACAAACCAATCAGGTGATGAGAATCTATCCCTTTTCTCTAGGAAAGGGACATGTTTTTGCCAGCTCAAACCGATGCCATGCCCACACAACAAGGTATGTTAATCCCCTACTGTACAGAGGTGGCATTCAACATTGCTGTGTAAGCCACAGCTCTGGAACACAGGCTTCTTGGACAGGTGACTGACAGCAGATTGCCTGTTAATGACTCGTAACTCATTTGGTTTTTGTTACCTGCTGCTGGTTCTGCTGCTGCTGCTGCTGCTGCTGCATCTGCAGCTTCAGCATATGCTGCTGCTGGGCAGCTTGCAGTTGCTGCTGTTGCTGCTGCTGTTGGGCAGCAGCAGCTGCCGCCGCCTGCTGCTGTTGGACCTGGAACTGTTGCTGCATAGCCGACTGCTGGGCCTGGAACTGTTGCTGTTGCTGCTGCAGAGCTGCCTGCTGCTGCTGAAATTGCTGTTGCTGCTGTTGCTGTTGCGCTATCTGCTGAAGCTGAAGCTGGGCTAAAGAGAGTTAAAATGGGTGCAAGACAACTGAAACACATGCACAAGAGCGGTTACCTGAGTCTAACTCCCACAAATTCTCCAGGAACTTAAAATACCTGGTTGTCTTTGTTCGGTACCATGTTAATTCAGTGCATAAATCCACTCTGACCTCCCATGTCCATGTATGTATTACACACTTGCAAACAACATTTTTCAGTCATGGTACAACCTGTTACTTCACTTCCTACAATAAGCCAACAATTTAAATGAACAGCTTAAGAGTGTTGAAATGAGTGTTAGTGGCAAAATTCTTGTGGACGGCATCTTTTATTAGACCAATATATGGCTAAGGTAGGCGTAAGCAAGCTTTTAGGTATCATGTGCTGAGAGGAACAGAAAGAAGAGTGCTCACACTGTTCTACAAGGAAATGTTTGGGCAAAGTTTTGGCCATTCTGATGGACTCCAAAGAGACTCTCATGCATCAGCTGTCAGTGTTAAGGACAGGGGGCCACAACACAAGGGAACAACAAAGACGTAAAGAAATGAAACACTGAGGGGAATTCAAGAATTAACATTTTGAAAAGGACTCCACTAGCAATATCTCCACTCTTGCCTGAACATCAAGGAGTTGGATATCCTTTTCAAAATGTTAATTCTTGAATTCCCCTCAGTGTTTCATTTCTTTACGTCTTTGTTGTTCCCTTGTGTTGTGGCCCTCTGTCCTTATGATATAAGGTGGAGGTATCTAAAGGCAAACCTTCCTCTTCCCCTGGCTGATTGATACTAATCTATTTTTTCCATATTAATGGCAAAGAGCAAGGATACACTGGAGTCCTCACTCTTCCTCCCAGGACTGAAGACAGCACTGAAGACAGTCCTAGAATGTACTCTGTAATTCTCCCAACATCCTTCCACTTTGGAAAGGGTTCTGCCTTAGAAAAATGGTTCCCAATGCTTTTTATACTGCAAACTAGCACGGGAGAGGGACAGGGCGCACAGAGACAGCTCCTCCCTCCCAGGGCTACCCCACCACCCAGCTTTACCCCACACATGACTGCCAGCGGTGGAAGCCGCTTGCCTGGGCAGACAGACAAGGGTCCAAGCCAGGGGCTCATGTAATGACTTGGCAGCCAACGCTTCGCGGCCCAGTGGTTGGGAACCTCTGCCTTAGAAGGCTGATATCACCGGTTTATTATCTGAAGGCAAACTGAACACTTACTCTGCTGAGTAGCTGTAGAGACTCCAGGCATGCCATGAGGGGCCATCCCAGAAGTTCCAGGAGGCTGCTGCCCCGGCAGGCTCATCTGTTGCCCCATTGGCCCAAGTCCACTCATCCCACCCATTGGTGCTCCCTGTGTTCGTGAAGCCATGCCCATTCCAGCTGTTCCTGCAGGTGGGCCACCTGTTAGATTCTGCAGGGCATTCATAGGGTCTGTAAACACAACAGAAGAATTACTAATAGAAAAAACACGCAATTGTCTGCTAAGAGCTCTCCATGACAGCAAGCAACACAGAAGTCTGGTTGCTAGTGGATACAGTGTAGGACATAACTCATGATTTCTATACTCATCACTTTGAAATTAACTTAAATTAATTGACTTAGTCATGTCTGTTTCTATTCCTACACCAACAATGGGGCTAAACTAGGGGTGGGAAGAGGGACAGAGTCCAACAGAGAGACCTTATCTGGCCTGAGGCAGGTTCCTCAGTCCTGCCTGGCCCAGACACTATCCGGTCCATGGCGCATCCACCAACCCCAGGCACGCAGCAGTGCTGGTGCAACTCCACAGGTGGACTCCATTTCTAGACAGCCCAGGTGGCAGCGGCTACTTCTGGCTGATGTCACTGCTAGCCCCAGCTCCATGGAGACTGGCAGGGACCCACACGCACAGCCCTGTCCTGCCCTGCACCCACTCTGGACTCGCCCCCAGCCAGCACGGAGCAGCTTGGGATCAGCCAGGACCTAAGCACACAGCCCCAACCCTGGGCCGCTCCGCACCTGGCTCAACACACCTGGCCATGATGAGCAGTGGCAACAGCAGAGTAGAAGCTGCTGCTGGGTGAAGGGAAAAAGTGGCAACCTCCCTCTCACTGCTGCTGGGCACTTCTTGCTGTGGTGACCCAGAACCCATGCCTGGGCTGCCTGCCCTGTGGCTGCTCTCCACCACCGTCACCACCACCACTGCTGCCTCTAAGCCACCCAATGGGGCAGTGGTGGCAGTGGCTCTGGGTGACCATTGCTTCCCCTCCCACCCCTCCCCCCGTGCCCAGCAGCAGCTTCTGCCTAGCCACCACCACTACTCATTGTGGGTGGACAGTCTGTACCAGCATGGGGTAGAACAGGGTTGTGGCTGCATGCATAGGTCCTAGCTAATCCATTCCAGTCAGGGCAAGTCTGGAGTGGGTGCAGGGCAGGGCCAGGGCTGTGTGCTCAGCTGCTGCTGGGTGTTGGTGGCAGAGAGGAGCAACAGCGCACATGTTGCAGCATGGGGAAGGGTACTGACTAGCCTGCAACAGCTCCCCAAAACAGCCTATGGGGCATGTGGGCCCAAATAATTGCCCGCCCCTGGCTAAAGCATAAGAATTATTTAGATGTTAATAAAGTGCTTTAAATTTGTGATACAATATTTAAAGCTAAAAATACTCAAGAGAAAAGTCATCAGTTGCCTCCATGCTGAACTGACTAGACATGGCAAGCCCATCAGCCTCTCAGAAGAACTCTGTGCCACTGTGTGGAATATATGGTCTGGAATTCCAAAACCCAAATGCAAAGTCATAGAGTGAATCTAAGCTAGGTTCCTTCCTCCTCTGGTTAATGAGGAATGGGAGCGCTCAGGAGGCCACATGCAGCCTAAGGAAGGATTTAACAAAGTCATTCCTCAAGCTAGCACACTGCTATCTCCAAGCAGTGGCTAAACTTCAGCATTCAGCATAATCCCAGCAGAAAGTGATCATAATATAGGGCTTGGTCATGGGAAAAAAAGCACTATCAGAGAGACTGGGACTCCAAACAAATTTCTGAAGAAGAAAGGATTACAAACATTACACACATGCATGCACGCACGCACACGCGCACACACACACACACACACACACACACACACATGACAGGACTTTGCTCTGGGGTTAATAAATATTGAGCAACCCATCCTTAACCTTTGCTACAAAAAGAAGTGTAGGATTACCACATGCTCTTTTAAACAGAGATTAACATTGTACTAGAAGACATTTCTTCAGTCAGCTGCAGAGTCCCCCAGGACATATATATTTCCTGTTGTTAGGACTAATCCACACACTTATAGAACAGAGCAGATATCAAGTTCACACACCAGCAAGAGGCTCAAGGAAGGTGACAAGGAGAAACTCCTGCTGGAGAGTCCAATGAACTCCACCAGCATTCATTATGTAGGATTAATTACAACCAGGGACATGGTTTTCTGTTTCCTGCAGAAAAACACAGATTTTCCCCTTTGAAGTGTGAAACTACAGATTTTCCCCTTGAGGGCTGGCAGATTTCCAGCCTCCAAGGAGCTGAGTGGGGCTGGGGAGAGTGGGGAACAGTGATCATGATTGGAGATAGGGTGCAGGGTAGTGGGAGCAGCAGCCCTGACAGCTGGATAAACGTAAGTCTATGGGACTGGGGGGAGGGTGGGGGGTGGAGGGCCAGAACTTGAGAAATATCCAGGTATGCCCATTGGTGACATGTTCGGGGGGGGGGGGGGGGGGGGGGGGGGGGCCATGCCGCCTCAGATTTCTGCAGACAGTGGGGTGATGACCAGGGGACAGGACCTGGTGTGGGCAGGTGGATTGGGGAGAGTCGCCACTGCCAGAAGCTGCTGCCACCACTGCCAGAAGCCCCATGCCAGCCATTCCACCAAGGTGAGGCACCCCCTGCCCACCCAGCACCAGCCAGGGGGCGGGAGGGGATGACAACTCCACACCACCACTACTGCCCCCACAGCTGCCAGGTGGGCAGGGGGTGCCTTGGCATGGTGGCACAGTTGGTGCAGCGCACCTGATGGCAGCAGCAACAGCAGCAAGTCTCCCTACCAGCTGGACCACAGCAGCCTGCATCCTCCCCTTGTCCCCCCATAGGTTCCACTCCAGCTGCGCCAGGCTCTTTCCTCTGTTCCAGCGACAGCAGCTGCCACCTCCCATATGTGGCAGCCAGGCCTCAGGTACTGCTGGCCAGCTGCGGCTGGCATCCATAGTGCAAACAGGGAGTGGGCAGAATGCAGCTGCCAGGTCCTGTAGCTCTGGCCGCTGGGGGTCCCCTCTAGCAGACAGTGGGGCAGGGAGGATGCGGGTTGGGAGTGAGAGGCACCAGCAGGGCTGGAAGCCTGCAGGCTGGGAGTGAGGACACTGGTGGGGATCGGGGGGGGGGGGGTGCAGAAGATACATGTCAGGAGTAAGGGGCACTGGCAGGGCTGGGAGAACTTGGAAGAGAGCAACAGCAGCATGGGAAGGGGCAGGGCACTGGCATATCAGGGCTGCTCAGTGCCACAAAGAAGACAGTGGGGGTACAGCTGCAACTGGACCTGCGCATCTTGGCGAGTGAAGGTGGCACGGGGAAACTCTGATTTTCCACAATAAAAAAACCAAAGTCAAACATCAAAATATATAGGTATTTAGAATGTATTTTATTACAGTGACTGAGGCACAAATGGGCTTCCAAACTGCTTTAAAATTGTAAATATATCAGTAAAACTTTGTGTTCAACTGATACACATGTGCACATGTAGAAACACATATTTTGGGGGGAGGGGGGGTTTAAATCAGAATTATGAGGGGAGGTGTTAATTAGAGAATTTTTTATTTTTTAACAGAGAAAACAAGGATCCCTGATTATGACTGATCCCAACTACAAGGATAGCAACACAGAGGTTAGCAAACAAGTGCTCCATCTGACCAGACTCCAGCAGATGTACTAAAACAATTGACTTCACTGCAAAATAGCTTAAACTATTCTGTGCCCTCCTTTGCTGCAAAAGGAATAATACTTAATATTCCAGCTGTGAGCTCCACCCCCTTCTTCACACGCCACCAGAATTATAGGTTTATGGATCTTTTGTTCAATAAAGAAAAAGGAGTTCTTACCACTGACTGAGGCCTGAGATTTCTTATTGTCTAGAAAACAAAAAAAAACAAACAGGCAAGTTACATACTTTGGTGAAAAGACACGTATCTATTTTGCATTTCAGACCTACCCACAACAAGCAATGCACAAATGGTGCAAAGAATTACATTCTTCTGTATTTACATCCACTTCAACATGCCTCCAAACAGTTTACGGAGATTACCTAAAGTAGACTGTAACCCAGAGAGTAAGACCAGCATGCCAGTTGTACAATGGTGTGCTGCTGAGGCAGACACATTCTGCAATGTTAGGTCAAAGCTAACAGCACCCTACAGTGCTCTGAAGTCAGAGTTTACTCTTCAGTTGGGAACTCAATGCTTGTCTATGAAGCCATACGCTTCCAAGGATTGGGATAGACAGTTTAGGCAGTTCCACTGGACAGTTTGTTGGTACAGTACAACACAGTTTGGGAAGACTCAAGCACTTTAGGAAGGTTCATTTCCAGAGGCTTCCTCGCAAAAGAATTACAACTAAATGGAAGGGCAGATATCAGAACTCAGGATACCAGGATGACATATCTTAGAGCTTCGCTGTTTAACTCAGCTGGTTTGGTTTCCCAGCATTCTCCTCTGCATATGATGAAAGGAAAGACACTTAAAAGGAAAATAATGGTGGGAAGGCAAACTAGAGGTTTCAAGAACTTTAAGTTCCTCAGTTATACACAGACACTACAAAACAGACTGTGTATTCAGAAGCTGGGCATGGATCCCATTTGAGAAATTATGAAAGCAACTCAAGAACAACTTGAAACACAATAAATACTAAAAACGCTAATCAAGGAAGGTATTGGTCACCTCTGTTCTTAACAGACATGCAGATACACACACAAGATATCGCAGGCCCAGTGGACCATCAGCAGAGCTCTGCACAGTGTGCAGAGAACTGGCAAATTGGATGCTTATCTTGCTGGGATTCTTTGACCCTAGCTGACTTCCTGCCCCCTGGGCAGAGGCCTGGACCCGATGATCTTACGAGGTCCCTTCCAACCCTAATGTCTATGAAATCTATGAAATGCAAGAAGCCCCAAAAGCTTATTTGTCATGTTTTCCAATGAGTATTCCTAACACTGTAACAAAGACATGCAAGGCATACTTACGAATGTCTCGAAAATGGATGATGAGTCGGGCCACAAGAGAAAGATATTCATCCTGGAGACATTAAAAACAAAAAACAAAAAACAAAAAACCAAAAAAAACAAACAAAAAAAACACAAAAACAAAAACCAAGCAGCAGCTTAGCACCAAGTGGGGAAGCAAAGCAATCCATGACTCACCACTTCCCTTCATCACGCTGCCATTCCAGAGGTGTCCCTCTCCTCCCCCACAAGACCCTTGGGCTTTTCATTGTAGCGCCTTTGCAGATAGCAATCTGCTCAGGAATGAACAAGGGCAGGGCATGTTTCTAATAAAAAAGTCACTGTGACTAACTGCACAGGGCAGGAAGAGAAACAGCACATTCTTACAAGAAAGGGTAGGCAACTGCAATTACAGCAGTACTTTGTATACATTTACAGAGAAGAAAATTTATTTCTGCTTCTCTCTTACTTCTTGTACTCTACCTCCTCCTGTTGGAAGTATTTTTCTATACTTTCTTATTTAGCATTCTGATTTACTTTAAGCCAGACTTGAGCACTGTCACCTTCCCACTGGGCAAGTTTTACTTTCAAGAAAATGTAGTATTTAAAAAGGGTGATGAACAAACAGCCCTAAAGACTGAAGTCCCCAGTCTACCCACAGAACAGGCAAAATAGAGAATAGAAGAGCAAGTGCATAAAGGAATCATCGCAGTACTAAGAAATTAGTCCTCCTGTCCTTCTCATCAGACTACCGGGACTGCCAATAGGGATGTTATTTGTGACGGCAGTTTTCAAACTGGGAAGAGCTGGGCATACTCCAAGACAGTGGGCATGCTGGGCATGCTTTAAGATAGTGATGCTACATGATTCTATTTTGCGTGGATTAAAAGCAAGGGTGGGCAAAATATGGCCTGCCAAATTATTCTCTCTGGCCTGCAGCTGCTCCTCTGAAGGAGAATTGTATCTGGCCTACGGAGGCACTGAGCTCCCGGACAGGCTTCTCTCAGCCGAGGATGTCTGCATGCAGCTCCAACCTTGCAGCCATTCACAGACATCGGCGGCCTGACCGCTAGCAAGAGCCAAAGCTCAGGTAAGGTTCTCCCTGTTGTTGGTGGTGGAGGAGGGTGCAGGGGAAGAAGGCCAAGGAACCATGGGTTATTCAGTCCTCCTGGGCCAGGCTAGGGCCTGGTAGGAGCATGGGTGTCGCTAATGTGGGGCCACAACGTGTTCCTGCATACAGCTCCCAGCCCCCTTGTCCCTACACCTCCTTCCCCACCCAAGTCTCCAACATGTGGCTGTACCAGTGCCACACTGTGTTCCCATGTGCTGCTTCAGGCCATGTGGGCCTAGCGGGAGTTGCTGGCGTGGCTCATGTCCAACCCAGCCACATGCCAGGGATTCAGGGTGGGGGAGGGGGGTGCAGGGAGAGCTGCAGGGAGCGTGTGTGCGCGTATGTCTGTCTCTGCGCACATGCATGTATGTGCATGTAGTCCTCAACAACTCAACAAAACTCACTAAGTGGCCCTACTGCCCAAATAAATGCCAACCCTTGGCTTAAAGGAAGAAGGCAGTTTCAAGCACATGCAAGGCCAGAGTATCCACTACTTCACCACTGTACAAGTGCTAGGACCATCTAGGGACAGCAACTGAAATGGCCAAAATATTTTTAAGGGGGAAGATCTCTATAAGAACAAGTAGTAACTAACACTTGCACTTGACACAATGTAATGGCCTCTAAAGATTTCCCCAGAGACTCGGGTTTCGGTTTAGTTTTGCACAGAGACATTTGCTACAGTCTGACAGCCAAACCTCCAGAAAGGCTTTGGGTTTTGCCCCTATAAACACAGCCCTTCTATTGTTCCCCCGATCATTCCTAAATAGTGCTAAACTGTACATGAATAAGCCGGCCTGGTGCTGCTGTGCTCCCCTTGCCTCCAGCTGCTGCTCCTCCTCCTACTCCTGTCCCCTGCTGTACTGCTCCTGCAGGTAGAGGGGAAACTTCAGCCTGGCTGCTCCTGCTGGAGGTGAAGGGAACACAGGAACATCTGACTGGCTGCAGCTGCACTGGGAACAGTCTCACCAGAAGCTGCGGGCTGGCTGGGGCCAGGGATGGGGGTAGTGCAGGTGTGGGCTGCTTGGATGGGATTCAGCCCAAGGTAGAGCATTGCAGGGGCAGCCACAGGCCGGATCCAGCCAGTTGGCAGACCATATTTTACCTGCCCCTAGACTACAGTAATTTACTGAACTGACTTGGCCCAAAGCCCAAAATTTCCCATCTCAATACTGTACACTTGAAGTGTGTGTGTTCCCTCAGGATAAAGAGATCCTATATCGTTATCATGGTATAACTAGGTATTCTGGCCAGATAAGCTAAACATCTGTGTGTAATTTGGAGTGCAACTTGTTTTTAACTCCTCCCAATGTTCAACATAAAATTCCTCTTAGAAATACAAGGAGATACTTTACCCTTGATTTAGCCTTCATAAAAACATGACTCTCCATATCTTTGCTGGATTTATTGTGGGCAACACCAGCCTTCCTCATCGCCTCATCACTGAAAAACAAGAGAGGTTGTGAACAGAGGGCAACAGGAATCCCCTTCCCTGTTTAATATGGAGCTGGCTGGCAACTTTTCACCACTTAATTGCTGATAATTCCATTAATAAATTGAGAGCCAATGGTATTAGGTTCCATCCTTTCTACATCCAATCCCATTGATGTAAACAGGAAGTATTCAGGGAAATGCCAACACATCAACACAAGAGTGCTCTGATCATTTACCTAATTTCTAATAGAAGAAGCTGCTGAGGTAGGAGCTACCTCTTATAAGGTTGGAATAAGAAAATCAGCAATTAATTTCCATTCAAAGTGCCCTGGAGACCACTTTCTCATGTCCGGACCAAAGAAAGCACCTTTCCAGTTACTTCATCTTTTCAAAGCAAAACTAAGCTGCAGTTAAACTGTGTCACTGAAATGAGTTCAACATGCCAACACAAAGCACTCCTTGTAATCATCTCCTTCCACCACTCCAGAGAAGCTTGCTCCTTCAAGCTTCTCTATACAAGGAAGTTACCAGACAGTAAATTATAGTGTCAGTTTACAGCACTGGCTCCTCTGCACTAAAGGCCTACTGGACACTCAGTGCACAGCAAGTGAAGGGTAGCGTACTGCACTTAGGACATCATCTATATGAGCGGAATAAGATCCCTCTCACTGCGCATACAAGCGTCCACAAGGGCACTTACTGTGGAGTAGCTAGTTTAACATAAACTTACACCCTAGTTTACTGGGCGGTAGCTTCATCCATAGAAGAAAAGCCTTTAGAGCAGCAATTCTTTGGAGCAAGAAGTAAGTTTTTACAGCATCCAGCACAATGGTGACCAGTCCTGTCTGACAATGCCAAGGATTCACTGCTTCATGTAATAAAGCACCAGGCCCCATAAATTTAATATATTATTGGTAGGGTACATCATTTCACTTGCACACAAAAAGTCTAGTGATACAGATTCACCACCTCCTCAGGGTTCACAACTATGAAGCAGCAGAAGAGCAATAAACCATCATAATTCAAACAAAAGCTACTGTTATTTTGGGAGGCAGAAGGTAGGAAATCTTCAGTGCCAAGTGCCTACACATTACCATTGGGATCAGGCCTTATCATTAACAGCAAAGTTCATTTCCCTTTATTGGCACAGTATGCTGGACAGAAGTTATGAAATCAGTGGCTTTTGGATTAGGTGAAAGATAGGTAAATTGCCAAAGACATGTCTCTGCTCAGAGGAAACTCCTTTTTCCTTTGTCTCTCTGCAATGATCTATACTTACCAGGGGTGCACCAATAGAGATTCTGGGGGCTGATACAGATAGATGATTTTTAAGGAGGCATATCGGCTGATACCGATCTGATTTCTGATACACAGCCTGGCAGCTTGAAGAGCTGCCTCCAGCTGGTAAGTCGGTTGTGGTGGAAGGGGTGGGGAAGGGGAGGGGCGTGGGGGGCAGATTGAGGCCCCTGAGGTGAGGAAGGGAGTCAGGCTAGGGCAGGGGCTGCCCATCAGGGGCAGGGCAGGGTGCAGGATGGAGCCACAGCTCATCCAGGGATGTAGGGGGTGGCTCCCACTACTGCATGCACCCTGGAAAGGCACAGAGGTGGGGTATGCCCCCCGGATCTGCGCAGGGGCTGGGCAGGCTCCGCTCAGGGCAGGCGGTGGCAGCGCTGGGAGCGGGGCTACAGAGGGGCTACAGCCACCCCAGAATTCGCCAGACCCCTCAACTGCCATGACCCGCCCCTGAGCACAGCCCAGCCCAGCCCCCTCCAGGAAGAGCCTGGCAATGCTATGGCCCCAGCCTGCAGCTACAGCCCACCCCAGGCAGATCTAGGGGCACCCCCCCCCACCACCACCACCCTCGTGCCCTCCTGGGGTGCGCAAATCAGCAGGAGCCTCCTCCCCCCACGCCCCTCCAGATGAACAGCAGCTCAGTCCCACACCTGCCCTGGCTGGGCAACACCTGCCCAGCCCCACTCCCTCCCTCACCACGAGGGCCTTGATCCCTCCACGCTTCTTGCCTTCCACCACAATAGACTTACCAGCTGCACATAGCTCTCCACATTGCTGGGCTATGTTCCTTGCCACCTACGTGCTGTGCTGCGTCTGTATGCATGCACAGGGCATTTATCAGCCACATCAGGCCAATTTCCAATATAGACAATTTTCTTTATATCAGTACCGATTTGATATCGGACCGATGTATCGGTGCACTTCTAATACTTATGCCTTGGAGAAATTTAGTACTTCTTCTTGCTACTTGGGAGGATAAACTAGATTTATTTAAGGAATTCTAAAACTCAGTATCGTTAAATTCTTATTTCTGATACATTTTAGTGTGCTACAAAATGGGGAATGATATATTGCTTATTCACTACATAATTAAGCTCTTGCTCATGATCTGAGTCAAGCAGCTTCATTAGGATAGCAACTAGAACTTATCCTGATGAGAAACACTAGCATGAGGTATACGAACCTCCTCACAGACGCAGACCTCCCACATGGGGGAAGGCCTCTGATTATTTTCCCAGCCCATCACAACCACAGCCCTGCCAGGTTGCTCCAGATAATTCCCCATCTTCCCCTGCAGCTATATTCAACACAGTTAGAGGTGCACTGATAAAGATTTTTGGGGCCAAGCCTGGGGGGAAGGAAGCTTGCATGCGGTGGCAGCTGCTGCTGCTCTGCATCTGGCCATGCGCCATAGCCCCCTCACCCCCCCGTCCGGTTGCCGGGGGTACACTTACTTTAAAAGGTTGAAAACCCCTGCTCTAGAGCCATAGGGACAAAACTAGGAGCAATGGCCTCAAACTCTAGCAGGGAAAATTTACATTGGAGATTCAGAAAAACTTTTCGACTATGAGGGTGGTTAAGCATTGGAATAGGCTACTACAGAGGCTGTAGAATCTCTATCGTTGGAAAGTTTTAAGAGCATGTTTGACAATAGGTGGGGTGGTTTAGCATGAAACCTTGACCATGCGACCTTCTGAGGTCCCTTTGAGCTCTACTTTCCTGTGATCCTATTATATAAATCAGACATAGGACCATACCGTGGAAGATGCAGCAAACTGAATGACATCTAGCTGAGTCACTGCCAGTGATGTGTACTTAAAGAGCAGTGTTCACAGTGCTGCCGATGCTGGTATATTAACAACAGTGGTTTAAGTATTTTACCAGTAGGCAGATAAGTAGAATTTGTTACAATGTAAGTAATAAGCAGCAAATTGGGACTGGTAACTGTTATGCAATTAAGCAATTATGCACTTAACTGGAATTATGCACTTACTATGCACTAAAGGCCTGTAAGCGCATTACAATGGAATGGTAATATACAGCATCAAAGGCACCTTACAAATTTAACTATGAAGCTCCTGTAATATAACAGGGCTAATACTTCTTACATATTACTTCTTTATATGGTTCCCCGATGGGAGACTTTTTTTAAACATGTTTCAATAACTTAGCTTCCCTGTATTATTTGATTTCTTTTTTCACCCTCAAATTAAAGTTTAAGGACTATTACTTTACCTTCCCTCTGTCCAAAGAGTAGACTAAGAAAGTGAACCATTTTTGTATTATTATTTAGAGTCAGAAATGTTTATCTGCATTCAGCAGTGTAGACACAGAGGCAGGCACCCAGTACCAGAAGCACTGGTCATTTTCAGTTGCTGCTGTGATCACAACTGCCACTGTGCTGCATTTGCCAAGAGCAGCCACTTTTTACTCTCCCCACCCATTGTGGTGCAAGGGTGCCAGATGCCAGTACACTGCTGGCATTGCCCATGCTATAGTACTGTCTGCTACCATCCATGGGAAACCTGATATTAATAAAATTGGTACAAAGTTTTTCTTGTTCTAGCTGCTTACTCACAAACACCCACAGCATTGCCCTCCTATTCACAAGTGTAAATAAAAAGCTCAAACACGCCTGCTAGCATGCCCTGCCATTTGGCAGATAGTTGGAAGATGTAGGGTCTAGAGAAGCAGGTCCTTTACTGGGAACACCCTTATGCTGCCCATGGAAAGTCGAATGACAGGGAACAATTACAATTCAAATTCTTACAAGATTTAGAGAAAAAATAATACCCAAGTTCCCAGCCACTGGAAGGTATAAATGCAACCCAAATGCTAACTTGCACCTTCTTGTCTATGTACTTATAGTACACAAGGGATGGATACAATTAAACCAAGTCATCAGCAAAGAATACCAATACTCACAGCTCTCATTCACCTTGCTCACTGCTGCCCTAGACAAAGCTTCTGAAGCTTTTGATAGTTGCAAAAACAGCAAATTACCATAATCTCATTCCAAGAGCAGGAATCATAGATGTACACCAGAGGGCTGCCTCAGCTTCCCAAGCAGCCACACATAGGAAGTGACAGTCACAATATCTTTTACTGCCACCCATGAACAAAGTATCCAGAGTGAATCAAGAGACAGAATCACAGACACACAAAGACATTTGTGGTCCCTATGCACTCCTCCAACATTTCCCTCTCCCAAGGACTGTAGCTTTCATTATCCAGAATGGGCCAATTATTTCCAAACAGCTAGATATGATAGAAAAAAAAAACAATATGTTGATTTGATTTTAAAGTAATATAAGGCTTGAAGATCATCTACTACTGATACTGCCTGCCCCTTCCGCTGAGACACACACACACATCGTCAAGACTGAACACTGCATTACCTTTCACACTAAGGACACTGGCAAGGGAAATCAAGTACCAGTTTCCACTCACTGGAGAACTCCAAAGACAAATGCAATGAAGCACTTCTACCCGTCCCATAAGGCTCTGCAGGGAACTTAAGAAAACGCACTGATCAATAGTGTTCAAGGCTGTTTAGAACTGCAAGCAAACTAGCATGGATGCTTGACCCGCATTCAGTCACAATATTCAATTGAGTAAGGATGGCATTTCCAATGCATACTTAACATCAGAGTGATAGAGGAAATTACATCCAAAGCAGCAGACCCATTTAAAGAGACTTACAGAGTCAGTAGCAATAGCCCCTAAAGATGGGGCACATTAATTTTTCCAACAAGTTTTTTAATCACTATATTTAAAAACATTCTTAATACTTTTCAGTTTCATAATAACAAGCCAAACATTCTCTGTGACACTAAGGGAGAACTGGAAGATACATGCATGGGCCACTGAGCCGTGCAGCTGTTTAACAGGACCTTGTGAAACACTTCCAGTAGGTACAGGGAAGTCCCACATGGTCACTATTTAATTACTTCCTTCAAATACTAGTCACATGGGACTCACTGAAGGTGACATGGAAAGCATAGGAAGAGGTAGAAGAAATAACTGACCAGAACTCAAATATTCACGTGCAACAGCTTGCAGCCATGCTGCTATACGGTAAAATGAACACATGTATCTATTACAAACTGTCATTTGATTCCAATCACATCACATGAAAGGCAGTTAAATTAGTGGTCTCACATGTACCACATGCAAGTCCCTTTTCAAACACTCCACTGTAATGCTGGCATACCTATACCCAGCAGTGGGGTTTTGTTTAAGTAAGATATTTGCTTAGACTTATGGCAAACAAGACATGGTATGATGATGCACACTGTGATGCGCTGTCATGTGCAAACCACAAAAAGGTTTTAAACCTGATTAAAATGGCATCAGTACGTTTGTAGCAATAATATAACCTAGATACCAGAAAGAATCTGTGCAAGAAACCCTACAAACCAGGGAGTTATTTTAACACTTTAATTTCTCAACCACCAGAGAGAAAACAGTTAACTAACACCCCACAGTGTAAAAACCATGTTACCCTAAATAAGGACACAAGAATTGCCATTTACGGGGTCAGACCAAAGGTCCATCTGACTAGTGTCCCATGTCATACAGAGGCAGAGAGTGGATGCTGAAAGAGAGGGTGAACTGGGTCTGAGCAGGGCTTTTTCTCTTGTTCCTCTCCCACTTGCAGCCTCCAACATTTAAGCTCTAAGAGGTTCTCTGACTCATAAGCTGCAGCCCTCACTCCAATGCTCAATAGCTACTCTTTCCTTCAAGAATTTGTCCAATCCCTTTTTTTAATCAGGCTAAATCAGCAGTGCCCAACCTTTTTCCTTAGCAAGCCTTGAAGGCAATGCCAGGTAAGCCTGCAAACCACAAATCTTAACTGGATGGCCCTGATTCAGTGCCCAGGGCAAGTACAGCCCCATCCAGCCAGGGAAGGGACCCTGACCCAGCTTAGTGGGGGAAGGGGCATGGGCCACACCCCAGACCTGCAGGGGGGAAGGGGCCCTGGCCTGGACACATGGGGAAGGGGCTGTGAGGGGAAGGGGGTGGCTCTGACTGACCACAGACCTGATGTCATGACTCCATGTCATGGCTCCACAGGCCAGAGGTTGAGCACCCTGGGCTAAAGGATCCTCTTACACCAGCTTATTTTGCTTGTGTTTGCTTAAGCTGCTGCCAGGAGCCTTCCACTCTAGAGAGGCAATCGCCCTCCATTGCTCGCAGGTCACTGGGAGAAAGCCGGTGCAACAGGACCAAGGAAGAGGAGCCAATGCGGGTAACTAACTCCTCGTTTCTGCTGGGGGGGGAGGGGCAGGGGGAGTCCAATCCTATGACGAGGCAGGTGACTTTGCAGCAGCCCACTCAGGCATCCAGGGAGCAAGTGGGTCCCTCCCAAACGCAGCCCCCACCCATCCCCGGGGTGGCTCTGGGTCCAGGCGGGCCCGTTACACACAAACCGGGGGCTCGAAAGCGGGAGGGGCGAGGGCCGGGCCGGGCACGGGAACGGACACGACTCCTCCCTCGGGCTCGGGCTCGTGCTCTGCGGGGCGGCCGACCCCGGCTCCCCTCGGGGCGCGGAGGCCCGGAGGCGGGGGCGATGACGGGACGAGCTGTCCCCGGCCGGCGGGCGCGGGGAGGCCCGGACGCAGCCCCTCAGCGGGGAGCCGGCGCGGCTGCGGCCTACGGCGGCGGCCCCGCTCCGGCCCGGCTCGGCCCCGCACTCACATCTGGCTGACCAGCTTCTGCCGGAAGTTGGCGCTGCGCCAGTCGCTGTCCTGCCCGGACACGTCCATCGCCGCCACCAGTCCCGGGCCCCGCTGCTGCTGCTGCTGCTGCTACCGCCGCCGCTGCCGCCGCCACCGCCTCCGCCACAGGCTCACCCGGAAGTGGCAGCGACTTCCGGCGCGGGAGGGCCCAGGGAAATGTAGTCGGCTGGCCTCGTTCTCGCACAAGGCCGCGCGCTGCACGCTGGGAAATGTAGTTGGACGGTTTCCCGGCGCGTGCTGTAGACGTCACTCCGGCAGTGGGTTCCTTTCGCTGTGCGCCCCTCCTCCCTGTCCGGCCCGGGGGGTTCCCGCTCTGCAGTGGAGACACGCGCGCGCTCCGGCCGCTGCTGCTCCCCCGGGGGGTCGGGCTCCTGGAGCCGGGGGGTGCGGGCACGCCGCTGTGGCGCCCGTTAACAAGCCCACGCGCCGTTAGACTTGGTGTTAAAAGTCCCTACACCCGAGCGCTGCTCGTCATGTCCTGGGCCAAGGCACCTTACTGGAAGAGCAGTGAGGCGCTGGCGGCCTCCGTGCCAAGTGCCACACCCGGCTGAAACCAGCTGAGAAGACAGGTTTCCTGCCAGTTGAACAGGCTTAGCAACAAAAAGGGCTTTGCACACTATTTCTCCCAAGTTTTCCTTAAAAGGGTTTGCTTTGCCTATCGTCCTTTTCTCTAAATGGTTTGTCATTAAGTGTTTATACTTAAGGGTGTCGGCAGTTTGCTGCCATTAAAGATGTTCAATACTTAAAGATCCTCCCAAACAGTTGTACTGCTCAGTCCCTTCTGACAAAGATCACAACAGGAAGTCATCTTGGTATGGGCCTGTAAATATTTGCTATCTTGCTTAAACAAGCTTAATTGAGCTTCGAGCTGGTGAACAGTTCAAAATCTGTTGCTTTCTGTTCCTCCCTACAAAGTCATCCCACCCTACTTCTTTCTGCAGAAGAGAAACACATCCGTGTTACTTCTTCATTACACCCACAAATGTGCTAGAAACAACTGGGTAAAGGATAACCCACTATGCCCTATTTCTCATTCATATAGACAAAATGTCATTGTTACATAAAGAACAGCTGGGCACAGAAAGGAGTTTTCCCCTCAACTGCAGAGATAGTGGCTACAAATGTGGAGATGTAAAGTAAAATAATTGCAATAAAACCCCAAAATACGGCAATTTTAAGAACAGACAAGCATGAATGGCATATAGCCTCCGGAGGCTGGGTGGGGCACAGCAGCCACCAGCCGGCGGTAGGGACATGGCAGCAGCGAAGGAGGAGCTCCTGCAGGCGGCCACAGCAGTGTCGGCGCCAGGGGGTCGCGAGTTCCCGTCGGTTGGCAACCACCTGCAGACACCACCACACCACCAGCAGCATTGGCTGTAGCCAGTGGCAATTGGGGAATGCCCACAAATGGTGTCAGCGGTGAGGGTGGGGGGTGAGCAGTGACACTTTTTACCATGACATCAGGGCCAGCTGCGGCACTTTTTGCAGCGGGTGCACCGCCAGTCTCAGGGGGCGCACCCCTTACATGCCACCAATGCAGACAAGGTTATTTGGGTAAATCTGATATCCTTTATTAAACCAACTCAAATAGTTGGAAAAATATAAAAGCTTGCAAAGAAGAATTTTTCCAACTATTTGAGTTGGTTTAATAAAGGATATCAGATTTACCCAAATAACCTTGCTTCCCTCTGTCCTTAGACCAACACGGCTAGAACCTACACCCCTGTAACAGTTAAGAACAAGGTGTTTACTGGTCAAGTTCAGACTCTTGCTCAGACGACTCTACTTCAGTCTCATATACCAAGGGTTTTTAACCTTTTTGGGTCAGTGTATCCCTGGCAGCCAGTGGAGAAGGCAGGAGTCCCCTGGCAGCCAGACAAACAGGACTGGTGGGGGTCTCCCGCAGCTGATTGGCAAGCATGCTGGTGGCAGCAGAAGTACCAGCAGTGGTGCCTGCTGCCAAGTACTCCCTGAGGCCATCCCAAGCACCCCCAGGGGATACCCCCGGTTGAAAACCCCTATCATATACTGTTAGAGGACTTGAAATATAATGGTTGGCTATGATCAATAAGTGTAAAGTGTTTAGAAGAGGCATCTAAAGATAAATATTCCCTTTCGTCAGCTGATTCAGATCTGCTTTTCCCTTAAAAGGACAAGTGGTAAAATGCACTCAAGTCCTCAGTCATCCTTCCAAGTGCAGTCAAGAAATGCACTATTTTCCTCCTTTCATTCACTTTCAACCTTGAGAAAGCATCTACATGGGGGCTTAAACTAGCAAGAGTACATTGAACATTCTCACCACAGGGATTCTCAACCAGGGGGCCAAGGCTCCCGGGGTGCCTTGAAACACTTTCAGGCGTGCCGTGGGGTGCCACAGGATGTTAACACTATTTGGTGTGCAAATATGATTCACAAGATAAACCCAGAGTTACAATCATAGAAAATGAGGGTTGGAAGGGATGTCAGGAGGTCATTTAGTCCAATCCCCTGCCCAAAGCAGGACCGTCCCCAACTAAATCATACCACCCAAGGCCATTTTTGTTGCCATTTGGTGTACTCCCTCCAACTTGTCCACATCCTTCCTGTAGTTGGGGGGGGGGGGGGGGCGGACGACACACTACTCCAGATGTGGACTCACCAGTGCAAAATAGAGGGGAATAATCGTAGTTGTTTCATAGTTGTTATTAGGGGCTGGAAGGGACCTTACAGATAATTGGGTCCAGCACCCACTGCACTTGGGCAGGAAAGACTGCTGGGAGCAGATGACCCCAGCAAGGTGGGTGTCAAGATGCTTTTTGAAGATCACCAGGGTAGGTGACTGGACCACCTCTGGGGGGGAGCCTGTTTCAAACCCTTGGCACTGGACTTGTAAAGAAGTTTTTCCTTATGTCTAGCCTGAAGTGATCCTCAATCAGTTTGTGCCCATTATTTCTTGTCCTCTCCTGGGGGCCTTGGTGAACAGATGCTCCCCCAGGCCCTGATGTACGCCCTTGACATACTTCCAGGCTGTCACCAAGTTCCCTCTGATTCTTCTCTTCTCCTGGCTGAACAGTCTCATGTTTTTCAGCCTCTACTCATATGACCTGGTCTCTAGGCCTCTAATCATGCACGTGGCCCTCCTTTGGGCTCTCTTGAACTTGTCCAATTCCTTCCTGAAGTGTTGCACCCAGAACTGGACACAGTACTCCGGCTGTGGCCTCACTGAGGCCCGGTACATCACTTCCCTCGATCTGCAGGCAAGCTCCTACTAATGCAGCCCAGGATGCTGTTACCCTTTTTCACGACTGGGGCACACTGTTGGCTCATATTCAGCTTATTGTCCCTTATGTCCTGCACCAGGAGCACCCTGTGGCAATGTAGGAACCTCCTGATGTATAGTCACACTAAGCTTGAGCAAATGGACTGTGTTAAAACGTTTCTGAGCACAGTCCAGTCCTACTACTGGAAAGTGGTGGGAGAGGACGGAGAGGACATAGTCAGCTCCACCTGGAAAAGGGACACGTGGCACAGGCTGTTGAAAGCCCCCCCCGGAAGGGCAGTGGACAGGGAGAACGAAGGGGACAACGAACGGCACAACTGGACCCGGAGACAGCGAGGGGGACGACAGGATCAGCCGCAGTGGAAGCGACATCGACAGTGACAAGGACAGAGAATGAGCAGAGAATGTAAACCCCAGATCGGGACTTGCACTCAGGGGCTGCGTTTGGGTTAGGGAAGAGCAGAGGCTGGGCGTGTGTGGGCGCAGCACGGGGCGGTGGCGAGGAGCCGCGGGCGGCTCGGGAACCCGGAAGCGGCGGGAGCGGAGGCGCTTGGGGGCGGCGCCAGCGAGCCGGGCCGGGCCGGGCCGGGCCGGGCCAGGCCGGGGGAGCGGGTGTGACAGGCCCCGGCGGGGGAGGCCGACGCCGGTCCCGCGTCCCCCGGGCTCCTTCTCGCTGTCGCCATCTCTGCGGTGCCGGTAGCGGCCGTTCGTGCTGCCCCGGGGCCCGGCCCTGCTCGGCCTCCTCCTGCCGCTGCGGCCTGCGATCCAAGCGAGGGACGAGGATCCAAGCGAATGAACAGGTAAGGCCGCCCGCTGCTTTCCCTCGGGGCCTGCAAGCCCGTCGCCCGCGGAGCCCTCGGGCCCGAGTCCAGCCCCGGCCTGAGGCAGGTGCAGCCCTGCCCGGACCCTCCCCAGCCCAGCTGCCCCCGAGGGCCCGGCCGGTGGGCGCACACCGAGCGCTGCCAGGCAGAGCCAGGAGCCCACGGCCGCGGCCTGCCTCTGGCAGTGCTGCCAGGAGGGCCCCTGCAGAGGGCCTGCGGGGGGAGGGGAAGGCAGCCCCCCAGCCTGCACCAGTCTGACTAGGGGGGATTCCTTCCTGACCCCAAATCTGGCACGAGTCCGATGCTGAGCAGAGGGGCAAGAGCGTCGAGCTGGGAACCTGGGGCGCTGGTTGCTGGCGTGCACCGGTCGGTCAGAGTGGTGTTCAGCTCAAAGCACCGTCTGTAGCGTTTCTCTTAACCCAGCAGAGACGGGACTTGGGGCAGAGCTGAGTCTGTGGCCACGTTGCCGGCCGGATGCCTCCCCCACCTTTCAGCTGCGGTCCCAGGTGTCACTGCATGCTTGGCTCCTAAGTCCCAGCCGTAATGGAACAGCCAAGATTTCACCTGTCGTCCTTTATAGAAAGCTAAACTTGTGCTAACACGAGTGAGTGTAGGCTGGCACTCTCCATGGTGAAATGAGGGACATCCCAGTACGCTGCTTAGATGTAAGGGAACTTTGGATTTTGCATTTGTGATTGTGCAGTTAACACCTGCTGCCTTGTTCAGGCACTGGAGAGTTGAGGCTTACATCTTCAGTTTCAACTTTGTCACTACTTAGTGCCCGCCTGCCTTCCCTCCCACACGCTGTGCAACTTTAATGTTTCCTTAGCATAGTGTTTGCCTTGTATTTTTTTACAGCAAATAGTATATGATGAAGTGCAGAGTTGGGTGAGCTAATGTTGTATGGACAGCATGTTCTGCAGATGTCTCCTTTTCAGCTATTCTCCCAGTTTTGAAGACTGATACTAGTTTAGGAAGGCAGCTTTTTGGGTTTGTTCTTGAAAATTGCATCTGTATATTCCTCCTGGTACCTTTCCAGAAAAGCAGGGCATGTGGGACAATGCAGCCTGCCCTATGCACCAAAGGTTCAGAACCAAGACTATAAGAAACCATTGCGGAGTCCAGTTGCTTTAGTTTCTTCTTTTTCATGGTTAGTAGTGAGTATAAGGATCTTAGCTCAGGCCAACATGGGATTTATGTAAAATTCCCAGCGCAGATTGATCCTGAACATAATGGATGCTGTGGGGAAACTGCACCAGTGTGAACCTGGAAAGGGATAATTCTAAAAGAACGGCAGTTACTGATAGGTACCACTTCCACATTTTCCCACTTACTTCCTGTCCTCCTGTTGTCTTGAAAAGCACTGAATTGATTTATGGCTTGTCTTTTTGGGTGCTTTACCCGATTTTGAACTAGGTCATATCAGTGTAAAAATATCTGTTCGTATGAAGTAGTTCCTTAGAGTGACATAGCAAGTGAATTATTATGGTATTTTTACTCCTGTTGGAATTAGCAGTAATTTCCCCTTGCAGGAATGTGCATATGGTTGCATCTGTCATCTGAGCTATTGTGGCAGTCCCACACTGCTTTGCACCTTGGCCTGACACCCTGGTCTGTTTTTCTGTGTGACATCAACTGTTCTGGATTCATAGTGACTAGCTGCACCCTCCCCCTGCGTTAGACTGCTGGTGCATAGCCAGGTTCTTTCCATCATTTGCACTCCCACTTTGGGATTCAGTATTCCTAACAAGCATATCTAGCATTTTATTCTAGCCCTGTGCAGTGCCTCTGTGATGTGCCTCTTCTAGCTGAAGTTGTGACGAGGTTTTGGATCTCTTCATCTTCTGGGAAGAGAAGAAGTTAGGGGAAGCCCTGGAGACCAGTACAGAAACAGAGATATTTTTGAGGGAAACAAGAAGATGGCTGAGGGAGATCACATCCAGTATGCTATGCCCTGTCATATTCAAACAAAGTATATGAAGATGGCTTGCACAAAAAGCAGTGGACAAGAAATGAAGCCCTGGTGATGTTTGAGCCACTTGTCCATTTTAAGATGAGCTGGACAGGATTTGGACCCAGGACAGCAGCTTTGACCCACACTTCATCTCAGACATGGCTGATATATAGGAATACTTGAGGACCATGCGACTATGAACCCTTTGCAGGAAGATGGACCTTAGCCAGGAATTCACTGATACAAAGGAAAGTGACTGAGATCCTGTTGAAATGGACCTGGACACAATCTCTAGCCCCTTGGCCAGGCAGATTTCTATCCTTGAAAACCCTCAGGCTGCTGTCAGCACTGCAGCTTAGTAAAAGTTATTGGTATTGCATATTGTAATATTCACATAGTATTTCTGTTTTCCCCAGAGCTAAACATCACCATCTTTGGGTTACAGTAATACTTTGTGTACTCAGAATGTTGACTGCCCTGGGTGAGAATCAGGGATCCAGGTTTTATATTTGACACAAAAATGCGGTAAAACCTGGATTTTCTAATTTTAAGGAGAAAAATCAAACCCAGATTTTCTTCTTTTAAAGGAGAAAAACATGGAAAATGGTGGGTTTTCCCTTGCAGGCTGGCAGAGTTCCAGCCTGCAGGGGGCTGAAGGGAATGGGAGGAGGGCGGTCAGGCAGGGGGTGCCATTTGCATGTGTGCATGTATACATGCACATGGCCTCCAGGCAGCCTGGATAGCAGCTCCTGCAGGTAAGTCTGGTGGCTGGGGGGTGGGTGGGGGAGGGGAGGGAGTTGGCTGGGGCTGGGGGCCCAGGCAGCGTGTGGGATTTGGGGGCCAGGGTAGAAATGTGCAGCCACAGGGCCCAGGCGGAGAGTGGAACGCTCGGAGCCATGGGTGGTTTGTCCGGGCTGGGGGGGCTGGCTCCCCACCATTGCACACGCTTCTGGGGGGAAGGTAATGGAGGGCATGTGCCCCCCAGAATTGTGTGCAGGGAGGGTGTGGGCTGCCTGCTGCAGGCTCGGGGCTCCCTGCCATGCTGCCCTCCCCCTGGGGCCTCCATAGCGCAGCAAGGCAAGGAAGCTCCATGCCACCACCGCAAATCCCGTGCTACCACGGGGAGATATCCCTTGCTTGCCTGGCAGTAGTGAGAGGTACATCTCTGGCCACCACCCCTGCTACTATCGGGCAGGCAGGGGGTGCTTTACCATGGTGGCACTTGGCTCACGGTGGTGGCATCAAGCTTCAGCACCCTGCTCTACCCTGGTGTGCTGGGTCTCACTCACTGGGCCCCAGGGGAGGGCAGGAGGGTGGGGAGCCGGAGCCCACAGCGGGCAACCTGTCTCCATGCCCCCCCACCATGGGTTCTACTCCTACCATGCCATACATGGGGGAGGGGGAAGCAGCTGCCACCTCCAGAGCTTAGGCACTGCTGTGGGGTAGCAGGGGTCTGCGGACCTGGATCCCTGGCTCCATCCAGGAGGGCTGGGGGGCAGGGGGCTGTGGGTGGTGAGTGAGGAGCTGTGGATGGCATGTGAGGGGCACTGGCAGGGCCAGGGGGCTGTGGATAGGGCATGAGGGGCACCAGCGGGGGGGAGGGTGGGCTGTGGGTGAGCGATTTTGGGGGTTTTAATCAGAGATTTTGCAAATTTTTTTATCACATAATTTGCAATTTTTAAACAGAAAACCAGGATCCCTGGTGAGAATGCAGTGCCTAACCCATCTGCATTGCAATGCCCCACTTGCCAGCTGGTCCCCTCTTCCGATTGAGTCACCAGTTCCTGACCACCTGCTTAAAATAACCATATTCAGTGAGTTGCAATAGCTAGCTGGCCTACCTTGCAACAGCCAGCCTGCCAGCTGTATCTCTCCCATTTCCTTCTACCCATTTAATTAAATCATACTCCACCCCTACTGCTGCAGTGGTTCCTCTTTTGCCAACACCAGAACCTTCATTCCACCCACTGTCCCATGCCAGATAGCAAGGAACACCTCTATCTTAGAAATGTGATTATCAAGAACTGAGCATTCTGTAGTTCTCTAGTCGGGTAGTGTATTGCGATCAACTCAACAATCCAGCTCAACAGTATAAAATTGTTTTCAGAACAAAATTTTAGGAATGCTTTTTTTCACCATACAAAGCAGGGGTGGTGCGTAGGAGGTGCACGTGTACCTCCTGAGTGTGGCCGTGCACCCACTGTCAGCAGCGCCTGTGGGCAGTCACCACTCACCACCCCACTGCCGACACACCCGGCAGTGTCTGCGGGCAGTCCATGATCCCTGTTGGCTGCTGCTGACACTGCAGGCAGTGGCTGCGGGCTCGCCACCCTCCTCCACCTCCTCCCTCCCACCCCCTCCCCACCAAGAGTGTTGGTGGTGTCTGCGGGAGCTCCCCTGCTTACCGCTGCTGCACTCCTGCCACCACCGCCATGCTATTGCTGCTGCCGTGCCCACCCAGCTGCTGGGGGCACAAGCCGTTTATGATACAAAGTGTACTAAAAATTAGATTGCAGCAAAAATCAAACCCCAGGTAGAAAACATATTACTGTGCTGTTAACAAGGCATCAACACTGTTAGTGTTCTGGATGCTTAAAACTCATTGCAAATCGTCTCACTGGCATAGTGGACTTTAGGCATTTCCTCAGCATTGTAAAATGGGATTTTAGATGCAGAAGATAGGTCTGGTCAAGTTTTTTTAACACTACAAGACAGGGCTGCCTTTACCTTGGTTCCTGAATATGTGGCTGTCGCTGAGCGACAAGTTCTGCGTGTCGACCCTGTAGTGGGATGAAACTGGGAGGCTCACCTGGGACACTGAACAACTGCATGTTTTGCTGAGCAAGGGCATGAAAGGGCCAGTTCTTACCAACAGTTGTGGAGCCAGCGCGAGCAGCGAGGTGCATGGCACCAGCACCACAGTTTGTGAATGCATGCACACTGCGATTTAAGAATTGGGCAGTCTGTGACATCACAAACCCATTCCCATTACTGGAGTTAAAAAGGCCAGGTTAGCATGGGGAAAGAGGGCAGTATGCCTGCATCAACTGCTCCAGCCGGAACTGGGGTAACCAGCTGTGCCAGTTTCCCAGACTGGAGACCCAGAGGGATCTCCAGCCATCAAATGGTGCAGGGCAGTGGAGCAGAGGTCTGTGTGGAATCCCATACCCTGACACCAGAAGACAGGAACCTGGAAGAAGATATTGGGGAAGCCTCATGCCAAAGCTCAGTGGAGGAATACTCTACAAAAGGGTAAAGTGTGAGATGTGAAATTCAGAGAAGGGATCCTGACTGAGTGCAAGCGGAACTTCCAATAGGAAACTGCAGAGACATAATTGATTGAAGACAAGAAGGTGAGACAGCCCAGAGCTACATGTGTATATGATGTGGGGTGAACTTTCTTAATGAATTAATAATGAAATTGATATGAGTGAAGAGAAGCAAGACGAATGAATCCTTTATTTCATTTATAGGATCATTATTTATTTTATTATCTATGAACTGATTTATCTATATTTACATGCCTGCGAATTAACTAAGTGAATCGGGCAATTCAGGATTAGTATAGATCCATGCTGGACTGAGTTGTCAGGTTCAAAGAAACACCAGACCAATTTATAGGTATGTTCCTATTCTTATAGAAGGGATAAGAGAAAACTAAGGACAAAGAAAGATATATCTGCATATTGCTAAAAGCTGTGACATCTGGAGCCATCAGGACTTGACTGGCAAGTGAATGGGGTATAAGGGAGGTGGAGCCCCAAGAAGCACCAGTGGTGGGAGCACGGTCACGATAGTTTATACCACCCAAGGAACCTCCCTTTTCTTTTTTTTAAGGCCAAAAGTAGCAGGAGAGTTAAGAGAGACTTACCATGAGTGGGTAGTCCAAGGTACCTGGATGTCAGCACAAGAAGGGCGCCAAACATAACAACTCAGTCCAGGAGCACAAGACACCTCTTGTTTTGGCTCAGCCGGGTACAGTGCCTATTCTCCGCCAAGCATGTAGAATATCAAGAGGCATCATTCTTGCAATGCCAAGAATTTGTGGGGGCTTAGCTATTGATACGTATCAGGGACGTGTTCTCCAATGTTCCAACTGCTTGCAGAAAGGCAAACATAATCCTTAGCCTGACCTCATAAGGTCCCTCCTAACCACTCTATATCATAAAATCATAGAAAAGGAGGGTTGGGAGGGACCTTAGGAGGTCATCTAGTCCAAACCCCTGCTCAAAGAAGGACCATCCCCAGATAGATCATCCCAGCTAAGGCTTTGTCTAGCCGGGTCTTCAAAACCTCCAAGGATGAAGATTCCACAACTTCTCTGGGTAATCTGTTCCAGTGTTTTACTCCTAGTGAGAGAGTTTTTCCTAATATCTAACCTCAACTTCCCTTGTTGGAACCTGAAACCATTGCTCCCTTGCTCCATACCCATGTACTACCCCAAAATTGCTGTTATTAGTACTCTAGCCCAAGGCCTCTATATCCCTACTGTCAAAACATGGCAGAACTGCATTTGACATGCACTGGGCAGCAAACAGTCTACAAGCTACCTGCAACTGATAATCCCTATGAAATTCCCTACCCTGTGGTTTGTCTCAGAAGTTTTCATAGAGATATCAACTGAGAGAGAATGGCTCAGAAATCCCAGAGATGAGAAACAAAAAGAGAGACCTTCTTTGTGATGAAGGAATGGGTGAAAAAGGGACTGACTTGCTGTGGAGAAGAAGAATGTTGGCATGACTTGGGACATTACAGATTGGTCAGGGAGATGTGGAGGCAGCTAATGGAGATGATGAATGTGCAAACCTTATTGCTGGAAAGCACGCTCCACATTTTAGAATTCCAAGGGCAGACCGGGCGAGTACAGACAATAGGAATAAGGGTTCTACTGGTTGCCCCAATGCAACCAGGGAACCCTTTGCCCACAAGATCATCAATAGCCTCCTTGGGTTGGCAAGATTTACAGTACATAGCAGTAGGACATAATTAAGCGGAGATCACACTACTTTTGCCAACACCAGAACCTTCAGTTCAACTGACATCAGTTGAAACAGCCAAGACTGTCAGTATGTCCAGGCCAAACTGGTTAGCGACTACACGGTAGCAGTTAGGGGTAGTGAACTTCCACATAGCAAGGCCTACATGCTTTTGAAGGGCTAGCAGAAATTCCATATTGGTGCACTGTATCTGTGCCTCTAGTCTAATCTCCATGCAGATTCAGGGAAAATGCTGTTTATCCTTCTGGAGTTCTGTAGCCACAGCGGGTCACTCCAGGTATGAAGCACAGTCTACTCCCAGTCTACTCCCAAGAGTCAGTGCCTGTTTTGTGAGTCCAAAAATGGTGGTGCACAGAGTGAAACTGTTCTAAAAGAAGATATTTCTGAAGCTATAGCTTATTGTCTTCATCTGTACTATCGTTCCTCTTTTATACAGCTTTTGGCAGGATAGAGGAAGCTGTAGCTGCTGATGTTACAAAAAATGTAGCCAAGACCACTTAGCAGTAAGACAGTTGGCTTTCAAAGTTGTAGCCATCCGGTGGCAACCCATCAAATACATGTGCACTAGATGCTACATACTCCTATCTATCAGCATCATGGCATGGAGCTTTGTTTTGTTCTTAGTGGTCTTTTAGGAGTTTGAAAATGATGTCGGCCACCCGAGAAGAGTGGCAAGAGGGGAACCATGGGCTTTTTGGTTTGACTTCCAGACAGAGAACACAGTAACCTCTGGCTAACTTGTGCCAGATAATACCCCATTGTGCCTCAGAGGAGCAATCCTCTAATGTGCAGCATTGCAAAGGAGCATGGAATGTGGAGCCACAAGGCACGGCACATACTTCAGAGAAAGTTCTCACCTCTGTAGAAGCAATCACTTGTAAGGAAGTAAACTCTGACTGTTTGGTTGGATAGAGCTGCTAAATGACAGTTAATAAGAAACAGTGGAAGGAATTCTAGTGAAGCTTCTTGCTTCAAAGTAAATACCCTTATGCTGGCAAATCCTTAGTTTCGTAATGACTTGTGGGAATGTGCTCAGCTAAAGCAATATGAAAAGGTTAGGACAAGGAGAAGTAAGTTTTGAGATAGTTTAGTAAATTACAGATGATGACTCGGGGTCTGTGTCTACACGAGATGCTGACTACGCAGTAGCCAATACTACTGCACAGTAGCACCACGCGGCAACAATGGTTAGCATTAGGCTACTGTGCAGTAGCATCATGAAAAAGCTGCTCATTAGAGCAGAACTTGGGTTGCTGTGCAGTCAGCGTCTCGTGTAGATGTGGCCATGGAGTAGCTAATGTGACACCAGAGGCATCTAAATCACTATGTAACTTGGTACTGTGCACCAGAATTTACTCTTGTTTATACTTTTGTCAATTCACATAGAGCTACTGGACTAGAACATTGTTTTAGGGGTTCTCCATGTATTTAAGAATGGATTTGTTTTGATGACTGTGACACAAGCTTCAAAGTATTGTTCATAAAGCAGAAAACAGAAAACTAGTGTTTTTCTTATCTTACAGAATTCATCCTACTGTAACTGGTGGCTGCCAGGCACTGAACATTTCTGCTTGGGATGGCGGAGGATCAGGAGCTTACTCAGCCAGGAAAGATTCACCTCAAGCCCTCACTTCAGCAGCGTACCAGCAACATCTATCGCAGTGCAGAGCACTCTCAGGCCTTGCTCAGTGGCCTGGTAACTCTCCGAGATCGTGGCATCCTCTTCGATGTAGTCCTGGTAGTGGAGGAGAAACCTATTGAAGCTCATCGTATACTTCTAGCTGCATCTTGTGACTATTTCAGGTGAATCACAATGCTTCTATAAGTGACATATTTTTCAATACGACTCAAAGCAGCAACACTCAATAAATTCTGAATGGTAAATGGTTTTCCCACAGAATTCTGCTTCTATCTCAAAGGATGCATGAGGCTGCATGGAACTTGTTATAGCCCATGGTATACTCAGACACTGCAGTGCCTGAACATTTAATTATGATGCTGAACATAGGGATGAGAAAGAAATAGAAAGTCAGCCTTATGATGTAGGATCCCTTTGCTTTTGGGTTTGAAATGAGACTTAAATGAGTTTAATGCATTTTAAATATTTAATTTATATTTGTTCTCTATTCTTTTATACCATTTTGAAAATAAAACCAATCTTTGTACTGCACATAAAGTTTTTTGCTTCCAAGTGCCTCCATTTCACTCAGAGCCCATAGTACTTTTCCTTGTTATAAATGTCCTGTATTTCAGAAATACTACACAGTGCATCCAGTGAGGCTGCTGAAGTTTTATTAGCATCAGTGAGATTTGGCCTATTATAGTATTTGTTTCATAATACATGGCAAGTTATAAAATGTATTGTGGGAAACATAGTTTTCTTCATGCTGTAATTATTAGATTGTAATAACTTGAGGTATCCTGGGGCAAATCCAACTGTGGCTGAATTCAGTGGGGTCTTTCTGTTGACTTTGAGAGCTGGATCAGCCCTTAGTCCGCTAATTATTGAACAGTCACAATTTGCATCATCGATTTAATGTCCTACAAAATTTAATTTCCCAAAACAAATTATCGTAGTTCTAGCGAATGGCACCCAAAAGTTAGGAAGGCATTTCTTTTAACTAATTTTATCTGGAAAAAGGCTAGTCTGATCCAAAAAATATACCCTCAGATTTCAGTTCTCAGCACATCTAGGCTAAAGTAATTCCTTTGCATTCCTGATGATGCACTTGGGTATTCTCTCTGCTTTTATCAACCCCTATTTTTTCAACACTTCAAGCTTGATATAACAGACATAATTCTCTTAGACAAGAGAGTTTGGATCTTCTTGAGGAATCCATCAGCATTGTTTGGGGTTGCTGCTGAATGACATGAAGCCATCCTTTTTAGGGGCTAGGATTTAAATGCTTTTGCTCACTTCTAAACTGTGTGCGCTCTCTCAGTGGTTCCAACACTTTCAGGAAGAGAGGGGCATATGATATTCATCTTAACATTGTGTTCTTTGTAGCTGTAGAGCACTGGCAATAGGCTAGCAACTCCTATGATTTTTTTTCTTTTTTGTTTAAACTTCTTTAAAAATGAGGGTTTACACAACAAGCTCTAAAAGACCTTTAATGATGATAATCACATTGTCAGACACAAGAGTGTGTTGGCCTCTTATTCATTTGAGGCTTCCGGTCCCAAAGCTAGGCAGCTGAGCATATCTTTCTTGGCCTACTGGATTTGGGAACAGGAGTATAGACTCTACAAAGCTGTCTGGCTGTTATCCATCCATCTGAATTTTTTGGATGTCCCCAGAATAATGAGAGGTTGAATAGTTACATGGCTTTGATAACACTGTAGTGCAGCATGTACTTTTTCTTTTTTCAGAGGAATGTTTGCTGGAGGCCTCAGAGAGATGGAGCAGGGAGAGGTTCGTATTCATGGAGTCTCGTACAATGCAATGTGTAAAATCCTGAATTTTATATACACATCTGAGCTGGAACTTAGCCTGAGCAACGTGCAAGAAATATTATCTGCAGCCTGCCAACTTCAGGTGAGGATTTAGGAGATGCGATGAAGAAGAAACAAGAGGAAAAGGGAAGAGGGGCAAATAAGGAATAGGGACATACAGTTTCAGATGTGTATAAACTAGATCTGGATTGTCTCTCATTCTTATAAGTAGTTTTATTATTTATAGTCCTTTACCATTTATTCAAAAGGCAGACTTTTATAATGGTTGACTTCCCCCAATATGGTCAGTAATCTCTTTCCTGCTTAATGATATCTCATCAGGCACACTTAGAATACATTATGGTTTGTGTTAAATGATATCATGTTCTGTTCTGATGCTGTTAGGATGCTCCAAATTTTCAGGATCTCATCTACAGAATGTGGGCTGATTCCACAGGCACACATCCCTTTCCCCCTTGTCATGGTTTGGGGTCCCCAGAGGTGTCTGTGATGTCCCTGGCAGCTTTGCAACTGTGCCAGCTCCACCCCGAGGGCACCCTCATGTCTCACCTGCCATGTCTTGTTGGTAAAATAAATCGGGAGGCTGCCCACAGGCTTTCGTGTGGTCCCAGTCCAATGAACCTCACTGGGCCTTGAGCCCTTCACTGGACTTCTCTGCAGTACTGTGCTGCACTGGGCATCTTGAGCCTTATGTGCTAATTGCATGGCTCTTGAGCCACCCCTACACCACACCCCATGCCTCATGGATGTTACAAAAATGTTGTTCCCTCTGTTGGGGTCTTCGCCTCCTTGGTCACCACCCCTTTAATTTAGCTAGGCCTTCTAGCCTAGGCCCACTATGTCGGACCTGGCTTTGAAGCACTAGCTCCAGTTGGTCTCTCCCAGTCACCGGGCCCCCAGCCCCCTGTCTGTGGGAGTCTTGGCCCCTGTTTGACTGAGCCCTTCTGGCATCAAGCCCTCCAGCCCCTGTCTATCTCAGTGCATTGCACTCTCTGTCCGCTGCAGGCTCTCTCACAGTTCATGCCCTGCCTCTATCAGGGCTCAAAGGAATTGTGTGCCCCTCCTGGACACTAATGGGACCTCTGTACCCCCACCCTTACAGCCCTATCCCAAACCTCTGGTACAAAAAACAACACAAATATAAGCCCCTGGGCTGTAACAGACCAATAACGAAGACTGTGCTCTACCCCTTTAAGAAGGCAAACTTCCAACCCTAGAACAGCATGTCTTCTAGCCCTGGGTACCTTGTGGGCTCCTGGAGCCTTACTGTTCTTGTAGGCAGCAAAGCAGGCAACCAGACACCTCTGGGCAGCTCTCCTGAGCAGGGGGCCTTCCCCTGGCAATCTCCAGAGAGAGTGGATCCTGTTAGCCCCAGCCCTGAGCTTGTGTGTTCCCAAAGCCCTGCCTTCTTCAGTTCAGCTGACCACCTGCAGGTATTGGCTAATTTACCTTGTTAGCCTGTTGCTCAGGCAACCTGCAGCTGTGGAGCTCTGCCTAGCCTGCAGGGCTCCCTGGCTAGGCTGCTTCTGCCCTTAAAGGAGCAGGCACATCTTAGTGCCCTGCAACACCCTCAACCGTGGCCCATTAACTGGGTGGAACAAGGACCCCAGTGTCTATAAAGCTTGCAGACCTCTTGGTTTGCCATCAAGATGTATTTTGCTTCTGTTTCTCATGTTGCTAACTTCTAAATGCTGCACAGATCACATGCTCACTGGGTGGTTTACTCTGTCAACCCTAGTGGATTCACGAGATGCTTCTCAGTGGAGACAGTCATCTCTAGTAAAGAGAACTTTTCTGCTTTCAGGATGTCTTTAATTTAAAGGAGCAATTTTATACTGTACTCCGTAAACTACATTTAAGTATTAATTTTTCTTTCAAAAGGCTTCTTCTGCATTGGAATGATAATATCCAACTTACTATCCTGTTGTGCATTTGTCTCTCTGCCTTTAATGCAATATGTTTGGTCTGTCTGGAAACAGAAAAACTGTTGTCTACTCATCTACAGACCCATGTAGGATCATGTTCTTCTTTGGAGAAAGGTGATTGCGGTACCATGGCTTTCAGTTTGGGCCAGTAATGTAATAGGCAGAGTCATATTGTCGGCCTTCACAGTGATTGGTTTTCCTACCATTCCATACAACCTCATGAGCTGTCTTTCATGCCTCTAGGAACCTAGTCTCTCTAGTGCAATTCAAGAAGTGGATTGTCCAGAATAAACTATGTGCTCTGTCTCTTACAGATTCCAGAAGTTGTTAAGTTCAGTTGTGATTTCCTCATGCCATGGGTAGATGAGGAGAACATCCTGGATATGTACAAATTAGCTGATCTATTTGACTTGAGACATTTGAGTGAACAGCTGGACTCCTACATTCTGAAGAACTTTGTGACCTTCTCAAAGACAGAAACATACCGACAGCTATCCCTGGAAAAGGTCTACACCCTTCTCAGCAGCAACTGTTTGGAGGTCAGCTGTGAGAATGAGGTTTATGAAGGGGCACTTCTTTATCATTACACTCCAGAGCAGTTGGAGACAGATCAGGTCTCACTAATGGAGCCTCCAAAGCTATTGGAGACAGTCCGCTTCCCCCTGATGGAGCTCCAGATCCTGCAGAGGCTCCACGACAAGTTAAGCCCATGTCCATTAAAGGATACAGTAGCCAGTGCACTAATGTACCATAAAAATGAATGTCTTCAACCCGTGCTTCAGAGCTCACACACGCAGCTGCGGTCCGAGTTCCACTGTGTAGTGGGCTTTGGAGGGATGCATTCTACTCCCTCAACAGTCCTTAGTGACCAGGCCAAGTACCTGAACCCTTTGTTGGGAGAGTGGAAGCACTTTTCTGCTGCATTAGCCCCCAGGATGTCCAACCAAGGGATTGCTGTTCTCAACAACTTTGTATATTTAATTGGAGGAGATAATAATGTACGAGGTTTTCGAGCAGAGTCCAGGTGCTGGAGGTAAGAGATGATTTCTGACACCATTCTCTATTACCAGCCGGTTACAACTCTCAGGTCAAGAAATCTCCACTGCAGTACTTTTTATAGTTGGCCAGAAATGTTGAGAACTGTGTGGGACCTTACCAAAAGAAACGGCAAGGATGAAAAAAGACCAACCTGATAGTAAAAGAGGAAGCTTCTGTTTGAGCACATATTGTTTGCTTATCAGTCAAAAGAAGAAAAGCAAATATTGCAACACTATACAAAAGCTTAGTTGAGTTACAGCAAAATATTGAGTTCTGAGCACAAAACTGGCAGATAGGGCTTCCTATATGCTAATCTTGGTTCTTACACTAATAACCTTTTGCAGTTTGGTCAACTTTCTTAGCTTCTGTCTCATCTGTCAAATAAGGATTATACTTACTGATTATACTTACGCTGAATTAAAAAATGGTATTATAAGCAAGTATGGGGTTTCTGTTTACCTGAATATTGGAGGAGCAGAAGCTTTTTAAGCACTGCTACAGAAGAGATGGCTCTTCTTCTTTTCTTAGACAGAGGCTAAATGCCAGACTTGTAGTTTGCATCAGTGAACTCGAAATAGCAGTATTCATAAATGTGATAGCAACAGGAAGTGAATTAAGGAACACAGCTATCAAAACCATTTTAAGCCAAGTTGCAGTGTTGGTTGCTTATTGTGATTTCATATGTATAGTTCTCCAGCACCAATTTCTTTTTTTTTTTATTTCCAGAGGGATAGAGCAAAGATAATTTTTAACTTTATGTGTTTAATCTTATTACATGATAAACAGCTGAATTACAAACCTTTCTCTCCATATTATAGTGATTTCTTGAGATTTTAGTTCAGTTGTTCTTACTTTCATACACAACCTGACTTTCAGTCCCAATGGTTTCATTCATACTTCTCTTGTAATTAAATTTTCCACGGTTTTACTGGAATGGCTATTTTAAGGCCCCTCTTACTCTGAACAAACCAAAGAAGCATTAAACATCCTTACTTTTCCTCCCTTTTTGAGATCCCTCATTTAATCCTTGTGCTACTGTTCGCTAATTTTACCTCGTGGCATATCTGCCAACTAACAGGATTGTCAGTTTGTTTAGTGGCAGTGATACAAAGATACTGGAAAGACTAAGCTTTCATAGTCTGGTTTATTTTTGCTAAAATATCTCTTTGCAAAATAAAATAAAACTTAATCAGTAGTTACACTTTGACATGGCTAAGTGTCATTGTAATGGGAACAGCACCTACTTACAAAATAAATTAATTTGAGCAAAGACAGTTTTGTTGTCCTGATCTGCCTGAAGCTGACCCATGTTCCAGCAATGACACTGTCTCAATGTCTCACTGCTCTTTGTTGGCTGTGTGTTGGTAACATAGTTTGATCATATTTCTTTGCAAGATATGACCCACGACACAACAAATGGTTCCAGATCCAATCTCTGCAGCAAGAGCATGCTGACCTCTGTGTCTGTGTTGTGGATGAATACATATATGCTGTCGCAGGACGGGACTATCATGACGATCTGAGAGAGGTGGAGAGGTACGATCCTAAAACCAACACCTGGGAATATGTGGCACCTCTGAGAAAGAAGGTAAGAAATGCACTGCCAGCAAGTCCTGATTAGAGTCATAAAATCAGAGAAAGTTAGGGCTGGAAGGGACCTCAGGAGGTCATCTAGTCCAACCCCCTGCTCAAAGCAGGACCATTCCCAACTAGATCATCCCAGCCAAAGATTTGTCTAGCTGGGTTTTGAAAACCTCCAAGGATGGAGCTTCCATCACCTCTCTGGGTAATCTGCTCCAATGTTTAGCTACCCTCTAGTGAGAAAATTAATATCCAACCTAAACTTTTTTTGCTGCAAATTGAGACTGTTCCCCCTTGTTCTGTCACCTGCTACCACTGAGAACAGTCTAGCACCATCCTCTTTCAAATCCCCCTTCAGGTAGTTGAAGGCTGCTATTAAATCTCCCCTCAGTCTTCTGTTTTCCAGATTAAATAAGCCCAGTTCCCTCATTCTTTCCTCTTGTCCCCCAGCCCCCTCACCATTTTAGTTGCTCTCTGTTGGAGTCTCTCCAATTTGTCCACATCCTTTTTGTAGTGGGGGTCCAAAACTGAACACAGTATTCCAGATGTGGCCTCACCAGTGCTGAATAAAAGGAAATAATCACTTCCCTTTACCTACTGGCAACACACCTACCAGTGCAGCCCAGAATGCCATTAGCCTTCTTGGCAACAAGGCACACTGCTGGCTCATATTCAGCTTATTCTCTACTGTAACCCCCAGGTCCTTTTCTGCAAAGCTGTTGCCCAGCCCATCACCCCCAGTCTGTACTGGTACATGGGATTATTCTGTCCTAAGTGCAGGACTTTGCACTTGTCCTTGTTGAACCTCATGAGATTCCTTCTAGCTCAATCCTCCAATTTGTCTAAGTCATTCTGAATTCTAGCCCTACTCTCCAGCATATCTACTACTCCCCCCAACTTGGTGTCATCTGCAAACTTGCTGAGGGTGCAGCCTATGCCATCTTCCAGGTCACTGATTAACTTCCCTGATACTTGTTTTGATCTCTCCTACATACTTTTTGTGGCTTATCTCAGGCATGACTCTTAATTTTGTTATATTCAGGTGGAGGACAGTGAGCCAAAAATAGAGGGACAAATATCAAGAGGAAGTTTTAAAATACCATTGCATCTACATTTGTGTCATCCTTATGTTGTCTCTAAACTGATCCTACTGAAAAACTACCTCTCCCCTACTATGTGATCTAGGTAAACTTCCTAGTTATAAGAGAGAGAGAAATCTGAGTCTAGAAATAGGCCAGTATAAGTTTTTGTGAGGTATGGTTGAGAGATATGATCCTTCAAGGCAGCTCCATTAAAAGTTAGCAGTTTGTATATGGTAGTTTTATGCTTCCATTTCTTCTCCTTTCACTCACCATATGAAGGGATTATTTTGTGGTGTTACAATAAGACTTTTTTGCTAGTGGACTCTATTTGAATAGACTATCCAATGAAAACAGTTCCTAAGTAAGAACGAGTTTGATCCTGAAATATACTGAACCCTTGCAACTTCCATCAGTTTTAATCAGCTATTGGTGCTTTTTAGGTCAAGGGGGCAAATCTTAATATGACCAGAGAGGAAAAAATCCCAAATCATATGAGAAACAGGAACAATGCCTGTATTTTGAAACTCAGATGTCAGTTTTCCTGTCCCTCCAATAAAAAAGCAGCATACAATCGATTTTTAAAAATTTCTTAAAATTAGAGTTCTTGCTGGTGAAAGGTGCCTGCTTTATAGCTTCACTTTATTCCCAGAATGAATACAGCATGGGTATTAGTAGTACAAGTTTCTTGCTGGCCATCTTCCCTGATGTATACCCAGCCATATGACTCGCATGATGTAGAGGAAACTACAGTGGACCATAGAATCATAGGAAATTAAGGTCGGAAGGGACCTCAGGAGGTCGTCTAGTCCAACCTGCTGCTCAAAGCAGGACCAACCCTAACTAGATAATTCCAACCAGGGCTTTGTCAAGCCAGGCCTTAAAAACCGCCAAGGACAGAGATTCCACCACTTCTCTAGGTAACCTGTTCCAGTGCTTCACTATGCTCCTAGTGAGAGAGTTTGTCTTAATATCCAACCTAAACTTCCCTTGTGCAACTTGAGACCATTGCCCCTTGTTCTGTCATTTGCCACCACTGAGAACAGTCTAGCTTCATCTTCTTTGGAACTACCCTTCACGTAGTTAAAGACTGCTATTAAATCCCCCCTCAGTCTTCTCTTCTGCAATGAAATAAACCCAATTCCTTCACACTGTCCTCATAAGCCATGTCTTCCAACCCCCCTCACCATTTTCATTGCCCTCCACTGGACTCTCTCCAACTTGTCCACATCCTTTCTGTAGGGGGAGGCCCAAAACAACACAGTACTCCAGATGTGGCCTCACCAGTGCAAAATAGAGGGGAAAAATCACTTCCCTTGATCTGCTTGCAGTGCTTCTACTAATGTAGCCCAGTATGCTTTTAGCCTTCTTGGCAACAAGAGCACACTGTTGACTCATATTCAGCTTATTGTCCACAGTAACCCCCTGGTCCTTTTCTGCAGAGCTGCTTTGCCAGTTGGTCCCCAGCCTGTAGCAGTATATGGGATTGTTCTATCCTAAGTTCAGGACTTTGCATTTATCCTTGTTGAACCTCATGAGATTTCTTACGGCCCAATCCTCCAATTTGCCTAGGTCGCTCTAAATCCTAGCCTTACCCTCCAGCGTATCTACTACTCCCCTCTCCCCCTCCTCCCCCCCAGCTTGGTGTCATCCACAAACTTGTTTAGGATGCAATCCAGCCCATCTTCCAGATTGTTAATGAAGATACTGAACAAAACCAGCCTCAAGATTGACCCCTGGGGCACTCCATTTGATATCAGCTGCCAACTAGACCTCAAGCCAGTGATCACTACCCATTGAACCTGATGATCCAGCAAGCCTTCTGTCCACCTTATAGTTCATTCATCCAA